>NC_066579.1:15759119-16086619 GCF_024323335.1 Lathyrus oleraceus
TTAGGGGTGTGTGTGAGGTAAACCTCCCAATCTGTGGGAAGGTTACCATGTGTTTCTCAGTGGTCAAAGCTGAGAGTATTTGTAACTCAAAGCCTGTAGGCAAGAGTGATTTTGTTCTTGAATGAAGCTGTGAAGCAAGTTCAAGGTGTGTTAACATTACATTGTATTTGTAGTGATAGGAATGGAAACTGGAGGTTTCTATCTAGGAGTTCCTAGGTATAGATTGCATTGGGTAGGGATTAAGTGAAGAGTTGTAAACGGGGGAGTTTAACTCTGAATTAATACTGCTAATAGTGTATCTTCTTCCTGGCTTGGTAGCCCCCAGATGTAGGTCATGTTGGACTGAACTGGGTTAACAATTTCCTGTGTTTGTTTTCCTTCTGCATGTGTTTTTATTACTGTCATAACTCAGCTGGTTTTCCAGTCAGATTATCAAGATGATAACAGACCTGGTATATAGCCTTCTGTTTGAATGTCAATCAGAATGTTGTAACATTCATTAGTGACAGCGTATACTGAATAATAAGCAGGTTAGGTTCAGTTCAGTATTTATTTAAGTCTGTTCTTTTCAAGGATAACAGACCTGGCTGAAGGATCATTGTGAAACTGTCAAACTGGATGCTTTGACAATTGATACTGAAGGTTGATACTGTAGTAGAGACTAGTTGGTCTTTTACAGTACTGCAAACTTAGCACAGTCCGTTTCCAGGAACATAGCAGAATCAGCATATGTTCTGGCTGTCGAATTGAATGTTGTGACATTCATTCCCAACAGCATGTGCTAAAGTGTAGGATGATTGGTTTTTCTGTTTCAATATTTTTCTCAGGCTATTCTTCAGGGATTCAACAGCTGAGCTAAAATCCAGGAAACCAACTACTAACCTACAATTAATGAACCTAACAAATAGCCTAGGTGTTAGCAATCTAATAAGTGGAGATTAGATTAACGTGTTCAACCTTTAATTCAGGAAATACAAGTAAAAGACAAACACACTGGAACAATGTAACAGATGATGTCCAAAATCAACAGTAAGACATCATGCTGATAACTGTGTAAGAAAACAACAGAAGTGAGTGCTAGGATTGATCTCTGTTGAGTCCTTCTTCCTGATGCACAGAACCAGGTGTTCATCCATTCTAGGGTGACATAAAATGAGATGTCGTGACATCTGTGAACGTGTGCATACTAGTACAGTGGTTAATAACTGTCTTGCTGTATTAGTTACAATGTTAGATCAGATGTCATGACTTGGAGGAGAACATCTGAATTCTGACTACACCAGAATTTCACTTATGATCCTTGAGGCTATGCAAATGCAATGTTATGATGCCATGAGGGATCTTAGGGCCAAAATTAGGGTCTTACATATACTATTCAAAATTCCGATCACATTAATACTAAATCGTTTCACAAACACCAAAGGTGAATATGATGAAACATTATGTATTTAATTGATTCAATTGTATAATCCATGAGGTGTATTTATATAATGATTCAATATAGATAATTTTAACTTCAAATGTTTCTCAGAATATTAATCACCAATTCAACTCAACAAGGTATCCAATTCCAACCAAAACCTAATGCTTACATAATAAATCACTTTCAATTGAATAAATGATCAACTAAGCTATAATTGAAATACCTAAGCATGCAAATACTACGAAATAAAATGCAAGAGTAAGAAGAGATGACACTGATATTTATAGTACTTCAGCGTTTGTCATCGCTTTGTCTACATGCGCTCTTCAATGGTTTCCCATTGGAACCTGCATTGTTCCTTTTTATTTGAGATATATTTGCAAGAGTTCATACAATCACCAATCCACATTATAGTTGAGAAAATTAAAATCTCCTATTTGGATCTTGACTTATATATATCACAATCCCAAACTCTTCTATATAATCTTTACTCAATTAACGCTTATTTAATCTTCCAATATCACCAATCTATTCCAAGCATTCGTGTGTAACAATCAACCCCTTGATTCTACCGATTCCTTGAGGAATGAATTTTCCGAAGATTTGAGAAGAACTCTGCCTTATCCGTGGCCTTCGACATATTCACTACTAAGGCAGTTCTAGAGAGAAGAACGTAATTCTTTTCAATATAATTTGTCATCACCATAGACAATCAACTCAATCTTACAAACAACCTGAAAATCTCAATCCAATCTTCAAGATTGATTAGTTTCAAGAACGTGTCCCCTTCAATCAATTACAAATCTCTTGTTATTAATATTTCAATCATGTTGAAGTTGAAGATGCATGAGTTTCGTTGCAAGAACTTTGAACATTAAAAATAGACAAAAATGATTTTTCACATAATCACAATGTTGATTATGATACTCACTATGATTCGTTACTTGAGAAATGATGACAAAAGGTTTTATATGTGCTTGACATTAAGCATTGAAAATGATTTAAAAAGTCAGTTAGATTCAAATCAATAACATTTCATGATTTGAGTCAAATGAACAAGTGAAATGGAATAAAAGAAAAATAAGAGTTTTGACCCATTTTTCAGTTGATTCGAATCAAACACCTCGTGATTCAAAATCATCTGTTAAATTTAATTTGAATCAAGTAGGATGAGCTAACTGAAGAAATATGGAAAAATTGCATGATTTGAATCATGTGTAAAGTGTGATTCGAATCAATTAAGGCAGAGGTGACCCAGAGTTTGATGATTCGAAACATGTGTAAAATGTGATTTGAATCAATTTTTTTTTGAAAATTTCTGGTTTCTAACTGCCCAAAATGATTCGAATCAGGATTTATGCTTGATTCGAATCAAACATCCAAAATCCCAAATTTTCAAAATTTTAAGAAGACTTTGAGATTTTGTTTTCTCCTAACATTAATCAATATCATATATGACTCTTACTCCAATTACTCATGCAATTGATTAAAAGCATCATGATCATGTTCAAACCTAATCATTGATTTATGCATGTTAACTGATCCGCTGTCGTGCGTGGATCAAAATCGAGTTATTTTGAAAACATAGTATAGCGACAATGACTCGAATCGTCTCTCAAGGATTCTTGATTATTACTAACCAAAGGTAAATCGATTTAGGGGGAGTGGATTCAGGATCGATTAAGGGAAAAAAAGCGATTATTAAATAAGTGATTATTGAAATAAGCTGTTATGAAATAGGTGATTATAAAACAAACGGATTCACTGTGTCAGGTTCAACTTATCATCGATTGCTACAACTATGGCTTCTATCCTATTTTAACACAATATCATTCAACAAGCGTGGTCGACACTGTAAGGTATATATTCTTATTGTCGGATTAAGCATACGGTTATAGATATCACAAATTTAACAGTTAAGCAGAGTTGAATTGCGATCAAAAGTCAAGAACATATATCATTCAAATTTAACCAACAATATTACATGGAAATCGGATTAAGCAAACAATAAT
Organism: Lathyrus oleraceus; assembly: GCF_024323335.1. Taxonomy (NCBI): domain Eukaryota; kingdom Viridiplantae; phylum Streptophyta; class Magnoliopsida; order Fabales; family Fabaceae; genus Lathyrus; species Lathyrus oleraceus. Next base: position 15,762,555 of record NC_066579.1, read on the forward strand.
CATATAATATTATTGAAAGGAATAGAATTCTAATTGCAATTATAATAATCTCAAAGTAGTGAACCTGAATACAGCGAATCCGTCCGGAAAGATTAGTTCTCCATTACGGTTCTTTCAAGCGTAAGAAAAATAATTCGTCAATAGTAAAAAACATGAATCATGTTTTCGACTGCTAGATATTAGGGGAAAACCAAGGCAATCCGTTTACAACCCAACTGGGTCAAATACATAACCCAAAACTAAAATAAAACTAATGCTGCAGCTTCAAACGAAATTATGAAAAATAAGCGCTCCGAATCTAACTTCGAATCCAACAAGAAAGTTGTAGCTCTTTCTCTTAGCTTTCCGGTGATTATTAGAACGCGTCAATCGGATTCCCAGAGCTCCATTTATGATCATTTTAGTGCAAATTGTTAAAGCTAAAAATTAAATACGAAAATCAAATAACAAGAAAAATAAACTAAAATATAAAAACATTATAAAATATAAAAGTAAGCAAAGGAAATCAAAGAAATGCTTAAGAACAAACATAGGAGAATGTGCATTAAAATGCACTGATCAAATTCTCCCACACTTAAACTTTTGCACTCTGAGCAAAATCAAAACTCAAGAAACACACAACATTAGTTACTCATTCCAGGCTACAAACTCTTCCTTGGTTAAGATAGCATCGATAGGTACTAATCATGCACACTAAGGATATCGTAGGAACACTAATCCACAATTATGCAGTCATAAGCCTTCTGAACACACAATTCATTCTGAATCATGTTAGTATGCCAAAGCCTAACTTACTCAGTCTCCTTTTTACTCTTTTTCATTCTTGTGCAATCACATTAAACTCGTTATCTCCACACACTCATAGTAAGGCAACTGATTAGTGACTCTGATCCTTTTTACACGGGGTTTTAGTACAAAAATTGGTATCCCCTTATTTACCCAATTGCAGTTGTGGGGGATCAGACCGTAATCCTCCATACCAAGTCCAGCACTAGAAACCTCTGAACCAACCAACAATAGGTAATTATTATGTTTTATTTTTGTAGGTTCCACAACCGTTGGGTTAAGTGACCGGGTGAGGGCCACCCAACTTAGAAGGTGCATTCCCTAATTTAATTTTGTTTTCAAAAGAAACTAGGATCACTCACTTATTTTCATCGGCTTTCTTACGTAGAGCATGTGTGAGATGGTGCCGACTGCAAAGATAAACTACTCAAGAGCTATAAGAGAATGAAAAATCAAGGCTATGTCATAACAAGTATTCAAAACAATTTCCATACTCATGAGACTTACGATGTTAAGACGATACCGATCTTGTGAACTTTTCCCAAGTCTCCACAACTAACCTCAGATTAATCTATAGCCTAGAACTTTCAAAAAGATGCATTTTTTTTTTAATTTTTTTTTCTATAATTGAAAACAAAACAACGAAACAAAAGCAAAGAAAACAAAACAAAAAGGGAATTCCCTCCCCCACACTTAAAACAAGCGTTGTCCTCAATGAAAGGACATAGTTATTGAAGTTGAGAGAAAGGAATAAGAACTACCTGATCAAGTTGCAGTGTAGTTGGGTGCTTCCAAAGAAAGCTCCTTTATGCTTGATTATCAGACGTTGAACGCTCATGAAATAGCTTTAGGCGCTTCCCATTGACCTTGAAAACTTTGTCAGTACCTGCACTTTTACTTATAGGCAAAGACAGTTAAACAATCCAAATCACCTAAGGACAAAGGTTAAGAGATTAATGACCATATTTCTCCTTAAGGATACATGCAAACTCGAGTGCGCTCAAGCACAATATAACTCGTGTCATACCCTAACTTGTCACATCAGCACACATGTTAGAGAAAAGGTAAAGAAATGTTTTAATGATGGAAATACATTTAATGTACATGTTCCCAAAAACTCTTTAAACTGACTCCAAATGATTCAGGTATAGCTCACCTCATACAATGTCTTGGAGGCCAGCTAAATCACTAAAGGCTTCCTCGACTCATTGTTGATTACGGTAAAGTAGCAAGCAAAAGTAAGTGTTTTGTTTTCTCGTCTCCACGGAGATTAGTGCGACGTTAAATGTCATTCAACGGTCTCCATGTTTTTAAGCTTGGTTTTTTTAAGAATTGAATTTAAAAGCTAAACTATGTAAAACAAATGAATAAATAAATAAAGCTTTAGAGAGATATGAGAGCTTTACAGGATTGTATTTCATCCACCATATGAACACGTAATTTACCAACCAATTATGCACAATCTAAACATTCATCAATATCATCACGTATCGCTTACATCAGTGTTCATGTCTGCAACATCGACGAGAGTTATAGCGTATGGTTTAATCGATGATCTCTCAGCCTATTAAACAATACAGAGCATTAAGATTTGATACTCACGTGAATATTAAACCTAAATCTATGTCTAGAGTTTAGCGTTTAACAGATGATTATCCTAGATCTAGATTCGAAGAGTATTTCTCAATAACTATTCAAATCAATAGATAAACAAGTAAACAAGGATAACATCAATATATATTCGTGAATAAATCGTACATAACTCCATGATTAATAAAAATACATACTATAAAAGTAAACTTACATACATACCTAACAAGAAAGGGATACAAGGAGAAGAATCAAGATGAACAAACATCCATTGTGATTTCCCAATGATAGAGGCAAATTCAACTTTGGATCTTCAAGAAGCATCCTAACTTATTGTTTCTAAGCCACTTTAACTATACAATTCCAACAAGAAAGGTACAAACAAAAGAATGAATATGAACAAGAATCTCTCCATGTGTCAAGTAGATTGATGTAAATCTCACTCCGGATCTTCAAGATTGCAACCCCTAATGTTTTTTCTAAACTACTCTCTATAAAAAATGGTGGTGATGGAATTGGGGTAAAAAGTTCCCAAAACCATCCCTAAAAATCTATGTACAAATGAATATATATATATATATATATATATATATATATATATATATGTATAGGGGCTGGAAAAATGGAATTGCGCTAAGCCTGTGAAGAGCTCTCTTAGCGCGACCACGATAAAAAATAGCAAACTACCATAACTCGTGCTAGGACCACACTTATCATGCTCCTAAAACAAGTGCACTAAGCATGCTCAAAACATGCTCCTAGCACAAAAATTGCAACTTCCCATGTCTTTTGTTTCTAAGCGCTCTAGGACCGCGCTTAGCCCCAGCAGGAACTTGATTTCCTTCCCAAAATGCATCATGAAGCTTTTGATTTTTCCTTTAAGTGTCCAGTGTTTCAACCATGCAAGGAAACCTAAAAAAATATATGAAAACTATCAAACTAAGCGATATTTACATGATAACACAAACTATATAATATATCCGTATAATTTGAGGTTTATGCATGAAACTCAATTGAAATAGGTCAATAAGTGCCAAATATTCACACACAAAATTACCAGAATTTAGAACTTATCAAACTCTCCCCAACTTAGAACTTGTTTGTCCTTAAACAAGAACCAATCACCCTAAAGAAAATAAAAGCAATCACCAAGTAATCATGATCAACAAGTTTTTAAAAACGAAAACAAATGCATGGTTCAAATTTCAAAAGTACAGGAAAATTAATGCTTACCACTATACTACAACGATACCATGACTATGAAACAAATTGTAAGCACAAAACATATGCCAAAAATTCTAAAGCAATATATTTTAAAAGATGAATCACACCTAGCACACAACTTCATCAGTGGGTGAAGAACAAACACGAGGGACTTGACTCACACCTAACAATCTTGCTAACATCTAGATCAAATTATACATTTATCCAAAAAAAATCATATAAAAAGTATAAAACACAAATCACAAGGACTTCAAGGATTGTAATGGCTTGGGTAACAAAGAAAGGTCATTTCTAAAGATATTTGAAATAATTTTTTTGCCTAATCATACAGTCATCACTCAATAAACTATTAAAGTACAAACTTTGTTATCATCAAAACTCAAGAATAGTTATGTAGAACCAAACTTGTTCCAACAATACTCAATATCATGTTAATTTTCAATTTGGCTAGATATAACTGATTATAATTAATTATTTTTGTTATATTTGTTTTTTAATCATAATATATATATATATATATATATATATATATATATATATATATATATAATTTTGTTACTTAGTTAGGTATTGTATTTATTATGTTATTTGTAGATAACATGATAAATTATTTAGAATAATTAGTTTGCCTAATGGTGTATTAAGTGTGACTTAATCGTGAGATCTTACTAAATATAACGACGCTATTTTTAAAGTATCTTTTGTCAAACTTTACTTTCACATATGATAAAAGTAATGCATAAAGATTAATATGTGAGTAGACTGATGATTGTATTTCACAGGTCATAGATATGAGATATCAATTCTTCACATATTTATAAATATTACAAATAATACGATTACTAAACTGACCCACCATAAAAATACTACGAAATATGTTACGTAAGTGTCAAAAAAATCTCATAGTGATGTGGTGTATGTCCTCCTTCGATCTAAAACCACTATGAACTCTAAATATTAAGTCAAAAATTGTATTGTTGTTCAAACGTTGTCTATAACATGATGAATGTTGATGGGTACTCCACAAATCATGTTGAGAGGCATGAGTGATTTAGACAAGATTTGCCCCTCTTGCATATACGGGAGTAATATATATGGGACATTGAGCGAGTATGACTATAAAATGTTTGAACATGCTCAAATAAGTCAATACGAGTATTAAATTATTTATCGTTATCAAGTATGTCGGATATCAAAGAATATAATATTATATTATACAACGGTGACAGGGTTTATGTCTTCTGTTTAATATAGATATAAAGGTAAAATAATAATTACATGCATGATCATCATCAATATGTCAGATATCATGACATTCTTGTCACTTAATTAGCAGTCATGTGTTGCTAGATAATGAGTAGTAATAACAAATAAACTCACACACAATTGTGAAATCACAAGTTCGAACAAGAATGATGGTGTCAAAACTAATAATATTGACTTTTGTTAATTGAACTATCACTTCTAGACTATTTTATATATTTTTCATTTGACCTAATATTGTATACTTTTTAAGTTATTGTTGTAGCACCCTTAAAATGAACTAGCAACCACTTTAAAAGTTTGTACATAGTTATTTTGAGAGACGAATAATTCTAAAATTAAACTTAGACCATTAATTAAAATACCATAAAACTTACATTTTAATTAAATTTTCGAAATAAAATTATAATTACATAATTAAGACTTTTAAAAAGATTACAACACTGAAATTTAAAACCCTAAATCCAAACTTAAACTATAACTTGGCTTTGAAATACTTCGCATCAATAAATTGATTCTTGAAAAAGAAATCAACAATAGTGGGATGAGATCATCTGTCTCAGTGAATTCTTTCTTATTTCTAATCCGAAAACCATAATTCTATATATGATTAGCTAGAAGGACTTTGAAATTCATCTAATGACTTGGTTTCCAAACGAGAGAAGAATAAAAAAAACTTAAAATAACTCATTTGTGAACTTAAGGGACAATAATTGATTCCTGGTTTTGAGTTTGGGTGTGCGGCATGAATTGGTTACGAGGTTGGGTGTTTGGTGGTTGGATGTATATGGTAGGGTAATGGTGTGTGGTTGGTGTTAGATACCCAAAAGTGCTTATTTGAGCTATCAAATATGGGCACCTTTCACTCCATTTCCTTGCTAAAGTGTTCGAAATCACCTTTGTTTTAGATGAATTGCAATACAATAAACGATCTTGGTACCTTTGATTTGTGTGTTATTGTGCAGGAATTAGGCATGAAATAATAGAAAATGAAGCCACAAGAAAGTTGGCAAAGGGACCAAAAAAGGATGCATTCATCAGCTTGCTCGCTAGGCGAGGGCTGTGGCGAAGAGCTCGCTAGGCGAGCACCCAGCGAGAACCCAGCGAAGAGCTCTAGTATTTTACAGTAGCAAACATCAACAAACTCACTAGGTGAGCAGCCAGCGAAGGGTGTAGCGAACACGTCCAGACTTGGTCAAAAGCGCAGCCAGCACTCACTCGCTAGGCGAGCCATTAGCGAGCTCCCAGCGAGCAATTCTAGTAGCAAAACCTCCTAAGCTCGTTGGAGCGAAGGGTGAAGCGTGGGCTTCGCCTAGCGAAGGTTTTGTTCGCCTAGCGAACATGCCAATCTGGCAAAGGATATTTCTTTGGGCGCAGGTGCCTCAGGTGCCTCATTTTGGGGCTCGCTAGGCGAGCCATTCTACTTGCCTAACGAGCATGACAGCTCAGTAGCAACACTATAAGTAGCAGGGGCTACTTTTAGGAGCCATACCTTACACCTCCATACTTTTGTACTTTTGAGATATTTTTCTAGCATTTCTCTAGAGATACTTTGTGACCTAGAAATCATTTCTCTTTATCTCTTAACAATCTTTCACAAAAAGAAGGTGGATTCCCATCCAATCTCGATTATTCGACTCGGATGTTGCTCAACCTTCTTTCGAAACTTGTTGACCAAGTGTAGCACCTCAAATTTGCACCTATCATTATACATACATTTTCATATTAGGTCATGGCATATCATGATCCATTGCATAGCATTTGCATTGTCCCTCAGTTGCCTCAAGAGCAAGCAATCAAGAATTAGGTCAAACTAATCTCCTGATCTGTCAACCAAGCAAGCAAAGGAATTTCAAATTGAACCAAGCCCCTAGGGTTTGTCCAACAAGTTCACATGGCTTGGAGGTCTATTTGAAGTATTTTGGTCAAGGGTTGAAGACTTGGAAATCATCAGTCAATGCACAATCAGTCAGAAACCCTAAAAGTCAACTGTTGGTCAACTGCCTATTTAATCAGTGATTTGATGAAAGGAAATGGTTTGTGAGATCTTATTCATGTCCAAATAGTCATCATATATCATGTCAAACACCATCATGGAAGAATTTGGAGCCAGATCAAAAATTTCCCAAAATGGAAACTGGGCCTGTAACTGAAACCTGCCATAAATGGAAAGTCTTGATCCTCAAACCTACATTTTGATACAAGCCTCAAATGAATTTTTGCCCAACATGAAAGTTGAAGATCTTGTTCTCCCATTTCCAAAAAGTCCTAGAACTCTTAATTCCCATGTGTGGTTGGCAAGTTATGATCGAATCGATTTCAGAAAATCTTGAACTTCAGAAGGCCATATCTCTCAAACCGTTTGGCCAATTTTGGTGGGGTTTTTTCCTACAAGTCAAATTTGATCCCCTCTTTCCAAAAATATAAATTTCATGTGCCAAAACTTCACCAATCAAAATGGCATATTTTGACTTTTCTCATTTAAATGTAAGTTTGACCAAGAGTTGACTTTTTGATTTAAACATTTTTCCAACATTTGGCCAATTGGGATAGCTCATAAATATCATTTTAAGTGTGTTTGCAAGCTCAATTATGCAGTACATGAAGCCATTCTTCAACTTGCTTGAAATTTGGATAAAAGTACAATTACACCATGCCATCCATACTTGCATTTTAGCCATGCCTTGTACTCATCAAAACAGAGTTTTTAGAGGCCATTCTCTGTCATTTAGAGCCTGATTTTTGCAGCCAAAAATTAGCAAAAAAACAAGGCCATGCTTGTTTGCTTGGAATTGGGAAGAAAAAGGACAAAATGTAACCAACACATCCCATAAGCCATGCTGTTACCACAAGACAGCAGGAACTTGATCTTTTTCTGTCAAAAAACAATTCTAAGAGCAGCCATCACAGAAAAACAAAAATTGACTCATGCTCAAAAAACCACTTTGGCCATTGCAAACAATACAAAGAAACAGTAAATGATACAATCATTTTTCTGTCATGAAAAAGCCAATAGCAACAGCTAACCACCTCCAACTGCAGCAAAAAGACCAACAGACTTTCCATTCTCTAAAACACTTCATTCCTTGGCCAAGGTCATTTTGCTGTCAAAACTCAAGAAGAAAAAACCTGCCTTGCAAAACTCACGAATCCAAGAGCTGCATTCAGTTTGCTTTTTGCATTTTCAGTTTGCTTGGCATTTCTAAAACAGTTAACAAAATACCCTAAAGACCAAACACTTACTCCCTCATTTTTCTCTCAAGCCTCACCTTGCCATTGGACCATTTTTGAAACCCTACAACATCCTGCAGCAGAAGAAGAAAGAACCTTGGTAATTGCTCAAAACCAAAACCCTGCTACAGCAGCCACAAACCACAAAACCCTTGGCATTTTTCTCTTCTAAAAAACCTGTCATAACACTGCATACAGCATTCTCAAGACCTCACCCTGCTATTGGTATTGCTTTGGTCCTGTCCAAAAACACAAAAGCAAACTAGCCTGGCCCTGCATTGACAACTTCCATTCCACCATTTTCCTGTCACTTGGAAAACCATCAACAGCAACTTTGCTCACCAATTGAATGACCTGCTAGTAACCAGCGTAACCAATTGAGCAGAACAAATCTCCTTCATTCAAACTCACCTTCTTGCCTTGTCAATTTGGCTGTCATAACAAAAGAATAAAAACCAAGTCTTGTAACCCTACTATTTGCATCTCATTTTCTTCTGCCCAAAACCAGTAGCAGACCAACCAAAACTTGTGCTTACTTGCATTTTTACAAAGCATGCCCAAACCTCATTTTCCTGGTACCTGAACCACCTTTGACAGCCAAGAAACCAAAGGCTTTACTCAAATTAAAAAAAGCATGCCCTTACCTTGCTGTGGCACTGAAAAAGAACTCTCTCTCAATTGGGAAGGATAGTAAAAATTCCACCAAAAGAGGAGAAACCTAGCAGCAAAGGGATTTCATTTTCCTGTCAAACAATGATGAACAAGTAGCAGCAAAAACCAAAAGTCCAACTGACCTTACTTGGCCTTTTCAAACTGGCTGTCTAAACTTCCAACAAAACTTGGCTTTTGCTTAACACCATATCTCCCCTCATTTTCTGTCATGGAGCAGCTAGCCAACAATCCAACATAACCAAACCCAACCTTGCCTTGCCTTGCACATGGTTCCTCACTATTTTGCTGCTATGAAAAACAGCAACAGCAGCCAACACATAACAAGGCATTGGATTTAACTCACTCACCAAAAAAACCTCCTTCAAACTGGGCCTTGCCTTGTGTTTTAAAACCTAAGCCTTGCCTTACCTTGCCAGCCACCATCCAACTGCAGTAAAATCAATTGCCTACAGCAGCACTAAAACCCTGCATTTGACCCTTGGCCTTGGCATCTCCTTCACTTTGTCCAAACACAAGCAGCATACCACAAACAACCTTCACTTATTTTCCAACCAAAGCCCTTGCTCACTTGGCTATTTTTCTGTCCAAAACACAACCAACATACACTGCAGAACCAACCTGCTTCAATCATTTTCCAAAAAAACTCACTCATTGGCATTCTTTTAAACTCAGTCAAGAACTCTCAATGAACAAAACCCTGGCCATTGCTTTTCACCATCTTTTCTGCATTTTCTAAACCTAGAGAAATATAGCAAAAAACCTCATTCTCATCTTCTTGCATTTTTGCTCGAAGGCTATTTCTGACCAAAAGCTCCAAAGGCCCTCGAATGCTTTTGCTTCCTCCAAGTTCTGACCATCATTTGTAGACTCTTTGAACCACCATTCATCATCTACACAGCCTTTCATTGTTCTGTTTTTCTCAAGAACCAATAATGGCAAAACATGAGCTGAGCATTTTCAAGCATGGTTGAGTTAAAAGGCTTCAAGCATTCGACATTGCCAAGCATAAGGGCCATCTGTTTCAGCACAACAGCACCAAACAATCACTGATTCACATGTTTCTTCAAATCCAAGTAAAATCTCGAATCCCTTATTTCTTTAAATGATGATATGTGTCTTGTAACTCTCACCATGCTCATTCCATTACAACTTGAATCATGCTAAATGATCAATCATGCTGTGAGAAATAGGGATTTCATTTTTATGCTTGAATGTGTTTTTTCATCGATTTGCTATAATGCTGTGGTTTTCATGAAAACGATGATTGGAATATGTATGTATGCTGTTAGTTAAGCATGATGGTGTGAGCAATTTCTGTTTATGAGAATGTTGAAAAATTCGATCTGCTGGAAGTGATGAATGCCCTGCTGTTTTGCTATCTTAATCTGTCCAGAAATCCACATTGATTCGTGTTCTTTTTGTTTGTGTTAGAATGCCACTTGAGTTTTAATGCCATGCTGTTGTTTGTTCTGCTTGTTTTGATTTTCATTGATGATTTTGAGCATGAAGATAAGTTTACCATGGCTGCTAAAACCCTAGGGTTTTGTTAAACCCAGAATTTGAGTTGATTGGCCCGTGCACTGTTCCATTGGCTGAGAGCCAATGAGAACATTTCCTTTGCCTTGCCCAAAACGCAGCACTCTGATAAGTGACTGCAGATATTACAAATTTGCCACTGCGTTGACCCTGTTGACCACTTATGACATGCAATTTGTTCATGTTTGTTTCAATAATCACTCAACTTCAACAATTCATTTCTCATTCATTATTCATCCAAAAATCATGAGAATTTTTCCATCATCTTCACAAGAATGTCCTCTATTTTATTGTGATTTTTAATTAATTTTCCATTGGCTGGATTTTAATTGATAATTATTTTCTTGACATATATGCATAATTGATACCTTGTGCCATTCCTTTTGTGAAATTCTCATGATGTATCCAATGGCTCCCAAATTTTTTGTGCTTAAACTAGACACATTCATGGTGATTTTGGTGTAAAGTTTGTGAATTTATCATTTGTGGTTTGTGAGATATGATTTTTTGAATTAGGGTGTGACAATTTGTGTCACACCATTGATGTCCAATTTCATGATTTTCATTACCATGCTTCTTGACCTCCAAATGGATTGAAATTTTGCATGAACCTACTCTTGTATGTCTAGATTACATGTGAATTTTCTTGGATTTATTTGAACTATTTTCCATTTGTTTGAGATTTTTCCTCCCTGCCTAGTCAAATGTTGACTTTGTGTGACACATGTTCCCATTTCATTTGTGAAATTCTCATACTTTATTAGATGGACATGAAATTTTGCATGAGATAACTAGACATCCTCATCTTTGCCATGGTTTTGATCCCACTCATTTATCATACACCATTCTTGACTTATGATTTTTCTAAATTGATGCATGTTTGGTTGGCTTCATTGAGCATGTTCAAAATTGCTTTGACTTTCTGATTTTCATTGACTGCCTTCCACTTGTCCAAATGGGATGAAATTTGACATGCTTACCATGCTAAGTGTTAGGTTTGATCATGATTTATTTGATGATTTTTGGAAAATGTTTAGATTGCTTTTGATGCAAGTCTTTCTGTTGACTTCTGTGAGCTTCTGTTTGCCATGCTTTGACCTAAATGGCTCGTGAAATGATGATAGTAATTGATATGAATGTGAACCCAATTGGTTGTGTTTCTTGAATGTTTAAACTTGACTTTGATTGGATATCCTTTGCTGTTTTGACTTTCTCATTCACTTTTGACCCTAGGCTTGCCCTAGTGGTCCTGCTACTCACCTTTGAGTTCGTGATTTCAGGTTGACCATCAAATGGCCATTAAGACCAATTCTTTTGATTGAGCTTACTCAAGTATCATTTTCTAACCTATTTGTTTTGTAGGTGACTTGGCTCACATGCCCTAAGCCTTGTGCCTTGCACATCCTTGTGCCCCCTAATTGACTGTTGGTGCTTGTTTCTGTTTGTTTTGTTTGAAGTTGCATACTAACATCTGCTTGACTGTTTCAGGTGCTTTAGTTGCTTAGTTCCTTGTGAACTTTTTGCTTTGCTTTGCTTGTATAAGCAATTTGCATTGAGGTATGTCTCTTCTACTTCATGTAGTCTGGAAGACCTGGCCTGTTACTTGGCCAGGCAACTGTCTGAAGTCCTCCTTAAGAGGCAATGTTTGTGACTGTTTAACTTTGTCCTTGCATAGAGTCAAAGACCTCCTAAGTGAAGAGGCAATTGGTGGAAGGTAGGGATATGTAATCTATCCCCCACTATTCAGTGTGTCATCTGCTTTGCTCACACCACTGTGTTGATGCATTTCAGATACAAACCCAAGATCTTGTACAATTGTACAGTTGAGTCAGTTTTAAATGTGTAGAAGGGTTCCCACTTTCTGGACCCACACATTCTTGTCTTAAGCTCTCCCAGGCCAGGGATAAGAGCTGTGAAGTCTCATCTTCACTTCATCCTTTCATCTGCTTCACCTTAGCCCCTCAATGGCAAGGTTAAGAGCAACATTCACCCAGTTCCAGAGGTTTGTTTGTCGAGGTTGATATGACCCCTTGACTAAAACCTAACCCTTGTTTGAGCCACTTGTTTGTATATAGCGTGTGCTATCTGTGCTTGTAGGATTGTTTGACTTGCTTCCTGTGCAAGATAGGATTGTTTGACTTGCTTCCTGTGCAAGATAGGATTGTTTGACTTGCTTCCTGTGCAAGTTAGGATTAGTTTAGACTTGCTTCCTGTGCAAGTTAGGTTTTGCTTGGCTTGCTTCCTGTGCAAGTTAAGTGTGTGTGGCTTGCTCCCTGTGTGAGCCATACTTAGGATAGGTTGGCCCTTGTGCCGTTTAGCTAGAAACCTTAACTTAGGGATGATCTTTGCATGATAACATCTAGGCTCGAGTCGTAGTCTCCCTAGTTGTGTCTCCCTCTGTTATCTGGTTAGGCTAATCCTTTATCCCTCTGTAGGGGAACTACATCGCCCTGATCTTCATACCAGATGAAGTATGTAGGCAGGAGATTGAGCTGATCTCTCCGGGCGCCCTTTTTCTTTTTTGTGTGTGTTGTCTGACAGTTGCTAGGCTCGAGTGCCTGACTCCTTAGCAACTTGCTGTCTGTTTGTTTGAGTGTGTGCTTGACAGTTATAGGCTCGAGTCCCCGACTCCCTATTAACTTGTTGTGTTGTTGTGTGCTTGGAAGCTGATGTAAGTCCATCGAGTGGCAGTTAGGTTCCAGTGTTCGTGTGTTTGGTTCGGATGCTGATGTAAGTCCAATGATTGGCATTCGGGCTCCACGTTTGCCTTTGCCTGTGTTTGTTTGTGTGCGTGTTTGCCGAGCTACGAATGCTCTGATTCTCCTTTGTCCAAAGGAGATACGTATGCATAGGATGCGACATCCTAGCGAGCATGTGTCGTTTCCCCAGTCCGAACTACTTCGACTCTGATGTCTATGCCTGATAGACTAAGTAGGCCCAGGATGCGATATCCTGTCGAGTCAGTATCAGTTTTGTTTTCTTGTGTCTCCTTCAGCCAGTGTGTGTGAGTTTGAGCAGTGTTTAGCAACCAATATTCCTTCCTTTTGTGCGTGGATCCCGTAGAGTACTACGGATGCGTAGGGGTGCTAATACCTTCCCTTCGCATAACCGACTCCCGAACCCATTCTCTTTGGTCGCGAGACCATGTTCTTTCCAAGTTTACTCTGAGCGTTTCCTTTCCCTCTTTTGGGATAAATAACGCACGGTGGCGGCTCTGTTGTTCTTATCTTCCCGCCGGTTTTTCGCGCGATGCGACAGCTGGCGACTCTGCTGGGGACATAGAGAAGTTGACCTATGCTGGTCCATCTTCCCTGAGCGAGCTCTCCTAGCGCTCTCTAGGTTAGGGTTTTGGTTGCTTTGTGCTGTTATTTTTATTGCATTCATTGTATATATGTGCATTTATTGCTTGCATTTATTATTTGCATTAATGTTTGCATTTCATTCATATTCATCTGCTGTGCTGTCTGTGTTTCTCTGTTTGGGGGTGGGAGTTACTTGAGGTAAAAGGCCCAATACCCAGGCTATGAGTGAAATCTAGGAAACCTAGGAATAGAGTGATTCATGGGAAGCGGGTGGTATGGCGCCACTTAGCGGAACATTGATATCACGAGCAGTTCAGACCCTGGTGGGATATTGTCGTTACATACTTCAGGTGTGTATATGATGGTATTCTGCGAAAGGTTATTTATGCTGCGTTTCTCTTCGACTTTACCCTGGCCTAGACTACACCCGTGAGTGGGGAAGGGTTCATCATTACAGGTACAGTTGCTGATTGGTTGGTGATTTGTTGGTGACTCTTGGTACTGATGGTGACTGTGAATTATGGGGCATTTATTTCTGGGACGCCAGAGTTCTGTCCATGGTTTATCAGCGGGTTCCGTTTATTTCGGATCCCCGGGCTGAGTTGAGAGTACTTGTTCAGAGGATCCGTTTGTCACCCGTTTAGTGGTTGTTCCTGTAAAGATAAGTGATATAATCTCCGGTTCCGTTTATTTCGGAACCCCCCCAAGTTGGATTTATGGTGACTTGATCCCACAGATATGACTGGTTCAGAAAAGCAGAGGGTCTACAGTTGACTTGGTGGCACAAGGGCCTGCATTCATGCATTTGCATCATATCATCTCGCATTCATCTGCATTCAACTCATGTCTGTCCGTACTCAGGGTCCATTATTTTTTTAACTAAGACTCAGGTTGAGAGACATCCAGATGGCAAAATGTTGTTGATTAAATTTTATCTGTCTCAATGAAACCAGAAAAACAAAAAGAGAGAGAACTGAATATTCTTGGTACGGACAAACATTGCATGTGTGAGTCATACTAACCCATTTGCTGTTTTGTAGGTTTCAGTGATTCAACCGGTGCGCATAGCTTGTCCGTTCAGATAACCTGCTGGGGGTCAACAAATCCGAACTGATGGATCTTCTCAACGCCGATACCCTTGAACTGAAAGAGATGATGAGGGAGTTGTCCAGTGTTGTGCAAGGGCTTGCCTTGGGACAGAAAGCCATGTCTGAAAGATTGGAAAGGATCGAGAAATGGCTGATAGTGGAGAAAGTCCAGGGGAAGGCTCCGTCCTCCGAAATGAACAAACCTTCCGGTACTATAGCAGAGAAACCCTCCGACAGTGGTCCATTCAAGAAGAAGGTTGAGCCAGTTGGTGTGCCCGCAAAGAAAGAACGTAACAAAGATCGTTATCATCCTTATGCTGCCACTATAACCACTCCTGTCAGTAATCCACCTGCTCAACAGCAACAACTGCCACCTCAACAGAAGACACCGGGAGCTAAGAGCCAGGTGAAGAAGAAGAATGAGGATCGTTAGTTTGAGGAACCACCGGTGACTTATGCCTTTCTTTTCCAAAGGTTGAGGGATCTGGGATTAGTTCGGCCGAGGATTTTGATTCCTATAGAACAGCAGCGGAGGCCTGCAAACTATGATGAGAGTGCCAAGTGCGAGTTTCACTCTGGGGCACCCGGACACAGCATTGAAGGTTGCAGAGCTTTTAAGCATATTGTCCAAGATCTGGTGGACTCCAAGGCTATTAGCTTGGCCCAGATAATGAATGAGGATGTCAACCCCGTACTTAGGCAAGGACCAGCAAAAGTCAAGATGGTGAAGAAGGCCAAGAAAGGAGTAGAAATGATTGAAGAGGGTCAGCTAAAAGGTCCAAAGGCTATGTTTCCAAAACTTCTGCTACAGGATGGAGCCTTACCTGCTGCTGATAATACTTGTGCAACTGTCACTACAGAAGAGTGTATGTTGATAAAGGACACAACCCAGAGGATGAAGAAGGTAGAAGTGGATAATGTAAGATGCAAAGCACCCAGTCTGACAGTTGAAACCATCCAGGTAGAGAATGCCTTTGTCGCTGAGAAAAAGAAGAAGCTGTCCATTTCTTCTTATAAACAAGCTCTGGAAGTGGTAAAGAACAAAGAGGCCCAAGGCTGGGGGAGTATCATTGACATCGTGGCAAAAGCAGACATGTTTGGAGTCGGTTATCATCCAGATTTAGAGTCGTCCAGACCAGACAGAGGATGTCGTCCACTATACGCCTTCGTCAGTGCCGGAATGTTGGATCCTGGTCATGCCCGTTCAGTGGTTGAAGATGTTGACAGCGACCGCGAACTCGAGTTGTGGATAGAGTCGTGCGTGCCAGGCAACTGGAAGGCCTCCAAAAGCGTCACTGTCACTCATTCTGAAGAGTAGTATTTCTGTGTTTTAATTTTGTTTGCATGAAAGCCATACGTGTTGCCCGACACGTAATGGTCCATTGTAAGGGCCATCTCATGTGTTTCATTATGCAACATTTTGCATCAGTAATGAATGGATGTTTTTGTAGTTAAAAGCGGTGTTCCCTGTTTTTCACTTAATTTTGCAATTTAAAAAAAAAAAAAATAATAATAAAAAAAAAATGGCAACGTTTTTTCATTCTCTTTCCTTTTGATTTTGTCTCGTTCCAAAGTGATTACTCTCCTGATCTCACCGATAACGATTTGGTTACACCTCTGTATGACTTCGACAATTCGACCTATCTGTAGCGGTGTATTCGTCGCTATATGATCTATCGATTAAATCATAAGCTAAGAGATACATGAAAAATTTCGAGTCGCCACCGCACTTTTATTTATCCAAAGGATTGGCTAAAAAGCGAACAAAAGCCTAAGAAGTTTTACACGTAGAAAACTAATAAAAAGATCAGAGATTCTGGGTAAGGGGTAAATTACGCAATGGGAAGGTGTTAGGCACCCACTACGTCCTAGGTACTCCTAGGGAGCCCTTTTCACACTTGTTATGCAAAAATTATTATTTGTTATGACATAAAGATTGTGCAAACATGATTGGGATGGTGAGAAAAGAATATACATTTTTATTATTAGTTATTGGGTTCGAACGGATGAACCCGTTGCCTACGTACCTTCCATCAAAGGTAAGGATCAGAACGCCGTAGTTCGGCTAAAAGATTTCCAAAAGTGGGTTAGGTTTAATTTTAAACACAAACCCTAGGTCTTACGTTATCCACGGGAGAAAACTCAACCTTATACAAACAACAACGTCCACCATGTGAGAACAGCTTCAACTGGCCAGAGAGGGGTTAACCCTATAATAGGCGAGGAAGACTTACAATTCAATCACTAAAGACAGAAGGTGAGATTAACATCAACCACTAAGATAAATCAAACCTATAGCTCATGTATGAAAAGATTAATGGACAAAGCCAAAACAAGTGAATGAGTGGAATTACTGATTATGATTATGAAAATGAGTCAAAGTATAATTAAAATCAGTTCAAATAAGTATTATGAAAATGGAGTTTGAAAAAAGGTCAAGGACTTGAGTCCAGGTTTTTAGTTAGAAAAACATGAAGATGTTTGCACAACACTTATGTCAAAATTTAAAAGATAAAGTGTGAAAAGGTTATAAGACATAATGAATGATGAATGGATGAAGGATGGATAGTAAAACTTCTTAGAAGGTTCACTTCTTGGAATCATATAGCAGATGATTCAAGTGTGTCCTTTGGAATAGCAATTAATAATAATAAACAAACAAAGCAAAGGCGGATATCGGATGCCAATCAATGGTCTTATACCAATCTCCTAAAACAAAACGGGATATCAGAAGCCACTCAATGGACTTACACCGATCTCCACAGGCAAAGAAATAAAAGCGGATACCGGATACCAATAGATGGATTTACACCAGTCTCCTAAAACAGAACAGGATATCAGATGCCACTCAATGGACTTACACCGATCTCCTCAAAAGAAAAACAAAGATGAAATATGGAAGTTAACTGCCAATCTATCTGGACTTAGGTTAACTCCACAGTATGCTCACAGGAAATCCAATGCCACATCACAGGGGCTTACAATGGATCCTCACATACAAGAACAAAAGCAACAATATGATCACAGGAATGCAAATGCCAACTTACAGGGACTTATAATTGCAACCTTTCATACGAGCAGATGAACAAACTATGATCACAGGAAAGCAGATGCCAACTTACAGGGACTTACAACTGCAACCTCACATACAACATTAAACAGATCAAATTATGATCACAGGATAACAGATGCCAACCTACAGGGACTTATAACTGTATCCTCACATACACACAAATAAACAGAAGATATGAGTGACCAAAGAGGTCTTACACTCTATCCTTCCATATCACAGGAGCAAATGCCAAAGCAATGGACTTACAATTGTCCTCAATGGGCAAACAACAATGATAGCATCACAAAACAAATGAGATGATCATGCATTAATGGCAATTGATGATGATGATAAATGCATAGCATACAAGCAAACAAGTGCACATGAAGCAATCAATCAATCAATGAATATCAAACAGCACACTCTATAGCCAAACAGTGGGGGCTCACACAAGAGGGTTTGACTTTAACAGTCCACTGTAATAGGTAAAAGGTCGCTCTTAACCTGGCCATTGAGGGGCTCAGGTGAAGCAGATGAATAGGAGATGAGGAGTATGCCTCATTGCTTCTATCTCATATCAGAGAGAGCATCAAAGGAAGTGTGGGAGTTCAGAAAGTAGGAACTCTCTCCACATTATTGACTCGATTAGATCTTGGGTATTTATCTCATTGCTTCAACCAGGTACTGGGAGCAAAGAGAGGACACACTGAATAGTGGGGGATAGATTACTTATCCCTACCTTCCACCAATTGCCTCAAATGAGGACTTTTCCTGCTTAGGACAAATTTAAACACACACAGGCATTGCCTCTTAAGGAGGACTTCAGACAGTTTGCCCGGTCAAATAACAGACCGGGTCTCCAGACTACATGAAGAAGAAGGGTTTATACCTCAAAGCAAATGCTATAAAGCAAAGCAAGCAATCAAGTTCAAAGAACTTAGGCAACTAAAGCACCTGCAAAAGTCAAACTCATTAGTAAACAGGTCAACAGTCAAAACCAAAAGGAAATGAACCAATAGTCACACAGAGGGACCAATTGTGCAAGGCACAAAGACTCAAGCATATGAGTCACCTACAAAACAAGTGTTAGCACAATATAAACAATTCAAATCAAGTCCATTGGAGTGATCCTTAAAGCATGGGTGCTCAACCTGAAACAACAGCTCAATTGTAAGCTTACAAGACCACTAGGACTAGCCTAGGGTCAAAGATGAAAGAAAAAGTCAAGGCAGCAAGCAATGTTCAATCAAAGTCAAGTTCAATCATGTAGGAATCAAACACAATTGGGATTCAAACTTATATCACGCATCAAGGTCATTTCATAAGCCAAAGAATGCAAAGCATAGCAAAGGAGGCATACAAAAGTCAACAGCAAAGACTTCATCCAAAAGTCAACTCAAACATTTTCAAAAATTATGAAATAAATCACACTCAATCCTAACATCTAACATGGCATACATGCAAAATTTCATGGCATTTGGATGAGAGGAAGGCAGTCAATGAAATTCATGAAGTCAAACCAAGTTCAAGCAAGCATGGTGAAAGTCAACAAGCATGGGTCAACTTCAAAAAATCATATCAATTTGAAAACAGAAGAGAAATGAGTGAGATTAACACCAATGCATAGCTCAAGGAGTCTAGTTATCACATATGAAATTTCATGGTCATACAATAAGATTTGAGAATTTCATAAAGAATTTGGCAAGGCATAGCACAAAAAGTCAACAAATGACCACATATGGAAGAAAATTCTCAATCAAATGGAAAACAGCAAGATTAATTCCAAGAAAATTCATACATCAAATAGACATACAAGGGATCATTCATGCAAAATTTCAAGTGATTTGGATAAGGGGAAGCATGTGAACAAAAATCATACATTTGCATATCATTGGTGTGACACAAATTGTCACACCCTAATTCAAAAATTCATATCTATCAAACTACAAATGAGAAATCCACAAACTTTATATGGAAATGAAGATCAATGTGTCTAGTTTTACCACAAAAAATTTCAAAGGCAAAGGATGCAACATGAGTATTTCACAATTGGAATGGCACAAGGTATCATTTTGGCATACATGTGAAGAAAATAATTATCATAAAAAATCCAGCCAATGGAAAAATCATTAAAAATCACAATTAAAAACTAGACTCAATCATGAACATGATGGAAAAAGAATCATAATTTTTGGATGAAAAATGAATTAGAAAATAATTGTTGAAGTTTGGATAAAATTGGGTGAAATGTGAACAAAATGCATGGCATAAGTGGTCAACACAAGTCAAAAGTGGCAATTTTGTAAATATTTTTTCATTAATCAAAACGCTGCAGTTTTGGGGGGAGAAATGGAATGTTCTCATTGGCTGTTGCCAATGGAACAGTGCGGCTGGCCAATGGAGCCTCATGTTTTCTAGTTTTAGAAACCCTTAGGGTTTATGCAGCCATGGCAATCGACATAGATCATGAACAATAATCAACAAACAGCAACAAGTGGAAATTCTGGCAGTTCACCATAACAAGCAAGCAATATCATTTTCAATGTTTATCATCATCCAACTAATCCAAGCAAACAATAGCATAGCATTTGGCAAGGTGCTCGCAGCAGGCAGTCCACAGCATACAACACCAACATGTGGACTTTCTAGGCATGGCTATAAGGTTCAGCATACAAACATCCTCATCATGTTTCAAGGCTCATCAACATCAAATAAATTTTGAGCAACATAAACAACAGTTTAGCATAATGCACATCAGGCAACAGCAACATACCACATGTTTCACAAGGATTTTAGGCATATTCATGAGGTTTCCAAAATAGCAGCAAGGCAATATTCAAGCAATCAGCATCAAAAACAAGACTAGACCAAGTATCACACAACAACATTGTATTGGTGTAGCAACATCATTCAACAACATATCAATGCAACATCCCAACAAAATTCTGGACAGGACAAGGTTTAATTAGTAGGGCACATTTATGTGGTTCCCAACAGCAACACAAAATGGCTCGACCAAAACACACAACACATTATTCAGCAACAATTTAACCAACTAATAGGTAGAATTCCTGGACAGGGTATAGGTTTAGCAACAAACTGCAGCAGGGTTAGCTTCATGTTCATTAAAAAACTCAAACAGCAACATGGACACCACATGATCAATAATCATTACCAACATTCTCAATCAAACATGACTGTGAAGCAAGAACTGGAAACAAGCTATGGTCTGTACAACACAGGGCACACAATTTCATCATCATGTTCATCAAAACAATAGCAAGCAACAGCATATCATCTAGCAGCATATAACCACACAATCTTCATGCAAAATTCTGAGCAACAACAGCAACAACATGGTAGTAGCATACAGCAGAATGGCATGTTCATCATAACAGCAGGTTTTAGCATAACAGCACTGTTAACATCATGGTATTCATCATCATCAAACCAAACAAGTTTTGAGCAACAACACATAAATGACATAGCATTAGCACTTGTAGCATCACAACAGCATCAAACACAACAGCATAGTTCATTGTCCTCGTGGTACCAACAACACCAAACATCATGTGTTCAAACATTCAATCAACAACTTTCAAACAAAGTCAAACAATAACATGGCATTAGTGTTCAGGTCACAACATTTAGCAACAAACAAACACACACCTCACATGAATTTCTGGACAGAACCATGGATTATGCAACAGCAGTACTCATCATCATCATGAGCTTAAAAATTCAAGATGTTCAGAAAACAAAATCACACATACTAACATCATCATTAAGCATCCAACAACAAGAATATCAAGTCCAAATTCATTAAATCAACCCCAGTAATGCAAATCGACCAAAAGTTCATTTGTACACAAAGAATGAAATCCAATTTTCTCTCAACAGAATCAAACATTTAGCATGGCATAAGTTGCAATAGACTCATCATGGCAAGGATTAGGCATGGCATAGCATGGTTTGATGAAAAGGGAGGGTCGAGCACTTACTTGTTTTGGAAGAAAAACGAGCTGCAGTGTTGGTTTGGTGATTATGAATGCAAACAGATGAAGAGAATGTGCTAGAATGATTAACCCTTGAGGCCCTTCAGCTCAGCAAAGCTTGGAGTTCTTGAAATCTTCTTTCACCATTGTTGAAGCTTTGAGGAAAACAGAATGAGTAGGAGCTGTACAGGCGATGAATGGGGGTTCAAAGGTGCTCTAAATGATGTTTGGATGATGGAGGAACAAAGGCTGGCTCGATGGTTTTCAAGGGTTTGCAGAATTGTCGTTTTTGCAAAAAATGCAATATGAGAGTGAGAGTGTATTTCTGTGTGGTGGCTGCTAAAGACTAGGGTTGGATGCAGAAAAATGAAGCTTAAATACCATCTGTTTTGGGTTGGTTTAAGACATGCTAAGCTGGCTTAGTGTGAAATGAAGTATTGGCCATTTGCTAATTATGTGTTCAAATGAAATGGGAGGTACATTTGTGGTCGAGTTGGGCTTTAAACCAGCTGCATACAGACCATATGTTTGCTGTTTTTGTGGCAGCACATGAATTGCTGTACTTTGTTTCACTCTTTGAAAACAATTTGCAAAAATACCAAGCTGGTGCATAAGTGGAAATGGAGGTATATGCTTGGTCGAATTGGGCTTGGAATGAGCTGTATACAGACTTTGCCAATGCTGTTTGTTGTTGTACAAAAGCTGCTGTACCTTGCTTTTACTTAATGTTACCAATTGTACAATTTGCCAACATTGCTCTTTGGTCCAAAATGGTAGTAACATGGTGATATGATGATGGTTTTAAACTTTGAGCAAGTTCCAAATATGGTTTAAAACATTTCCCAATTGGCAAAATGATGAAAAAGTCCATAAATCAAAAAGTCAAAGTTTGGTCAAACTTTGAATTTTAAAGGAATTGGTCCAAAAATGCCATTTTGAATGGTAAGGTTTTAGGTCATGAAATTTATATTTTTGGAAAGAGGATGAAAAATGTGGTGTGTAGGAAAAAACCCCACCAAATTTGGCCTTATGGTTTGAGAGTTATGGCTTGTTGAAGTTCAAAAATTGGTGAAAATGATTTGATCATATCTTGACAACCACACATGGGATTTTGATGTTCTTGGACTTTTTGAAAATGGGAGAACAAGATCTTCAACTTTCATGTTGGGCAAAAATTCATTTGAAGCTTGTATCATGATGTAAGTTTAAGATCAAGAAGTTTCCATTTTTGGCAGTTGAAATTACAGGTCCACTTTCTATTTCTGGAAAATTTTCTGATTGACTTGATTTTCTTCCATGATGGGGTTGAACATGATAGATGAGGCTTATACAAGCATGAATGAACTTCTTCAGATCAATTCTATCCATCAAATCTCTGATTAAATCAACTGTTGACCAAGTTTGACTGTCTGTTGACTTTTTCTAGGGTTTTGGACTGATTGAACTTCTTCTGATGATTTCCAAACCCTAATTCCTTGAGACCTTGACTTCAAATGATGTCTCAAGATGTGTGAACTTGTGATTAATGATCATGATGCCCAAATTCTGCAAGAATGGCCATCATCCATTGCTTTGACTGATCAATGACTGTCTTTGACCTAATTGCTGATGATTGCTTCCACTGCAAGCAACAAGGTTAGACTGACAATATTTTTGTACTTTTTGGTTAATAAACATGTGAAAGCAAAGATATACAAATGCAAAGTATGCTTGGTGATCAAGAAATCAACCCACAAGGCAATCTAATCCACTAGGAGGGGACAAAGACATGCAATGATCCTTGAGGTTATGATATGAATGATATGGGCCATGAGGGATCTTAGGGCCCAAAATTGGGGTCTTACAGATGCCCCTATTTAAGGTCATTCTAGCCGGAGAAGTGAAGTTTAGAAATCTTCATCTCGACGCGGTAGAATGGACTTAAATAACAGTAATGAGACAAATTTTGGTCCCTAAGAGACCTCATGATGCAAATGTATGCATGCAAAAGACACAAATTCTGTGGGGAATATGATTCACACAGAAGAAAATACGATCCATCGGAGCAATACACTCACCAGGAACGGAGACTCTAACAAGACTCTATGGGGATAATAAAAGAAATGCGTGGACAATACACGACTCTAAACTGGGGAAAAAACAAAACTGACACAACGTGATTAAAACACGACTCTGATTAGAAAACAGAAAAACAGACTGGAGAACTCACTGGGGAGTGAAGGACTCACACTGGGGAAAAGAATTCCAAAGGAAAATAAATCCATTGGAGAAACACAAACTGACTCCTGAGGAGAAGCAACAAAAAGTTCCACTGGGGAAGGCAACCAAGAAAATGAGACGTTACCAGGCATACGGGTAACAAACTCAGGAAGGAACACCAAGGATACCGGTTACTGGGTATATAATAGGTGACCAACCAAAGCGTGAATTGGATTCCACTTCCAAAACACTCATCATCCTGAAGAGAGCTAGAAAAGCAGACTTGTTTAAAGGATGGACATTCAATTCCACAAAGAAAATGAATCTTACTCTGAGGGGAAAACAATCAAAAGATCGACTCAAGAGTGAACGAGATATAATATCCATTACCGTCAGAACGTGGATAGAATACTCAGATGAGACATATTATTCATTACCGGCAGACCGTGAATAATATACTCGAAAGGAAAATTATCCTGAACCGGTTACTGGGTTGCTTATAGGATAAAATCCGAAGACGTGAATTGGTTTTCACTTCCAAAACACTCATCATCCGAAAGGAGAGCTTGAAAAAAGCAAAACAACTTACAGGATGGGCATTCGAATCCACAACGGGAAAACGAATCTTACTCAACTGGGGACACAAACCCAAAGAGTGCATGAGATATAATATCCATTACCGGCAGACCGTGGATAAGATACTCGCATGAGATATATTATCTATTACCGTCAGAACGTAGATAATAAACTCGCATGGTAAGAAACACCAGAGATACCGGTTACTGGGCATATAATAGGTGATCTACCGAAAACGTGAATTGGTTTTCACTTCCAAGACACTCATCATCCAAAACACAAACTGGTTAAAGGATGGTTATTCGATTCTACAAAGAATACGAATCTTGCTCAGTTGGGGAAAATCAACAAAGGATTCCAACTAAAGAGCGCATGAGATATATTATTCATTACCGGCAGACCGTGAATAATACACTCGAAAGGAAAAGACACCAGAGATACCGGTTACTGGGTATATAATAGGTGACTATCCAAAAAGAGAGACAATCGATACCAAGCATACGGGTAAACGAAAGACAACTCAAAGGATAAATTGCAAGCATCCGGCAATTATCCGACAACAAGAATATTCGACTCCACAAAGGGAAATAACGAATCTTACTCGACTGGGGAAACATAAAAGGCTTCGACTGAAGAGTTCATGAGATATACTATTCATTACCGGCAGACCGTGAATAATATACTCGCATGGAAGATTATCCACAACCGGTTACTGGGTTTATAAAGGATAAATCAACCGAACAGAAAGGCATCGGGATACCAAATTAGGTATATAATGATAACCAATCAAGAGGAGCAACAGACATTACCAACAAAAGGGGTAAATGAAAGGCGAACTGCTGAGGATAAATTGCAAGCATTCGGCAATTATCCAAAGGAGACTAGCTGGGGATGCATTGATAAAGAATCAATGATCCGGGGAACAAATCACTAGCATACGGTGAAAAGACCCACTGGGGATAAAATTGCTAGCATACGGCAATTATCCACAAAAACTTGCTGAGGATATAAGTGCTGATCTGAGCAACTTATACAAGCAAAGGAAAATCAACATCAAAGACTTAGATGAAGATAACCACAAAATTAGGGTTTACATCTACCGAATACGGGGTAGAAGACCAACAACTCCGCGTGGGGATAGAACAAATCACAAATCCGCACGGGAAACCAAAACAGGGTTTATAACAAACCACAAACTGCTGAAGAGCAGGAAAATAGGATTTACAACTACCGGGTATGAGGTAGAAAACCAAAAACTCTGGCTGGAGAATAAAAGGTGTATAACCACAAATTCCGTCAAGAAAGCCAGGAAAAGTAGGACTTATAACTACCTGTTACTGGGTAGAGGCCCAAAAACATTCCACTAGGGGAAAAACCCACTGGGAAGCACAAGATATCTGACAAATAGCCGATTCGGGAATGATCCGAAAAGACAGACTGAATAAAGACACGTCCTAATGAGGATATAACTCAAATAGGAAAATCCATCCCAATATATGTGTTGGGAGGATACGGAAGAAACCGTCATCCATGAGGATATATCTCAGTGGGGAACTGCAGAAGAAAAGACAACATTTTCTGCTTACGGGGCTGACTCTATATGGAGAGATTTATAACACCCAAAATCTGCTTGGGGAGACCTGTAAAGAGATCTATATCACCATAGCAGGAGACACGACAAACAAAAGATATATGGCAAGAAATGCAACATGAATATCTGAATGTTTATGAATATGCATGAATATGCGTGATTTATGTTTGATGAATGCTGACAAAACAGACAATTCTAACACAAACAGGTTCAGGAACAAACATCCGGTATTATACTTCCAGGGGAAAAACCAGCTGGAGAGCCAATCTGCGGAGATCTACATGCTGTAAAGCAAAGATCTGCAGGTACTGCTGAAGAAGTAGAGAATCATAGATATCAGGAAACAACCCAATCAGGGCACAGAAAGTCACAACGGGCATAACAGCCACCAAGACAAATCTGTAAGGGAACAAGAGAAATCCCAAAGTATATCTGCAGGGGATCCCAGTGTCGACTGAGAATCAACAAGTGCATTGCACAAACCGCTGTAGAAGCGAATCCACATAACTCCACTGGGGAACAACCCACTGAGGGAGAATGAAACATCCAGATAGAATCTAACTGCATAAGCAACTCTACTGGGGAAAACTGTCGGCTACTCTCTTGGGAACAAACCACTGAGGGAGGACAGATCAAACGAATATATTCTGTAATAAACCACTCCACTTGGGGAGAATATACAGCAAATTGATCTCAACAAATAGATTCTGCAATATAAGCCACTCTACTGGGGATCACAAACAGTCAGGAAATCAATCCGTTCACTGGATGCAAAAGCCATCATCCGACTATACGGGGATTGAAGGGAGTAATCAACAGGCGAAACTGCCACAACAAACATTCTGCAGACTAAGCTGAGGAAAAGATGATTGCAATACTGGGATGTCAACCCAAACAACCACTGAGTAGGAAAATAAATCCTGCTCTGCTGAAAAGAAAAACTCCGATGGAGAGATAGCAACAAATCCACAGACGACTTCGCCGGGGAGAAGGTAAAGTACTGGGTATCAAACCACTGACTTACCGAGTCTTCAAAAAGACAACAATCGTGCTGAGGAAACAGACAATTCCTACTGGCACACTGCATGGGGAAAAGAGGTAACAACTCTTCTTGCAACCCTGGTGGGGATATTAATAACAGCTCTACTCGCGACTCCGAGGGGAGTACCAATCAATCAGCTATACTCATGACTGCGCTGAGGAGACAAATAAAGTCTGGGGATATGACCCACTGGAGAAAGTGTCGGGGCACCAAGATGATAAAACATCAACCACCGAAACTTCATAAGAAAACGCCCATGCTGGGGGGAAAAACTGCTGCTGGAGAGAACAAAGTCTTCAACAACAAAACACTTGCGACTGTACTGGGGAACAACCCCAACAAGGATTTGAAGAAAGAAGATACCACCAAACCAGGAATATGAACCAATGTCTTACCTGTTGGGAATCATGCCACCCTTGGGAGAGCACTGAGATATTCTTGAGTATCCTTTCAATCTTGTGAATGTTCACTTTGTTTAAACAAAAATTTTGCAAAATTTGATTTGTTTAAAACAATGACATTTTATCAATTTAAAACATGCAAAACATTTGTTGAATTGAAACAAATAAGAGTGCAAATAAATTGGATAAAAAGCTCAAATTGATTTGATGGAATGGTAGTCTGCAAATGGCAAGACTCCATAGATCTGTACAAACTTGAAATCAGTGATATATATTGGAAGAGGGCTACATTGAACGTAATGATCCTTTCTCTACCAATTTGAATCTCGATGTATCCGAAGCTTCAGTTGACGACGAATCGAGAATCTTCTGACGAAATGACGACTGATAAACCAGAAAGTCTTGTCAGGATGCAGTTACTTGCCAAAATCCCTAATTTTTGCCTAGATTGCCCCAGAGTGAGGTACTCAATCTAGCGGGATGCAAATATATCTCTTTTTTTCAAGTCTCTAATTTTTGCCTGAATTACCCTTGCGGGTTCTCCACCGAGACGCTCATTTTTGCCTAAGCCGCCCTTTCGGGTTTTCAACTTAGCGAGCAATTCTGTTTTTTTTCACTTTTTTCATTTGCATATACTTTTTTTTTAGGCAAAGTATCTCTTAACTGCATCTGAATTTACAGGACGAGTGAAATCCTCCCCATCCATTGTTGTAAGCATCAAAGCACCGCCTGAAAAGGCCCTCTTAACAACATATGGACCCTCGTAGTTTGGAGTCCACTTGCCCCTGGAATCGGGCGCGAAAGACAAAACTTTCTTGAGCACGAGGTCACCTTCTCGGAACACACGAGGCTTGACCTTCTTGTCGAATGCTTTCTTCATTCTCTGTTGATACAACTGACCATGGCACATGGCAGTTAATCTCTTCTCTTCAATCAAAATTCAATTGGTCATAACGACTCTGAATCCATTCAGCATTAGTCAACTAGGGACTTGAGGGTATAATTTTTCTTTTTTCTTTGGAAAAATATTTGGAAAATTTTTCCTGATTTTTGATTTTTTCTCTTTTTTTTTTTTTTTTTTTTTTTTTTTTTTTTTTTTTTTTTTTTGAATGCCCCAGTTTGACTGTTCTGCTGATTCTTGTGATACAGCTGAATGAGCTTCTTTTGTGCTCAAGAAGTCGGGTAATCTCATCAGGAATCCCCTTCAACATCATCTTCCTCTGCCTCAGATACAAGGACTTCAAGATTGGGAGATGGCGTTGGATCATTATGTTCAATGGGTTTAGAAATCCCTGCATAATGATTCTGGATAATGAAAAGCTTTTGATATTTTAAACAAGCAAATCATTTATGCAGATGAAAAAGCTGTTTTTGTTTTTCAGGTTTTTTGTGATCACTGATTTCATGCAAAAGCAAAAAGTGAAAACAAATGGAAAAACAAATGTTTAGCAATGCATTAATTGAATGAAAACATCATTGTATTAAATGTTGTCAACAATGTCATCACTTCTCCTTTTGGCATGGGAGAAGGGTTTCAAACAAAATGAACAAATCACGCTGACTTATGAATGACCGTAGGAACATCCACAGCGACCCAATTGTGGCAGACACCACCAGGTATGATGAAAGTGTTCAAATCTTCTGCATCTTCTTCTTCAATGATAGCAGCCGCTTCCTCTTCTGCAGGTTGATCAGCATGGATGAATCCTCCACTGGTGAACAGACCTTGCTCGTTGAATGCCCCAGAACCAAAGCCAATGCCAGCCCGGGAACGGTTATCTTCAAGTTCAAGCACTTTCCCTAATCCAGCAACTGCACCACATTCAATGGCCAGCTTCGCATCACGGTAGGAAGTGAATGAAGGAGACTTTTCTCGATTGGTTTATCAATAGATAAAGCTTGGAACTGAGTTCCAACTTCATCCTCTGCATCAATGTACGAAAAAGAGGATAAATTACTGACCAGGAGAGCCTTTTCTCCCCCTACTACAACCAATTTCTTGTTTTTCACAAACTTCAACTTTTGGTGTAGGGTGGATGTCACGGCGCCAGCCTCGTGAATCCATGGTCTGCCCAAGAGACAGCTGTATGATGGGTGAATATCCATTACTTGAAAAGTGATCTGGAAATCACTTGGTCCAATCTTGATCGGGAGGTCCACTTCCCCAATCACGGTCTTGCGCGACCCATCAAAAGCTTTAACAACAACCCCACTCTGCCTCATAGGAGGACCTTGATATGACAATCGTGAGAGTGTGGATTTTGGCAATACATTAAGGGACGATCCAGTGTCCACCAGTACATTGGACATTGCATCAGATTTGCAATTCATGGATATGTGTAAAGCCATGTTGTGGTCTCTTCCCTCCTCAGGGAGATCAGCGTCACAAAAGCTTAGAGTGTTGCAAGCGGTAATGTTTGCAACGATGCTATCAAACTGTTCCAGGGTGACGTCATGATCGACATATGCCAGGTCCAAGACTTTCTGCAGAGACTCCCTATGAGGCTCTGAATTCAGCAACAAAGAAAGAATGGAAATCTTGGAAGGCGTGTGTAGAAGTTGGTCTACAATATTGTACTCACTCTTTCTGATGAGCCTCAGCATCTCATCAGATTCTTCATCAACAATGCCACTCGGGCCATCTGAAGAAACAGGAGTCTTTTGTACAGACGAGGAGGGTTTGGCAACATCAAGTGCCGGATTCTGAACATTCACAGCAGTCCCCACAGGACGCTCAACAGATTCAGAAGCAACAGCCTTAGCAGGCGCAGAAAAGACACGACCACTGCGGGTCAATCCACTAACATCAGCGATAGTGGTCACGGAAGTGGAAGGCAAAGGTACTTCAACCCCATCCTGGACAGCAACAGGATTGTACCGGAATGGTACAGCTCGATCAGATGAATAAGGCACAGGGCCTGCCGGTTTGATAATCAAAGAAGGTGAAGCCTTAGGCTTGTTGCTATTGTAGCGAATAACAACGGGCTCTGGAAGCTTGAACACCGGGGAGATAACACTCACCTCGGGCTCAACAACATCAACATTGCGATTCTGGAGAATCTCAATGGTACCTTCATTCAACATCATCTGCAATTCCTTGCGAACTTGGTCGCAACCCAAGCGATTTACAGAACAGACGCGACACTGGTCATGGTTATGCTTCAAATGACTGCGCTGACACAGCATCTTATGTAATCCAACCAATGACTGCCGGATATGACTGACATACTTCACTTTGTACTTCCCAAGGTCTTCCTGAATCATATTCACGGATTTCCCATGCGAAGGCAATGGGTTCCTGGTGACATTAGGGTTAGAGTCTTCAAAACTCAGAATTCCGCTTCTCATGAGGTCTTGAACCTTATTCTTCAGCGGGAAACAGTTCTCTACATTGTGGCCCGGAGCACCGGAATGGTAGGCACAATGCTGGTCTGGTTTGTACCACCATTGCGGGTTTGCAGGAATAGCAGGAGGATCCCTGGGCGAAACCAACTTCCTCTCCAACAAGGAGGGATAAAGCTCTGTATATGTCATTGGAATCGGGTCAAAGCTGACCTTCTTCCTATCATAGTTCACATTCGCTTGGTTGGTTGTACTTCCACGAGGCTGGTAAGCCTGTTGCTGTGGACGCTGCTGTTGCTGTTGATATTGCGGTTGTGGATATTGCTGCTGATGCTGATACTGTTGAGCATTATCCTTGAATACAGGTGCCACACTAGCCACCTGATGCTGATGTCTGGCACGATGTGCAGGCTTCCTCTGAACAGAGGGTCTTCGATGCTTGGGCTGAGACTGCACAGCATGCGCTTCGCCTTCTTTCCTCTTAAACGCTCCATAACGCTTAGAGGAAGAGCTATCATCTTTAGACAACCGTCCTTCACGGACGCCTTCTTCAAGACGCATCCCCATATTCACCATCTCGGTGAAATCAGAGGGAGCGCTGGCCACCATTCTCTCATAATAGAATGACCCAAGAGTCTTCAGAAAGATCTTGGTCATCTCTTTCTCTTCTAATGGTGGAGTGATCTGAGCTGCCAGCTCACGCCATCTCTGGGCGTACTCCTTGAACGTCTCTTTGTCCTTTTGTGACATAGATCTGAGTTGATCTCTGTCAGGCGCCATGTCAACGTTGTATTTATATTGCTTGACGAAAGCTTCGCCAAGATCATTGAAAGAGCGGATGTTGGCACTGTCCAAACTCATGTACCAGCGGAGAGCAGCACCAGACAAACTGTCTTGAAAGTAGTGGATCAAGAGTTGATCGTTGTCGGTCTGCGTGGACATCTTTCTGGCATACATAACCAAGTGTGCCAAAGGACAAGTGTTCCCTTTATACTTCTCAAAGTCTGGGACCTTGAATTTGACTGGTATTTTCACACCGGGAACTAGACAAAGTTCGGCTGCTGACTTGCCGAAGAGATCTTTGCCTCTAAGAGTTCTCAATTCCTTTCTCAGCTCGAGGAATTGATCGTTCATTGCATCCATTTTTTCATGTACATCTGAGCCCTCAGACGCTTCAGAGTGATAAATGGTGTCGTCTACCCTCGGCATGGTATGCACGACAGGAGGTACTGGTATAGGGACCGGGCTAGATGCCGGCATTTGAGCGAATGTAGGAGCTGGCCGATCAGGCATGAAGCCAGGAGGCATCCCCCAAGGAAAACCGGGAGGCATGGCATTTGGCTGCTGGGCACTAACAGGCACCGATGTAGTAGCTATCTCAGATATAACCGTCCGCTGAACCGGAGTTGCTGGCTGTTGAGGAGCAGGCTGATTCTGGGCAGCAAGAAGTTGCTCCATCAGAGCGCCAAGTCTGGCGACTTCATCCCTCAAGCTCTGGTTCTCTTGTTCCAACTGCTCCATAATCCTTGCAGAGTTGACCCTTGTATAATACCGGTGAGTCAGCTTGTCTTCAAAATAAATGAAGAACAGGAGTTAGAACCGGAAGACCAGAAAAATGGGTACCTGCTTATGCAAGAATGATGCATGCAATGCTTGTGCAAATGCTTTAATTTTCAAGGAACCCTCAGGGTATTTGTTTGCAATATTTCGAATATTTAAACATTTTGATTGTTCATGGAAAATATTTCATTCAAAATATTAAGATAAAGAAGTACAACATTCTTTTAATTCATTACAAAGAGGAAAGGTAAATGACATCCTATGGATCCCTATTAGCTCGGGATGTTGGAAGACGAGAAGTGTACAACTTCTTGATCTCTCTCTCATAGGCAGCCTCCATATCAGCTTTCTCCTTTGCAAGTTGATCATACTTCCTTTTCCAGAATTTGGATGACTGAGGAAGCAGAGAAGTCCAAGTGTCGTTCGGATCGTCGATCACTCGGTGCTCGAGAAATTCAATCATATCATCCTTCTCCTTGAGCTGCTGCAGCAATTCCTCTCTCTCGCGGATCCAGGCACGCGAAAGGTCTTCTTCTCTCAACTCCTCTACACGTTGGGTAGGGAGGGTTGAAGGCCCAGCCACATCCAACAGTGTAGGTCTTGGATGATCATATGGCATCAGGTAGGTAGCAGCCCTCTGTCTGACCCAAGAGGTATATGGCTCCAAAGCAATGCAGTTCTTTGGACCCAATTCATTCCTACTTTTTATGCGAATATTGCGCCAAGCGCGGACAAATCTGGCTTTCAGGCCTTGGGGATCTTTACCCTCCTGAAAGAACACACCTTCTAACAGAATGTTATGGGGTTTATCCTTTAGGGGGAACCCAAGCTGACGACGTGCAAGCGTAGGGTTGTAGGTAATCCCACCACATGTACCAAGAAGAGGCACATTGGGGAATTCACCACAAGAATTGATGATCTGAATGGTATCATACACGCGATCATACCAGGTGATATCATCATTGGTGAGAGACATGAGTCTCTGAGACCACCGTAGACATCCCTTGTTCTCCTTGAAAGCAACTGTCTGCGGCAAGTGCGAAATAAACCACTTGTACAGCAGGGGTAAACAGCAGACAATGACTCCTCCATTCTTCATATTCCTTAGGTGCAAGGAAACATATGCATCACCCAACAAGGTCGGAACCGGATTAAGAACTGAAAAGATCCTAATGGCATTCATGTCGACGAACTTGTCAAAGTTGGGAAACAGCACTAATCCATAGATAAGCAATACAAATAGAGCCTCAAAGGCATCCTCACTCATAGCCTTCCCATAGAAAATGGCTTGAGCAATAAGGAACTCGGAAGGAAAACCCTGAATTCCGCCTTTGATAGTCAGATTAGCTCTAATCAGATCTTCATCTATGTGCAACAGACTGGAAATCTCTCGAGCAGATGGAATACTCTCTAAGCCACTGAACGGCACTTGATCCAGAATCGGAATCCCAATAAGATGAGAGTATTCTTCCAAGGTCGGCATCAACTGGAAATCCGGAAATAAGAAGCAATGATAGAGCGGATCATAGAACTGAGCAAGAGTGCTCATCAATCCCTCATCCACTTGAGTAGTCAGCAACGGCAGAAGCTTCCCATATCGAGCCTTGAAACCCAAGGGATCTAATACATATGATGTCAGATTCCTTAACTCTTTTACATCAGGCTGCTTAAAGCTGTACTTCTTTGTATGCCTTTTCGGTCTTTCCATGTCTGAAAATTTTGCAAATAACCCTTTAAGTTCCTTGAAAATTTTCTCTTTTGATGACATGAATGCGGATGAATGCGTGAATGCATGAATGCAACAAGCACACTCAAGGATCAAACAAAGCACACCAAACAAAGGTCGTGGGAAAGCTCTATGTATCCCTAATATCAATCATCCATTTTGGTGGATTTAGGTTTTCACCTTATCGACACCCAAGTTCCATTGATATTAACGGTACATGAACCGGTTCAGACATTCCTAATATCAACCAGCCGCTTTGATGGATTTAGGTTTTACACCTGATCCGGGATCCATTGATATTAACAATGCTTGAACGACTCAACCACGAATCACGGGTTTGTTGAGAGTCACGAGCATGGAGTCTCGGTTAAGAACCACCCAAAGGGAGTGTACTAGGGTTTAAACCTGCCAGACATGTTCTATCAGAGGTTCCCATAATCATCGTTCCATCTTTCGAATATTATCGGAGGAACGAATACTCATATTCCAAGAATATTCTCAAGAGAAACTCTTATGAGTGTAGTATCGCGTAACAATCGTATCAGAACTGACATCTGAACGACCTCCGCACTACGGTCCTAAAAATAGGCCAAGATGGGTTTGGTAAACTAAGGTCCTTGGCTTCTGCGGAACATGATTGAAAGAATAATGTCTAACCACAAATAACTTGTGTGACATTATTAGTTCAACATGACCTCCACCAAGTGAATGGACTCGCAAGTCAACTGGCTAAGGACTACTCCACACCAGTCAACAAGACTATGCCATTCTCCTATCCTAGAGAGCACTCGAGTTCGGGTATAGAACTCATCTCACAGATCACCAAAGCACACAGCAAATGTATATCAAGCAATTCACACATTACAATCAATACATTCATCCCAAATTGTACAAAAATATGTCAGATAAAGAATAACAATATAGCACAACAAGGGTGAAAAGTAGGCACTACAACCAGAGATTCTGGGTTCGATCCCCAGCAGAGTCGCCACTTTTCTGTAGCGGTGTATTCGTCGCTATATGATCTATCGATTAAATCATAAGCTAAGAGATACATGAAAAATTTCGAGTCGCCACCGCACTTTTATTTATCCAAAGGATTGGCTAAAAAGCGAACAAAAGCCTAAGAAGTTTTACACGTAGAAAACTAATAAAAAGATCAGAGATTCTGGGTAAGGGGTAAATTACGCAATGGGAAGGTGTTAGGCACCCACTACGTCCTAGGTACTCCTAGGGAGCCCTTTTCACACTTGTTATGCAAAAATTATTATTTGTTATGACATAAAGATTGTGCAAACATGATTGGGATGGTGAGAAAAGAATATACATTTTTATTATTAGTTATTGGGTTCGAACGGATGAACCCGTTGCCTACGTACCTTCCATCAAAGGTAAGGATCAGAACGCCGTAGTTCGGCTAAAAGATTTCCAAAAGTGGGTTAGGTTTAATTTTAAACACAAACCCTAGGTCTTACGTTATCCACGGGAGAAAACTCAACCTTATACAAACAACAACGTCCACCATGTGAGAACAGCTTCAACTGGCCAGAGAGGGGTTAACCCTATAATAGGCGAGGAAGACTTACAATTCAATCACTAAAGACAGAAGGTGAGATTAACATCAACC
Organism: Lathyrus oleraceus; assembly: GCF_024323335.1. Taxonomy (NCBI): domain Eukaryota; kingdom Viridiplantae; phylum Streptophyta; class Magnoliopsida; order Fabales; family Fabaceae; genus Lathyrus; species Lathyrus oleraceus. Next base: position 15,798,358 of record NC_066579.1, read on the forward strand.
ACTAAGATAAATCAAACCTATAGCTCATGTATGAAAAGATTAATGGACAAAGCCAAAACAAGTGAATGAGTGGAATTACTGATTATGATTATGAAAATGAGTCAAAGTATAATTAAAATCAGTTCAAATAAGTATTATGAAAATGGAGTTTGAAAAAAGGTCAAGGACTTGAGTCCAGGTTTTTAGTTAGAAAAACATGAAGATGTTTGCACAACACTTATGTCAAAATTTAAAAGATAAAGTGTGAAAAGGTTATAAGACATAATGAATGATGAATGGATGAAGGATGGATAGTAAAACTTCTTAGAAGGTTCACTTCTTGGAATCATATAGCAGATGATTCAAGTGTGTCCTTTGGAATAGCAATTAATAATAATAAACAAACAAAGCAAAGGCGGATATCGGATGCCAATCAATGGTCTTATACCAATCTCCTAAAACAAAACGGGATATCAGAAGCCACTCAATGGACTTACACCGATCTCCACAGGCAAAGAAATAAAAGCGGATACCGGATACCAATAGATGGATTTACACCAGTCTCCTAAAACAGAACAGGATATCAGATGCCACTCAATGGACTTACACCGATCTCCTCAAAAGAAAAACAAAGATGAAATATGGAAGTTAACTGCCAATCTATCTGGACTTAGGTTAACTCCACAGTATGCTCACAGGAAATCCAATGCCACATCACAGGGGCTTACAATGGATCCTCACATACAAGAACAAAAGCAACAATATGATCACAGGAATGCAAATGCCAACTTACAGGGACTTATAATTGCAACCTTTCATACGAGCAGATGAACAAACTATGATCACAGGAAAGCAGATGCCAACTTACAGGGACTTACAACTGCAACCTCACATACAACATTAAACAGATCAAATTATGATCACAGGATAACAGATGCCAACCTACAGGGACTTATAACTGTATCCTCACATACACACAAATAAACAGAAGATATGAGTGACCAAAGAGGTCTTACACTCTATCCTTCCATATCACAGGAGCAAATGCCAAAGCAATGGACTTACAATTGTCCTCAATGGGCAAACAACAATGATAGCATCACAAAACAAATGAGATGATCATGCATTAATGGCAATTGATGATGATGATAAATGCATAGCATACAAGCAAACAAGTGCACATGAAGCAATCAATCAATCAATGAATATCAAACAGCACACTCTATAGCCAAACAGTGGGGGCTCACACAAGAGGGTTTGACTTTAACAGTCCACTGTAATAGGTAAAAGGTCGCTCTTAACCTGGCCATTGAGGGGCTCAGGTGAAGCAGATGAATAGGAGATGAGGAGTATGCCTCATTGCTTCTATCTCATATCAGAGAGAGCATCAAAGGAAGTGTGGGAGTTCAGAAAGTAGGAACTCTCTCCACATTATTGACTCGATTAGATCTTGGGTATTTATCTCATTGCTTCAACCAGGTACTGGGAGCAAAGAGAGGACACACTGAATAGTGGGGGATAGATTACTTATCCCTACCTTCCACCAATTGCCTCAAATGAGGACTTTTCCTGCTTAGGACAAATTTAAACACACACAGGCATTGCCTCTTAAGGAGGACTTCAGACAGTTTGCCCGGTCAAATAACAGACCGGGTCTCCAGACTACATGAAGAAGAAGGGTTTATACCTCAAAGCAAATGCTATAAAGCAAAGCAAGCAATCAAGTTCAAAGAACTTAGGCAACTAAAGCACCTGCAAAAGTCAAACTCATTAGTAAACAGGTCAACAGTCAAAACCAAAAGGAAATGAACCAATAGTCACACAGAGGGACCAATTGTGCAAGGCACAAAGACTCAAGCATATGAGTCACCTACAAAACAAGTGTTAGCACAATATAAACAATTCAAATCAAGTCCATTGGAGTGATCCTTAAAGCATGGGTGCTCAACCTGAAACAACAGCTCAATTGTAAGCTTACAAGACCACTAGGACTAGCCTAGGGTCAAAGATGAAAGAAAAAGTCAAGGCAGCAAGCAATGTTCAATCAAAGTCAAGTTCAATCATGTAGGAATCAAACACAATTGGGATTCAAACTTATATCACGCATCAAGGTCATTTCATAAGCCAAAGAATGCAAAGCATAGCAAAGGAGGCATACAAAAGTCAACAGCAAAGACTTCATCCAAAAGTCAACTCAAACATTTTCAAAAATTATGAAATAAATCACACTCAATCCTAACATCTAACATGGCATACATGCAAAATTTCATGGCATTTGGATGAGAGGAAGGCAGTCAATGAAATTCATGAAGTCAAACCAAGTTCAAGCAAGCATGGTGAAAGTCAACAAGCATGGGTCAACTTCAAAAAATCATATCAATTTGAAAACAGAAGAGAAATGAGTGAGATTAACACCAATGCATAGCTCAAGGAGTCTAGTTATCACATATGAAATTTCATGGTCATACAATAAGATTTGAGAATTTCATAAAGAATTTGGCAAGGCATAGCACAAAAAGTCAACAAATGACCACATATGGAAGAAAATTCTCAATCAAATGGAAAACAGCAAGATTAATTCCAAGAAAATTCATACATCAAATAGACATACAAGGGATCATTCATGCAAAATTTCAAGTGATTTGGATAAGGGGAAGCATGTGAACAAAAATCATACATTTGCATATCATTGGTGTGACACAAATTGTCACACCCTAATTCAAAAATTCATATCTATCAAACTACAAATGAGAAATCCACAAACTTTATATGGAAATGAAGATCAATGTGTCTAGTTTTACCACAAAAAATTTCAAAGGCAAAGGATGCAACATGAGTATTTCACAATTGGAATGGCACAAGGTATCATTTTGGCATACATGTGAAGAAAATAATTATCATAAAAAATCCAGCCAATGGAAAAATCATTAAAAATCACAATTAAAAACTAGACTCAATCATGAACATGATGGAAAAAGAATCATAATTTTTGGATGAAAAATGAATTAGAAAATAATTGTTGAAGTTTGGATAAAATTGGGTGAAATGTGAACAAAATGCATGGCATAAGTGGTCAACACAAGTCAAAAGTGGCAATTTTGTAAATATTTTTTCATTAATCAAAACGCTGCAGTTTTGGGGGGAGAAATGGAATGTTCTCATTGGCTGTTGCCAATGGAACAGTGCGGCTGGCCAATGGAGCCTCATGTTTTCTAGTTTTAGAAACCCTTAGGGTTTATGCAGCCATGGCAATCGACATAGATCATGAACAATAATCAACAAACAGCAACAAGTGGAAATTCTGGCAGTTCACCATAACAAGCAAGCAATATCATTTTCAATGTTTATCATCATCCAACTAATCCAAGCAAACAATAGCATAGCATTTGGCAAGGTGCTCGCAGCAGGCAGTCCACAGCATACAACACCAACATGTGGACTTTCTAGGCATGGCTATAAGGTTCAGCATACAAACATCCTCATCATGTTTCAAGGCTCATCAACATCAAATAAATTTTGAGCAACATAAACAACAGTTTAGCATAATGCACATCAGGCAACAGCAACATACCACATGTTTCACAAGGATTTTAGGCATATTCATGAGGTTTCCAAAATAGCAGCAAGGCAATATTCAAGCAATCAGCATCAAAAACAAGACTAGACCAAGTATCACACAACAACATTGTATTGGTGTAGCAACATCATTCAACAACATATCAATGCAACATCCCAACAAAATTCTGGACAGGACAAGGTTTAATTAGTAGGGCACATTTATGTGGTTCCCAACAGCAACACAAAATGGCTCGACCAAAACACACAACACATTATTCAGCAACAATTTAACCAACTAATAGGTAGAATTCCTGGACAGGGTATAGGTTTAGCAACAAACTGCAGCAGGGTTAGCTTCATGTTCATTAAAAAACTCAAACAGCAACATGGACACCACATGATCAATAATCATTACCAACATTCTCAATCAAACATGACTGTGAAGCAAGAACTGGAAACAAGCTATGGTCTGTACAACACAGGGCACACAATTTCATCATCATGTTCATCAAAACAATAGCAAGCAACAGCATATCATCTAGCAGCATATAACCACACAATCTTCATGCAAAATTCTGAGCAACAACAGCAACAACATGGTAGTAGCATACAGCAGAATGGCATGTTCATCATAACAGCAGGTTTTAGCATAACAGCACTGTTAACATCATGGTATTCATCATCATCAAACCAAACAAGTTTTGAGCAACAACACATAAATGACATAGCATTAGCACTTGTAGCATCACAACAGCATCAAACACAACAGCATAGTTCATTGTCCTCGTGGTACCAACAACACCAAACATCATGTGTTCAAACATTCAATCAACAACTTTCAAACAAAGTCAAACAATAACATGGCATTAGTGTTCAGGTCACAACATTTAGCAACAAACAAACACACACCTCACATGAATTTCTGGACAGAACCATGGATTATGCAACAGCAGTACTCATCATCATCATGAGCTTAAAAATTCAAGATGTTCAGAAAACAAAATCACACATACTAACATCATCATTAAGCATCCAACAACAAGAATATCAAGTCCAAATTCATTAAATCAACCCCAGTAATGCAAATCGACCAAAAGTTCATTTGTACACAAAGAATGAAATCCAATTTTCTCTCAACAGAATCAAACATTTAGCATGGCATAAGTTGCAATAGACTCATCATGGCAAGGATTAGGCATGGCATAGCATGGTTTGATGAAAAGGGAGGGTCGAGCACTTACTTGTTTTGGAAGAAAAACGAGCTGCAGTGTTGGTTTGGTGATTATGAATGCAAACAGATGAAGAGAATGTGCTAGAATGATTAACCCTTGAGGCCCTTCAGCTCAGCAAAGCTTGGAGTTCTTGAAATCTTCTTTCACCATTGTTGAAGCTTTGAGGAAAACAGAATGAGTAGGAGCTGTACAGGCGATGAATGGGGGTTCAAAGGTGCTCTAAATGATGTTTGGATGATGGAGGAACAAAGGCTGGCTCGATGGTTTTCAAGGGTTTGCAGAATTGTCGTTTTTGCAAAAAATGCAATATGAGAGTGAGAGTGTATTTCTGTGTGGTGGCTGCTAAAGACTAGGGTTGGATGCAGAAAAATGAAGCTTAAATACCATCTGTTTTGGGTTGGTTTAAGACATGCTAAGCTGGCTTAGTGTGAAATGAAGTATTGGCCATTTGCTAATTATGTGTTCAAATGAAATGGGAGGTACATTTGTGGTCGAGTTGGGCTTTAAACCAGCTGCATACAGACCATATGTTTGCTGTTTTTGTGGCAGCACATGAATTGCTGTACTTTGTTTCACTCTTTGAAAACAATTTGCAAAAATACCAAGCTGGTGCATAAGTGGAAATGGAGGTATATGCTTGGTCGAATTGGGCTTGGAATGAGCTGTATACAGACTTTGCCAATGCTGTTTGTTGTTGTACAAAAGCTGCTGTACCTTGCTTTTACTTAATGTTACCAATTGTACAATTTGCCAACATTGCTCTTTGGTCCAAAATGGTAGTAACATGGTGATATGATGATGGTTTTAAACTTTGAGCAAGTTCCAAATATGGTTTAAAACATTTCCCAATTGGCAAAATGATGAAAAAGTCCATAAATCAAAAAGTCAAAGTTTGGTCAAACTTTGAATTTTAAAGGAATTGGTCCAAAAATGCCATTTTGAATGGTAAGGTTTTAGGTCATGAAATTTATATTTTTGGAAAGAGGATGAAAAATGTGGTGTGTAGGAAAAAACCCCACCAAATTTGGCCTTATGGTTTGAGAGTTATGGCTTGTTGAAGTTCAAAAATTGGTGAAAATGATTTGATCATATCTTGACAACCACACATGGGATTTTGATGTTCTTGGACTTTTTGAAAATGGGAGAACAAGATCTTCAACTTTCATGTTGGGCAAAAATTCATTTGAAGCTTGTATCATGATGTAAGTTTAAGATCAAGAAGTTTCCATTTTTGGCAGTTGAAATTACAGGTCCACTTTCTATTTCTGGAAAATTTTCTGATTGACTTGATTTTCTTCCATGATGGGGTTGAACATGATAGATGAGGCTTATACAAGCATGAATGAACTTCTTCAGATCAATTCTATCCATCAAATCTCTGATTAAATCAACTGTTGACCAAGTTTGACTGTCTGTTGACTTTTTCTAGGGTTTTGGACTGATTGAACTTCTTCTGATGATTTCCAAACCCTAATTCCTTGAGACCTTGACTTCAAATGATGTCTCAAGATGTGTGAACTTGTGATTAATGATCATGATGCCCAAATTCTGCAAGAATGGCCATCATCCATTGCTTTGACTGATCAATGACTGTCTTTGACCTAATTGCTGATGATTGCTTCCACTGCAAGCAACAAGGTTAGACTGACAATATTTTTGTACTTTTTGGTTAATAAACATGTGAAAGCAAAGATATACAAATGCAAAGTATGCTTGGTGATCAAGAAATCAACCCACAAGGCAATCTAATCCACTAGGAGGGGACAAAGACATGCAATGATCCTTGAGGTTATGATATGAATGATATGGGCCATGAGGGATCTTAGGGCCCAAAATTGGGGTCTTACACTATCATGCCAGAGAAAAAAGGCGAAGAAGATTGTGATTTGTTGGAATTGGCCAGGTCATTGAAACAAGAGGAGAAGGTGATTCAACCGCACGAGGAGCGATTCAAGATTGTTACTCCAAGCTCCGCCGAGGTTAGAAAGCAAAAGCTGAGGCCGACAAAGGATGAGAAAGAGAGAAGGTGTGAATAGACTATCAAGATGCGAGCAGAGCTAATCAGAAAGATGGATTCCCGGTACATCACAATAAGGTACTGGTTGATTATATGGCTCAGGTCTCAGTGTTTATCTTCATGGATGGCTTCTTGGCCAAGGCCAGATTGAATTGTTGCCAGATGATATGAAGTAAACCAGGTCCATCACACAAGGGGCACCTTCTTTGTTCTAAGTTGATATCGTTCCGTCACATGAGGCCGGTGCCACGTATCAGAGATCTACGGTGACTTTGTTTCATGATATGATTCATCATGAAAGCAAATGTCATGTTGATGACATGATGACGAAATCCCAAGCAGAACAGGGGCATCCGGTAGACTTGGGGCAAGTTGTTTGACCGTTTGAGATAACTCATACTTTTGAGTCTGAATCAGTACACTTATGGAGTGTTGTCCATCAAGCTACCGAGGCTTGTTGTGAGCGAATCAGAGGAATCGAGGTCGATCCTGCTAAAAAAAAAAAAAAAAAAAAAAAAAAAAAAAAAAAAAAAAAATAGAGAGATAAGTTGCAGGAACCTCTGATTCCGATACCTCAGTGAAAGAAATAACTGCTAATCCGGTACTTGATAACCCTCGAGGGGTCTACGAGGTGCGTATTGAGTCAGCGTGACTAGTCTTGTCGAAAAGAGTATGCAATTTACCTAAGCAAAAAGTTTATCGACTGTGAAACAATACACTCACTGTTCGAAAAAACTTGCTGTACTTCGGCATAGGCTGCTCGCCGACTGAGACAGTGTATGTTGATTCATACCACTTTGTGGATGTCCAGAATGGATCTGCTCAGATATATGTTTGAGAGGCTAGTGGCAACCCGTGGAAGGTCATCAACCAAGGAAGTTTGAGGTCCCTGATGAGGACATCTCGAGGTACTCAAATCGAAAGATTGAGAGTGACCGATCCCGGAGGAGGGGTCTGACCCCGAATCCGAACGGATTTCGATGTCTAAGGGGGAATGAGATGAGGTGAATAAGTTAGTGCTTCCCGGATCACAGTTGGTGGCACCAACAATGGTGGCTGAACATAAAGTCTGTATCCTGGATATTGAACCTAGGGATGTGTATCTACCTGGGGCAGTGTCTTCCTCACAGAAATATGAGAAATCAGAGAAGACTGAATGGATAAGGACTCAGAATGACCCGTTGAATCCAACTGAGGAAAGAGGGCTGACAGTTACTTGTCATGGGGGCAGTTGTGCTCAGTAAGCGAAGCTTATTGTTGACCGAGAAGTGTGACCTTGGGCGTATCACCTGGAAAAGTTGGTTGAAAAGGATCTTTCCTCCTCAAGACAATTATGGGGCAAAAGGATAAACAATTATGAGTGTCTCATCCGTGATCAAGAAGGTTTTCTCAGACTAGAACCTTGTTTTCTACGGCCACGGATGACGACGATTTTCCATCCACTGTGAGTGCGAACGCAGTTAGAAAATACTTCGTAAAAGAGACCCGCTGGACAAAAAGAATAAAATAGTCCAGGCAAAAAAGGGCATCCCGGCGAACCAAAAAAAATGATGAAAAGGTTCAGGCAAAAATTAGGGATAAAAAGAAAAAAACCGTACACCCGGCAAGTCGAAAACCTGAAAGGGCGACTTGGGCAAAAAAGGGTATCCCGGTGGACTGAAACCCGAAAGGGCGGTCCAGGCAAAAGAGGGATTGAAACGAACAACTGCGTCCAGCATGATCATTTGTGCTCATGATGACTTGGATAATCTCCGACAGAGACCGATCGGAAGCGTCTTGTTCAGAAGACAGAAGGTGCGGAAAGTCCTGAGGACATATGAGGTGTAACTGAGTTGGAACCCGATGAGATCGCAGTTTCACGTCGCCATTAGGATAGATTTTTCTTTTATGTGCAATCACCTCTTTCCAGGGTTTGCTTCCTGTGTGTTGCTCAATCGTGAGCCATCTTTTATTCCAGTCAAATAAAGCGTGTGTTCGATCAAATAAATTTTGTTTTTGTGTCATTACGAAAACATCTGTTCATTTTGATAAGAATATTTGCCTTTTGAAACATAGAGGTCCCTTCTGATGCATGCTTGTGAGATTGAAATCTGGAAATCTTACTTGGGAGTCTGAGTGACCTAAGTGTTGAAATATCAGAACACCTGGGGCATACCTGGGGCATGTTTTTATCTGACGATCTCTTGTGCAAGTACTGTCGGATATATTCATTCACTTGTCAGTGGTGATGTGAAACCTTTTTGACAAGAGATCCCCTCAGAGTCCAACCAGGGGCAAGGGATAGATGAATCGTGAAAAGACGATGAAAGTTACGACAACGATCCTGGAAAGTTAATCAAGAAGACTCTTCAAAGTCTGATGATTGGAAAGTTTGTATGAATACCAGGAGTTCGATCCCCGTGGAGTACGAACGAGATTTGGAATACAAGATGATGGAGCAGAAAAGTCCAGAAGAGTATGAGAGTTCTTAAAAGTGGAAAGTCAACACTATGGGTGGATGATGGATACTAGTGTTCGACGAGTCGACCGACGTCCCTGTCAAACAAGCTGTATCTCCCCAGAGGATTGAAAGTGTGATCTCCCTGGCAGATTCGAGATCGTTGTCTCCTCAGCAGGCCTGAAGGTCATCACGTCCCCAGCCCAAGCCAGTATTGAAGCTATCAGAGTTATTTCCCCTGCAGAGATACCTGTAGACAGTACCTTCTTTCCCCAGCAGATCTAAGGGTTGTTTATCCCCAGCAGGCCTATGCTTGCAGATTTCCCCAGTTGAGAATCCCCGCTGAGCGCCTGGCAGTTATTTTCCCCGGGAGCCCCCTAGTGGAGTTTATCAGTAGACTGTTGGTGTATTCCCCAACAATTGGTTTTGTGATCCTGTTATCTCCAGTATGGCCGTGAGTGCTTATCCCAAGCAGGTTTGTGGGAATTCATCTCCAGTATGATATGACGTGTCATCATCCTCAACAGAGTTGTTACTCTCACCACTATGGTTCTTTCTCTCCAGCAGAATGGTGTGGTTTTTCCTCAGCAAGTTCCCCGAGTGGAGCGGGTCTCATGAAATACATCTCCAACGGTGATTCTCCTACATATGGATTGGTTGGGTCGTCCCTAGTGGAGTAGCATTTATTCTCCAAGCAGAGTTTATCCTACCTGAGGATTGGTTGGGCCTTTCTCCCAGTGAAGTCGCTGTACCATTCCCCAAACAGAGTTCCCCGCAGAGTATTCCCCAAACAGAGTTCCCCGCAGAGTATTTCCCCAAGAGGAGTCTCCCCACAGAGTCAGAGTATCTGATCATTTCGGCTCCCTAGCCAGGGTTCATTTGCATTTTGCATGTAGTAATCATTGCATCCTCAAAAATCGCGTAGCATTTCCATTCATAAATGGAGCATTACGCCATAGAAAAATCAAATATATGCATTCATATGTTCGAAACCCCATTAGACCGTATTCCCTGCAGAGACGGATTTTGTTCAACCTGTACAACGCATTGGCTACAATTGCTCCAGTCAACATTTGGTGTTTATAATCCCCACAGAGGTTTATTTCCTCACCTGTTGGTGACAAAAAGTTTGTTTCTCCCCGGTGAGACCCCCTGCAAGTGTTCAGCCTAGCCCTGTCATCTTGAGAATGTCAATATACCCTGTCAGCACCCGTGTGTGTCGTTTCTTTGGTGTCGGTAAACACCATCTTTCGGTGATTTCCAGTCATGCGTAAGTGTCTGGTCTTCTTTGGTGTCGGTAAACACCATCTTTCGGTGATTTCCAGTCATGCGTAAGTGTCTGGTCTTCTTTGGTGTCGGTAAACACCATCTTTCGGTGATTTCCAGTCATGCGTAAGTGTCTGGTCTTCTTTGATGTCGGTAAACACCATCTTTCGGTGATTTCCAGTCATGCGTAAGTGTCTGGTCTTCTTTGGTGTCGGTAAACACCATCTTTCGGTGATTTCCAGTCATGCGTAAGTGTCTGGTCTTCTTTTGATGTCGGTAAACATCCTCTTTCGATGTCCATAACGTCGCTATCCCTTCCCTAGTGAAGATTACTCCTCTCCGTTGGTGTCGATAAACGTCGAGTTTTTCCTAGTTATCCGGTGATGTCTAGTTGTACCCTCCCCATGAGGACTTACCTCTCCGTTGGTTTCGATAAACGACGAGTTTTTCCCAGTCGTCCGTCGACGTCTGGTTGTGTTTCTCTTATTCCCATTCATCAGTAAATGTCTGGTCGATCTTTTGGTGTCTGTAAACATCATCTTTCGATGTCTGTAAACGTCGAGTATTCCCATTCATCTGTAAATGTCTGGTTGATCTTCTTGGTGTCTGTAAACATCATCTTTCGATGTCTGTAAACGTCGAGTTTTTCCTGGTCGTCCCCAGCTGTTTACCTCTCCGTTGGTTTCGGTAAACGTCGAGTTTTTCCTGGTCGTCCCCAGCTGTTTACCTCTCCGTTGGTTTCGGTAAACGTCGAGTTTTTCCTGGTCGTCCCCAGTTGGTTACCTCTCCGTTGGTCTTGATAAACGTCGAGTTTTTCCTAGTTGTCCGTTGGCATCTAGTTGTGATTTCTTTTCCCATTCATCGTCGTTGCGATGTCTGGATGTGGTCGTACCCTTTGAAAACAAAACCAAAAATATATACCCAGTAATAAATATCAAATCCCAGTGGACGTTTCCATTGGAGGATCCCTGTATTGTGCAAATTCTACGGTTCTTGGTATTCAATCCCTGTTTACCCTGAAAGTCTGATAGCCGTTGCTCTCATCCATTCGGGTTCCCAGCTGATTGAATAGGGGCAGCTGTAGCACCTCAAATTTGCACCTATCATTATACATTCATTTTCATATTAGGTCATGGCATATCATGATCCATTGCATAGCATTTGCATTGTCCCTCAGTTGCCTCAAGAGCAAGCAATCAAGAATTAGGTCAAACTAATCTCCTGATCAGTCAACCAAGCAAGCAAAGGAATTTCAAATTGAACCAAGCCCCTAGGGTTTGGCCAACAAGTTCACATGGCTTGGAGGTCTATTTGAAGTATTTTGGTCAAGGGTTGAAGACTTGGAAATCATCAGTCAATGCACAATCAGTCAGAAACCCTAAAAGTCAACTGTTGGTCAACTGCCTATTTAATCAGTGATTTGATGAAAGGAAATGGTTTGTGAGATCTTATTCATGTCCAAATAGTCATCATATATCATGTCAAACACCATCATGGAAGAATTTGGAGCCAGATCAAAAATTTCCCAAAATGGAAACTGGGCCTGTAACTGAAACCTGCCATAAATGGAAAGTCTTGATCCTCAAACCTACATTTTGATACAAGCCTCAAATGAATTTTTGCCCAACATGAAAGTTGAAGATCTTGTTCTCCCATTTCCAAAAAATCCTAGAACTCTTAATTCCCATGTGTGGTTGGCAAGTTATGATCGAATCGATTTCAGAAAATCTTGAACTTCAGAAGGCCATATCTCTCAAACCGTTTGGCCAATTTTGGTGGGGTTTTTTCCTACAAGTCACATTTGATCCCCTCTTTCCAAAAATATAAATTTCATGTGCCAAAACTTCACCAATCAAAATGGCATATTTTGACTTTTCTCATTTAAATGTAAGTTTGACCAAGAGTTGACTTTTTGATTTAAACATTTTTCCAACATTTGGCCAATTGGGATAGCTCATAAATATCATTTTAAGTGTGTTTGCAAGCTCAATTATGCAGTACATGAAGCCATTCTTCAACTTGCTTGAAATTTGGATAAAAGTACAATTACACCATGCCATCCATACTTGCATTTTAGCCATGCCTTGTACTCATCAAAACAGAGTTTTTAGAGGCCATTCTCTGTCATTTAGAGCCTGATTTTTGCAGCCAAAAATTAGCAAAAAAACAAGGCCATGCTTGTTTGCTTGGAATTGGGAAGAAAAAGGACAAAATGTAACCAACACATCCCATAAGCCATGCTGTTACCACAAGACAGCAGGAACTTGATCTTTTTCTGTCAAAAAACAATTCTAAGAGCAGCCATCACAGAAAAACAAAAATTGACTCATGCTCAAAAAACCACTTTGGCCATTGCAAACAATACAAAGAAACAGTAAATGATACAATCATTTTTCTGTCATGAAAAAGCCAATAGCAACAGCTAACCACCTCCAACTGCAGCAAAAAGACCAACAGACTTTCCATTCTCTAAAACACTTCATTCCTTGGCCAAGGTCATTTTGCTGTCAAAACTCAAGAAGAAAAAACCTGCCTTGCAAAACTCACGAATCCAAGAGCTGCATTCAGTTTGCTTTTTGCATTTTCAGTTTGCTTGGCATTTCTAAAACAGTTAACAAAATACCCTAAAGACCAAACACTTACTCCCTCATTTTTCTCTCAAGCCTCACCTTGCCATTGGACCATTTTTGAAACCCTACAACATCCTGCAGCAGAAGAAGAAAGAACCTTGGTAATTGCTCAAAACCAAAACCCTGCTACAGCAGCCACAAACCACAAAACCCTTGGCATTTTTCTCTTCTAAAAAACCTGTCATAACACTGCATACAGCATTCTCAAGACCTCACCCTGCTATTGGTATTGCTTTGGTCCTGTCCAAAAACACAAAAGCAAACTAGCCTGGCCCTGCATTGACAACTTCCATTCCACCATTTTCCTGTCACTTGGAAAACCATCAACAGCAACTTTGCTCACCAATTGAATGACCTGCTAGTAACCAGCGTAACCAATTGAGCAGAACAAATCTCCTTCATTCAAACTCACCTTCTTGCCTTGTCAATTTGGCTGTCATAACAAAAGAATAAAAACCAAGTCTTGTAACCCTACTATTTGCATCTCATTTTCTTCTGCCCAAAACCAGTAGCAGACCAACCAAAACTTGTGCTTACTTGCATTTTTACAAAGCATGCCCAAACCTCATTTTCCTGGTACCTGAACCACCTTTGACAGCCAAGAAACCAAAGGCTTTACTCAAATTAAAAAAAGCATGCCCTTACCTTGCTGTGGCACTGAAAAAGAACTCTCTCTCAATTGGGAAGGATAGTAAAAATTCCACCAAAAGAGGAGAAACCTAGCAGCAAAGGGATTTCATTTTCCTGTCAAACAATGATGAACAAGTAGCAGCAAAAACCAAAAGTCCAACTGACCTTACTTGGCCTTTTCAAACTGGCTGTCTAAACTTCCAACAAAACTTGGCTTTTGCTTAACACCATATCTCCCCTCATTTTCTGTCATGGAGCAGCTAGCCAACAATCCAACATAACCAAACCCAACCTTGCCTTGCCTTGCACATGGTTCCTCACTATTTTGCTGCTATGAAAAACAGCAACAGCAGCCAACACATAACAAGGCATTGGATTTAACTCACTCACCAAAAAAACCTCCTTCAAACTGGGCCTTGCCTTGTGTTTTAAAACCTAAGCCTTGCCTTACCTTGCCAGCCACCATCCAACTGCAGTAAAATCAATTGCCTACAGCAGCACTAAAACCCTGCATTTGACCCTTGGCCTTGGCATCTCCTTCACTTTGTCCAAACACAAGCAGCATACCACAAACAACCTTCACTTATTTTCCAACCAAAGCCCTTGCTCACTTGGCTATTTTTCTGTCCAAAACACAACCAACATACACTGCAGAACCAACCTGCTTCAATCATTTTCCAAAAAAACTCACTCATTGGCATTCTTTTAAACTCAGTCAAGAACTCTCAATGAACAAAACCCTGGCCATTGCTTTTCACCATCTTTTCTGCATTTTCTAAACCTAGAGAAATATAGCAAAAAACCTCATTCTCATCTTCTTGCATTTTTGCTCGAAGGCTATTTCTGACCAAAAGCTCCAAAGGCCCTCGAATGCTTTTGCTTCCTCCAAGTTCTGACCATCATTTGTAGACTCTTTGAACCACCATTCATCATCTACACAACCTTTCATTGTTCTGTTTTTCTCAAGAACCAATAATGGCAAAACATGAGCTGAGCATTTTCAAGCATGGTTGAGTTAAAAGGCTTCAAGCATTCGACATTGCCAAGCATAAGGGCCATCTGTTTCAGCACAACAGCACCAAACAACACTGATTCACATGTTTCTTCAAATCCAAGTAAAATCTCGAATCCCTTATTTCTTTAAATGATGATATGTGTCTTGTAACTCTCACCATGCTCATTCCATTACAACTTGAATCATGCTAAATGATCAATCATGCTGTGAGAAATAGGGATTTCATTTTTATGCTTGAATGTGTTTTTTCATCGATTTGCTATAATGCTGTGGTTTTCATGAAAACGATGATTGGAATATGTATGTATGCTGTTAGTTAAGCATGATGGTGTGAGCAATTTCTGTTTATGAGAATGTTGAAAAATTCGATCTGCTGGAAGTGATGAATGCCCTGCTGTTTTGCTATCTTAATCTGTCCAGAAATCCACATTGATTCGTGTTCTGTTTGTTTGTGTTAGAATGCCACTTGAGTTTTAATGCCATGCTGTTGTTTGTTCTGCTTGTTTTGATTTTCATTGATGATTTTGAGCATGAAGATAAGTTTACCATGGCTGCTAAAACCCTAGGGTTTTGTTAAACCCAGAATTTGAGTTGATTGGCCCGTGCACTGTTCCATTGGCTGAGAGCCAATGAGAACATTTCCTTTGCCTTGCCCAAAACGCAGCACTCTGATAAGTGACTGCAGATATTACAAATTTGCCACTGCGTTGACCCTGTTGACCACTTATGCCATGCAATTTGTTCATGTTTGTTTCAATAATCACTCAACTTCAACAATTCATTTCTCATTCATTATTCATCCAAAATCATGAGAATTTTTCCATCATCTTCACAAGAATGTCCTCTATTTTATTGTGATTTTTAATTAATTTTCCATTGGCTGGATTTTAATTGATAATTATTTTCTTGACATATATGCATAATTGATACCTTGTGCCATTCCTTTTGTGAAATTCTCATGATGTATCCAATGGCTCCCAAATTTTTTGTGCTTAAACTAGACACATTCATGGTGATTTTGGTGTAAAGTTTGTGAATTTATCATTTGTGGTTTGTGAGATATGATTTTTTGAATTAGGGTGTGACAATTTGTGTCACACCATTGATGTCCAATTTCATGATTTTCATTACCATGCTTCTTGACCTCCAAATGGATTGAAATTTTGCATGAACCTACTCTTGTATGTCTAGATTACATGTGAATTTTCTTGGATTTATTTGAACTATTTTCCATTTGTTTGAGATTTTTCCTCCCTGCCTAGTCAAATGTTGACTTTGTGTGACACATGTTCCCATTTCATTTGTGAAATTCTCATACTTTATTAGATGGACATGAAATTTTGCATGAGATAACTAGACATCCTCATCTTTGCCATGGTTTTGATCCCACTCATTTATCATACACCATTCTTGACTTATGATTTTTCTAAATTGATGCATGTTTGGTTGGCTTCATTGAGCATGTTCAAAATTGCTTTGACTTTCTGATTTTCATTGACTGCCTTCCACTTGTCCAAATGGGATGAAATTTGACATGCTTACCATGCTAAGTGTTAGGTTTGATCATGATTTATTTGATGATTTTTGGAAAATGTTTAGATTGCTTTTGATGCAAGTCTTTCTGTTGACTTCTGTGAGCTTCTGTTTGCCATGCTTTGACCTAAATGGCTCGTGAAATGATGATAGTAATTGATATGAATGTGAACCCAATTGGTTGTGTTTCTTGAATGTTTAAACTTGACTTTGATTGGATATCCTTTGCTGTTTTGACTTTCTCATTCACTTTTGACCCTAGGCTTGCCCTAGTGGTCCTGCTACTCACCTTTGAGTTCGTGATTTCAGGTTGACCATCAAATGGCCATTAAGACCAATTCTTTTGATTGAGCTTACTCAAGTATCATTGTCTAACCTATTTGTTTTGTAGGTGACTTGGCTCACATGCCCTAAGCCTTGTGCCTTGCACATCCTTGTGCCCCCTAATTGACTGTTGGTGCTTGTTTCTGTTTGTTTTGTTTGAAGTTGCATACTAACATCTGCTTGACTGTTTCAGGTGCTTTAGTTGCTTAGTTCCTTGTGAACTTTTTGCTTTGCTTTGCTTGTATAAGCAATTTGCATTGAGGTATGTCTCTTCTACTTCATGTAGTCTGGAAGACCTGGCCTGTTACTTGGCCAGGCAACTGTCTGAAGTCCTCCTTAAGAGGCAATGTTTGTGACTGTTTAACTTTGTCCTTGCATAGAGTCAAAGACCTCCTAAGTGAAGAGGCAATTGGTGGAAGGTAGGGATATGTAATCTATCCCCCACTATTCAGTGTGTCATCTGCTTTGCTCACACCACTGTGTTGATGCATTTCAGATACAAACCCAAGATCTTGTACAATTGTACAGTTGAGTCAGTTTTAAATGTGTAGAAGGGTTCCCACTTTCTGGACCCACACATTCTTGTCTTAAGCTCTCCCAGGCCAGGGATAAGAGCTGTGAAGTCTCATCTTCACTTCATCCTTTCATCTGCTTCACCTTAGCCCCTCAATGGCAAGGTTAAGAGCAACATTCACCCAGTTCCAGAGGTTTGTTTGTCGAGGTTGATATGACCCCTTGACTAAAACCTAACCCTTGTTTGAGCCACTTGTTTGTATATAGCGTGTGCTATCTGTGCTTGTAGGATTGTTTGACTTGCTTCCTGTGCAAGATAGGATTGTTTGACTTGCTTCCTGTGCAAGATAGGATTGTTTGACTTGCTTCCTGTGCAAGTTAGGATTAGTTTAGACTTGCTTCCTGTGCAAGTTAGGTTTTGCTTGGCTTGCTTCCTGTGCAAGTTAAGTGTGTGTGGCTTGCTCCCTGTGTGAGCCATACTTAGGATAGGTTGGCCCTTGTGCCGTTTAGCTAGAAACCTTAACTTAGGGATGATCTTTGCATGATAACATCTAGGCTCGAGTCGTAGTCTCCCTAGTTGTGTCTCCCTCTGTTATCTGGTTAGGCTAATCCTTTATCCCTCTGTAGGGGAACTACATCGCCCTGATCTTCATACCAGATGAAGTATGTAGGCAGGAGATTGAGCTGATCTCTCCGGGCGCCCTTTTTCTTTTTTGTGTGTGTTGTCTGACAGTTGCTAGGCTCGAGTGCCTGACTCCTTAGCAACTTGCTGTCTGTTTGTTTGAGTGTGTGCTTGACAGTTATAGGCTCGAGTCCCCGACTCCCTATTAACTTGTTGTGTTGTTGTGTGCTTGGAAGCTGATGTAAGTCCATCGAGTGGCAGTTAGGTTCCAGTGTTCGTGTGTTTGGTTCGGATGCTGATGTAAGTCCAATGATTGGCATTCGGGCTCCACGTTTGCCTTTGCCTGTGTTTGTTTGTGTGCGTGTTTGCCGAGCTACGAATGCTCTGATTCTCCTTTGTCCAAAGGAGATACGTATGCATAGGATGCGACATCCTAGCGAGCATGTGTCGTTTCCCCAGTCCGAACTACTTCGACTCTGATGTCTATGCCTGATAGACTAAGTAGGCCCAGGATGCGATATCCTGCCGAGTCAGTATCAGTTTTGTTTTCTTGTGTCTCCTTCAGCCAGTGTGTGTGAGTTTGAGCAGTGTTTAGCAACCAATATTCCTTCCTTTTGTGCGTGGATCCCGTAGAGTACTACGGATGCGTAGGGGTGCTAATACCTTCCCTTCGCATAACCGACTCCCGAACCCATTCTCTTTGGTCGCGAGACCATGTTCTTTCCAGGTTTACTCTGAGCGTTTCCTTTCCCTCTTTTGGGATAAATAACGCACGGTGGCGGCTCTGTTGTTCTTATCTTCCCGTCGGTTTTTCGCGCGATGCGACACCAAGCTACCATGAAAATGAGTAGCTAAGTTCTTCATTTTGTCAAGGTTAGATGTAGATGGTCATAAGCTTTGTGTGGATATGAGATGATCTTCATTTGTAAACTCTTTAATGATGAATATATGGTGAAAACTTTGTTCTATTGAAAACTCTTTGTGTTGGTTTATGATCGAGAGATGTTTACCAACTCTTTACCTAGGTTTTCATCCAATCTTGTTTGTTAGCTAGAGATAGTAATGAATGATTTTGTTCACCATAAGGTTGAACCAAAAAGTTGTCATTTTGATAGATTGTGTTAGAGATAAACAATGGATCAAAATGGGAAAACTCACAATGTGTGTTAGAGATAAACACATTGGGAGGACTTTGTGAAATAGTTTATCATCTAAAGGAGTTTATAAGTTTTGTTGATCGAACATATACATGCAAAGTGATCGTCGTACCCTAACTTTGGCAATATTTCTCAGATATTAAAACCAAATCTTTTACCGCAATTTCTTACACTTTTATGCAAGATACCGTGACTAAAACCAAAAACCATTGTTACCTTAAGCTAAGAATTAAAACAATTGTCGAAAGGCGGTGATATCTCACAATCCCTATGGAGACGATAACAAAAACCCGACACTTAAAAACACAATCAACAAAATGGCGCCGTTGCCGGGGATTGTGAATTGATATTGCGAGCATCACAATAGTTGCTTAATTTTTAGCTTTCGAATTTTTGACTTGTGATTGTAATTTGTTTGGTTTAGTGTGCAGCTTTCGTTTTATGCGAGGGCAGATTCCTGTGAACGAACTTCTTTTTGATCCCGAGATCGAAAGAACCGCAAGGAGGCTGAATAGCAGAACGAGACGAAGGAGGCAACAAGCTAGACAACGACAAGAAGAAGGAGAAATTTCTTCTACCACACATCCACCACCGTTCATACCTATCATGGAACCACCACCACCGCCCATTTCCACTCCATGTGTAGACAGTCCAAGGAATACTGCTCAGTTTGCCAACCACACGGGAAGGCAAGCCGAGATGAAAACGGGAACTCTTAATTTACTATATGGAAGTCCATTCACCGGAATGGACCATGAAGATCCCTTTGCTTTTCTCACCAAATTTTACGAGATAGCATTGGCGGCCGGAGTTGATCAAGCTTAAGAGCTACCGTTGTTCAAAAGATTATTTCCCCACGCTTTGCTCGGCAAAGCAAAAGATTGGTACTTAGATCAAACACCTGCCGTCATGACAGATTGGAACGTGTTGGAAGAGAAGTTCATCAAAAGATTTTTCTCCCACAACCGGTTCATGGAATCCAAGACGGCCATCTCAGTGTTTTCACAAGGAACCAACGAATCATTAAATGAGGCGTGGGAAAGATTCAAATCCATGCTTCAGAAATGTAAAGGGCATGGGGGTTCCAACCTAGGAGTAACTATTACCATAACCAAGGTTATGGGGGTGGTTCTTCTAGCCGTCAAAACCCTCCCCAAAATCCTTATCAACCTCAACAACCGTCGGTTGTAACTTCAAAGTTGGAAGAGACATTGACACAATTTATGCAAATGTCAATGGCTAATCAAAAGAGCAACGATGCGGCAATCAAAAATCTCGAGACTCAAGTTGGACAACTTGCTAAGCAACTAGCGGAACAACAACCCGGTCCATCTTTTTTGGCGAACACGCAAACAAATCCTAAGGAGCATTGTAAAGCGATCACGACGAGAAGTGGGAGGGAGTTGATTAGTGAGAATAAAAAAAGAGATGAGAGTGAACAAAGAGAGGAAAAGAAGAAAAATGAGGAGGAAATATTGGAGGATAATATTGATGGTGAAGTGGGGGAGTGGAGTGAGGAAGAAGTTGAAAAGAACAAAAAGAATGGTGAAGTTGAAAAGAAAGAAAGTGTGGAAATTGAGAAAAATAAGAGTGATGAAGTAATAGGGGAGGAAGTGAAAAAGAAAAGAGCGAGGAGTTCTAGAGTTGCTAAAGGAAAGGAGATAGTAAGCGCTACTCCAATCCAAAACCTTCCTTATCCACATGCTCCATCTAAAAGGGAGAATGAACGGCATTACGCCTGGTTCATGGATATTTTCAAACAACTGCAAATCAACATTCCGTTTGCCGAAGCATTAGAGCAAATGCCCAAGTATGCCAAATTCATGAAAGACATACTTACAAAAAAGCGGAGGTATACGGAACCGGAGACCATTGTCCTAGATGCGAGCTGTAGTGCAATCATTCAAAGGACGCTTCCGAAAAAAGAGGTTGATCTGGGACGAGTTACTTTGCCGGTTAAAATTGGTGATATCTATGTCGGAAAAGGACTAATTGATTTGGGGTCAAGCATTAATCCTATACCATTGTCTATTGTAAAGAGGCTTGGCAACATTGAAATTAAGTCCATCCGGATGACTTTGCAATTGGCCGATAAGTCGACTACCCATCCTCATGGCATAGCCCAAGATGTTTTGGTTAAAGTCGACAAATTCTTTTTCCCGATCGATTTTATTGTTATTGATATGGAAGAGGATGATGATGCTCTGCTCATTCTGGGCCGACCGTTCTGAAAACCGCGCACATGATGATAGACGTTGACGACGGTTTGATGAAGGTGAGAGTCCAAAATGAAGAAGTTACTTTCGATCTATTCGAAGCAATGAAGCATTCAAAAGATAGAAGTGATAGATTTCGCATCGATGTGATCGAAGAGGCAATTTTGGAGGTTTCTAAGCATATTCATGAGATATCTCCTATGGAGTTAGCTCTTGATGACTCATTTGAAGTTTTCACAGTTGAAGAAGAGCAAGCTCTTGATGAATGCTTAAGGGAACTTGATGGTTTACACGAACTACAACCGTGGGAAGTTGAGGAGGAAGACTTGAAGAAGGAGGTTAATGACGAAAAAGCGCATATTGAATTGAAAATGTTACCTTCTACTTCGAAGTATGTATTCCTAGATGAGACTGAAGCAAAGCCGGTCATCATAAGCAACTCTTTGTCAAATGATGAAGAAGCCCATTTGATCAATGTGCTAAAAAAAACAAGAAGCCATGGGTTGGACTCTTTCCGATCTCAAAGGAATTAGTCCTTCCTATTGCATGCACAAGATCTTAATGGAAGAGGATTTTAAGCCGGTAGCTCAACCACAACGCCGCTTAAATCCTACTATGAAGGAGGTTGTTAGAAACGAAGTTGTCAAGTTGTTGGATGCGGGAATGATTTACCCGATTTCGGATAGTCCATGGGTTAGTCCTGTGCATGTGGTTCCGAAGAAAGGTGGAATTACCGTGATCCGAAATGACAAGGATGAGTTGATCCCTACTAAAGTTGCAACGGGGTGGCGAATGTGTATTGATTATAGGCGGTTGAATACCGCAACTCGAAAAGATCATTTTCCACTCCCGTTCATGGATCAAATGCTCGAAAGACTCTCGGGGCAACAATACTATTGTTTCTTGGATGGTTATTCCGGGTATAACCAAATTGCGGTTGACCCGGCCGATCATGAAAAGATGGCTTTCACATGTCCGTTTGGAATTTTCGCATACCGAAAAATGCCCTTTGGGTTGTGCAATGCACCGACAACTTTCCAAAGATGTGTGCAAGCCATTTTTGCCGACCTTATTGAAAAAACAATGGAAGTCTTCATGGATGACTTCTCGGTATTTAGTGGTTCCTTTAGTTTATGCTTGGCAAACTTGAAAACGGTGCTTGAAAGATGTGTGAAGACCAATCTTGTGCTTAATTGGGAGAAGTGCCACTTCATGGTGACCGAGGGGATAGTGGTTGGCCATAAAGTCTCTTCAAGAGGGCTTGAAGTTGATCGTGCTAAGGTTGAAGTGATTGAAAAGTTACCTCCTCCGGTGAATGTGAAGGGAATCCGAAGCTTTTTGGGGCACGCCGAGTTCTATCGGTGCTTTATCAAAGACTTCTCAAAGGTAGCTAAGCCTTTGATTAATTTGCTAGCTAAGGACCAGGTATTTCTCTTAACCGATGAATGTTTGCAAGCTTTTGAGACTTTGAAAGAAAAATTGGTTACCGCTCCAATTATAGTCGCTCCAAATTGGAATTTAAATTTTGAGCTAATGTGTGATGCGACCGACTATGCAATCTGAGCGGTATTAGGCCAAAGAAAAGAGAAAAATTTTCATGCGATACATTACGCAAGTAAAGTTCTTAATGAGGCTCAAATTAACTATGCCACCACTGAAAAAGAATTACTTGCGATAGTGTATGCGCTTGAAAAGTTTAGGTCTTATCTTATAGGGTCTAAAGTCGTAGTGTATACCGACCACTCGGCGATTAAATATTTTCTCACCAAACCGGATTCGAAGCAAAGGCTCATCCGTTGGATCCTCTTGTTGCAAGAATTTGATGTTGAAATTAAAGACAAGAAAGGATCGGAAAATTTGGTGGCGGATCATTTATCTCGCTTAGTTAATGTGGAGGTTACCGCTTCAGAGAAGGAAATCCGAGAAGAGTTTCCTGATGACAAACTTTTCAAAATTCAAGTTAGGTCGTGGTTTGCAGACTTTGCGAACCACAAGGCTAGTGGTTTTGTGCCTCCCGACCTAACTTCGAACCAAAAAAGGAAGTTTCTTTCGGATGCCAAGTATTACGTATGGGATGACCCGTACTTGTTTAAGTTGGGTAGTGATAACCTTTTAAGGAGATGCGTTACTGGCGATGAAGCGCAGAGCATCCTTTGGCATTGTCACAACTCGCCTTACGGCGGACACTATAATGGGGTGAGAACGGCCACTAAAATCCTTCAATCGGGATTTTATTGGCCCACTATTTTCAAAGACGCACATACCCATGCGCAAAGTTGTGATAGTTTCCAAAGAAGCGGTGGGATTGGTAAGAGAGACGAGATGCCTCTCCAAAACATCCAAGAGGTCGAAGTATTTGATTGTTGGGGCATCGATTTTGTAGGACCATTCCCACCCTCTTATGGTAACGAGTATATGCTTGTCGCAGTAGATTACGTTTCTAAGTGGGTTGAGGCGATTGCCTCACCTCGGGCGGATGCGAAAACGGTAATAATTTTTTTGAAGAAAAACATATTTTCCCGTTTCGGAACCCCCCGAGTGTTGATAAGTGACGGAGGGTCACACTTTTGTAATGCACCGTTGGAAAGCATTTTAAAACATTACGGTGTATCACACAGAGTGGCAACTCCGTATCACCCACAGGCGAATGGTCAAGTCTAGGTCTCTAATCGTGAGATTAAGAGAATTCTCGAAATAACTGTGTCAAATTCGAAAAAAGAGTGGTCACAAAAATTGGATGAAGCGTTATGGGCATACCGTACCGCCTTTAAAGCTCCAATTGGGCTCACTCCTTTTCAATTGGTGTTTGGTAAAACTTGCCATTTGCCGGTCGAATTGGGGCACAAAGCCTTGTGGGCTCTGAAATTTTAAAATTTTGAAAAGGATTTGGCCGGTGAGAAAAGGAAGGTGCAACTGCTCGAGTTGGAAGAGATGCGCAATGCCGCATATCACTCAAGTTGGTTGTACAAAGAAAAGGTAAAAAAATATCATGACAAAAAGCTTCGAAAGAAAGAATTTGTGCCCGGACAGTTGGTCCTATTGTTCAATTCCAGGTTGAAGTTATTCCCCGGAAAGTTGAAATCAAAATGGTCCGGGCCATTTCGGGTCAAAGAAGTTAAGGAGTGCGGAGCTATTGTCATTGAGGACATGGAAAAGAAGGAGAGTTGGACCGTTAATGGCCAACGTTTGAAGGTTTATCTCGGCGGTCATGTGGATCGCGAGAGTTGTGCTATTTCTTTGGATGCTCCTCTGTGAGCATCGCACCGTCGAGCTTATCCGACGTTAAACAAGCGCTTGTTGGGAGGCACCCCAACATTGTAAGTATTTACAGTTTTTCTATGGTGTCGTATTGGGATTCCAGTTGTTAAACCTTGCTGAATGTACCAGGAATGCTATTTGAAAAAAAAAGCAAATGTTGTCATGCTCGCTTGATGCTCGCTAGGCGAAGCAGTAGCG
The DNA here is from genome assembly GCF_024323335.1 of Lathyrus oleraceus. Classification (NCBI taxonomy): domain Eukaryota; kingdom Viridiplantae; phylum Streptophyta; class Magnoliopsida; order Fabales; family Fabaceae; genus Lathyrus; species Lathyrus oleraceus. The sequence continues at coordinate 15,822,943 of NC_066579.1, forward strand.
AGCGGATTCGCTAGTTGCTCGCTAGGCGAAGCAGCAGCGAGCGCTGCGTGGCAGAACTCATTTAATTCTCAGTAGGCCACTCTTTTGGGCCCAAGTACCATTTTTCTTTTTATCACTCTGAACTGCAGAACTCACACACACTCTCACTTTGCATCTCACTCACAACCCCACCTGTTACATTGCAATCTTCATTGTCCATTCTAACTTCTACAGATCTCAAACCAGGTTTGCTCCTTCTCATTACTTTATGCTTTCACATTGTAAATTTCTGAAGTATATGTCATTTAGGGTGAATTTGGGGGAATGAGTGCATTAGGTTTTGCATGTGGGTGTAGATTTGCATGTACCTTAGAACAATGCCTTTCTTGATAAATCAATTTGTTCTGAAATAGATACCATGAGACCTTAGGTTTTGCCAAAATTTCAATGTAAAGATTGCAGAACCCAAAAACCCGTAAGATTCGCTAGCAACTCGCTAGGCGAATCAGTGGCGAGCATTCGCTGCCACTTCGCTAGGCGAACCTGTAGCGAAGCTTCGCTAGGTTCTCGCTAGGCGAAGCAGCAGCGATCATGACAGTAGTTGGAATTCTGTTTTGCTTTCTAATCTGTTTTGTGTTTGTGTTGTTTCCTCTCTATGTCTTTGCAGATGGAATCCAGGTCCGGAGCTTCGAAAAAGAGAAAGGGCGGGAACACTTCCCGTCCCGTACCAATACAATTCGACACCGACAAATTTGTCGGGCCAAAGCAAGCAGCAAGATATGTTGCTTTGGAAAAGCGAAAGATTTTGCCGGAAAAGAGATTTATAATCAACCCTGAAGGCACGAACCGTACATTCGCCGAGTTGATTAACAGCAAAAAGTGGGACCGGTTGATATCCCCCCTGGAGCATTACGACATCGCAACAGTGCGTGAGTTCTACGCGAACGCACTGCCGAACGACGACGAGCCATTCACATGGACGTCTAGAGTGTCCGGCCGTCTTGTTGCGTTCGATCAGGATGCAATTAACCGTGTCCTGGGTGAACCGCTCCATCTGGGAGCCAATGAAGAGACACTTACCACCAAGATTTAAGGCTTCACCGGGATATCGATTCAATTTCTGCTGCTCTGCTTTTGGAAGGGAAATCAGTTGAGCTGAACCCATCTGGGGTTCCGATGAGATACCATAGGGAGGACATGATTCCCTTGGCTCAACTGATCCTTTTGTTGGTTCTTACAAACATCAAACCCAAGTCTCACACTTCTAGCGTGCCGATCCCAGTGGCACACTTGGTACACAACATCCTCACGAATATCCAGATTGATGTGGCGAGGATTATTGCTTTGGAGTTGAAGTCCGTGATTGAAAGTGGGCTAAAGTCGGGGGCACGAGTGAATTGTCCCCTTGCTTTCCCTTGTCTAATCATGGCTTTGTGCCAACAAGCAAGGGTGAGGCTACCCTCCAAGGGTCAAGTAAGGATCCCACCAGCCATTGATGACCGATACGTGGCCAAGTACTACAAACCGAAGAATGTAAGAAGTAGTTCAGCTGCTGAGGTTACCGGGGCTTCTGATGGTCCTGGTACTTTTACTCTAGGATCCGATCCTTTCCAGCAGGCTGTCTGCAACTACAACTGGGATTGGATGGCGGCAACTTAGCGCGCCATGCTCGATATGCACGATTCTATGCAACTGTTACAGTTGCAGATGCGCGACCCCTCCGGTGAGCATTCTATGATGTCACGTGAGCAGTTTCTGCAGCACGCTAGCTGGCATGTGGACAGGCCTGTGTTTGGAGAGGGGGCGGGTGCTGGTGCAGCTGGTGCTGGTGCTTCTTCTGGTTCTGCTGAAGATGATGATGATGATGATGATGAGACTACCGGTTCTGAAGCCGGTAGTGATGAGGGTTATGAGTCCTTGGAGGGCTAAGTTTATTTTATTTTTCATATTATGTTTTATTTCTATTGTATTTTCAGATTTGTGTATTTTGATTTTTGATTTTGGTTATGTACTTTTGGGGTGTTTTGTCCCCCATGCACAATTTTAAATTTTGAAGTAATGTTATTATTTATGTTTTAAATTTCTTTTGTTTTAATAAATTTTTGGTTGGTTGAGTGTCAAACCTTCTAGATTGGTTGCTCCTCAAAGAAGTATCCAATGAAGGTGCATCCGAGCTTGGATGGCATTGATAAAAATAAACAAGTGAATAATGCTAAGGTACATGGTTACCTCCGGCTAGAATTTTAGAATGCATTAAGAACTTTACTCTTTTTTGTAATTGAATATTGTCTTTTTGCAATATAATTGAATGAATGTTTCATCTAGGACTTAAAACCACAAATTGTGAGGAAACCTCCATTGTACACTTAAATGCTGGATTCTAATAAGCTTTGTTGATTCATTTGATTCATGCTTTGTCTTTTATTATTGTGAATATGTGGAAGCAATTAGAAATGATCAAGGCACTTGTTTTCTATCAAGCACAACCAGTTCCAAATACAACTTACCTGTGAGCAGAGAGAGTATTCGTTAATCCCTTTGAGCTTAAACAGTTGAATCTCAGCTTGAAATAAAGCGAGATTTCAAAAATCTTTTTTTCTTGAAACCCGGAAAATTTTGATAATTGTTCTTTTGCCGTAAAAAGTCAAGAGCATTCACTTAGGGTGAGTAAGAAATAAGTTGGGGAGAACGAAAATGAGAATCGGTAAGTGCCACAACTCTTGCAAAATCGAGCAAGCAAAAAAAAAACAAAAAAAAAATATATATATATATATATATATATATATATATATATATATATATATATATATATATATATATAAAATATAGAAAAGAGAAACATCTGTTTTGTAAATATGATGTGAAAGAAAAGAAAAAAATAGAGAAAATGAAAATGAATGCTTGCTTGGAAGAAAAATAGTGAAAAACAAAAATTGAGTTGTGAAATAAGAGTTGTGAAGGTTTCAAATGAGAAACAAATGGAACGAAGTTGAGATGTGTGAATAATGTACAGTGAATGTCTCTTTTGCATCGATAATTTTGTTTTCAATGGCCTTAGAAATGACCCTTGTTTGTTAACCTAACCAAGCTTCAACCGAAAAGTCCGTAGTGATCTTCGTGCTTCCACATTACCATTTATAATTGTTAGACATTGTATGAATTGAATTGATTTCTTCATTGTTTGTTGGAGAGTGAGATTATTCCCGCGGTTGCAAACGCGTAATTTCTTCAATCCTTATTCGAAGAGGAGAGATAGGGTGATTCATTCAAGATAATATTGTTGTGGATAGATACATATTTCGCATTGCTATTAAGTTTAGTTCTTGTGTATTATGCTATTCTAACCGTTGGAAATTTGTATCTGCTGATTCGCTTGTGTCTGAGCCGTTTTATCCGATTTCGGAGAAACCTTTTTCTTAATGCAAATCCTCTTGTCCTTCAAGAGGCATACTTTGATTGAGGACAAGCAAGAATCTAGTTGGGGAGAGTTGTTAGATACCCAAAAGTGCTTATTTGAGCTATCAAATATGGGCATCTTTCACTCCATTTCCTTGCTAAAGTATTCGAAACCACCTTTGTTTTAGATGAATTGTAATACAATGATAAACGATCTTGGTACCTTTGATTTGTGTGTTATTGTGCAGGAATTAGGCATGAAATAATAGAAAATGAAGCCACACGAAAGTTGGCAAAGGGACCAAAAAAGGATGCATTCATCAGCTTGCTCGCTAGGCGAGGGCTGTGGCGAAGAGCTCGCTAGGCGAGCACCCAGCGAGAACCCAGCGAAGAGCTCCAGTATTTTATAGTAGCAAACATCAACAAACTCGCTAGGCGAGCAGCCAGCGAAGGGTGTAGCGAACACGTCCAGACTTGGTCAAAAGCGCAGCCAGCACTCACTCGCTAGGCGAGCCATTAGCGAGCTCCCAGCGAGCAATTCCAGTAGCAAAACCTCCTAAGCTCGCTGGAGCGAAGGGTGAAGCGTGGGCCTCACCTAGCGAAGGTTTTGTTCGCCTAGCGAACATGCCAATCTGGCAAAGGATATTTCTTTGGGCGCAGGTGCCTCAGGTGCCTCATTTTGGGGCTCGCTAGGCGAGCCATTCTGCTTGCCTAACGAGCATGACAGCTCAGTAGCAACACTATAAGTAGCAGGGGCTACTTTTAGGAGCCATACCTTACACCTCCATACTTTTGTACTTTTGAGATATTTTTCCAGCATTGCTCTAGAGATACTTTGTGACCTAGAAATCATTTCTCTTCATCTCTTAACAATCTTTCACAAAAAGAAGGTGGATTCCTATCCAATCTCGATTATTCGACTCGGATGTTGCTCAACCTTCTTTCGAAACTTGTTGACCAAGCTACCATGAAAATGAGTAGCTAAGTTCTTCATTTTGTCAAGGTTAGATGTAGATGGTCATAAGCTTTGTGTGGATATGAGATGATCTTTATTTGTAAACTCTTTAATGATGAATATATGGTGAAAACTTTGTTCTATTTAAAACTCTTTGTGTTGGTTTATGATCGAGAGATGTTTACGAACTCTTTACCTAGGTTTTCATCCAATCTTGTTTGTTAGCTAGAGATAGTAATGAATGATTTTGTTCACCATAAGGTTGAACCAAAAAGTTGTCATTTTGATAGATTGTGTTAGAGATAAACAATGGATCAAAATGGGAAAACTCACAATGTGTGTTAGAGATAAACACATTGGGAGGACTTTGTGAAATAGTTTATCATCTAAAGGATTTTATAAGTTTTGTTGATCGAACATATACATGCAAAGTGATCGTTGAACCCTAACTTTGGCAATATTTCTCAGATATTAAAACCAAATCTTTTACCGCAATTTCTTACACTTTTATGCAAGATACCGTGACTAAAACCAAAAACCATTGTTACCTTAAGCTAAGAATTAAAACAACTGTCGAAAGGCGGTGATATCTCACAATCCCTGTGAAGACGATAACAAAAACCCGACACTTAAAAACACAATCAACAGTTGGTTGTTGGGTTTGGGTTGGTTGACACTATTCTTAGGCGGGGATTTGTTGTTGGGAGTTTGATAACGAAGCTCATTGGTATGGATCAATCAAATACCTTGGCTCAGACACAAAATGTGGCGTTGTAACCGACCTAAACCATGCCATATAATGTTAATGTTGGTTTAGTACCATGTATGACTGGTTTGTTTAAGATGTGTTGTCATTGTTTCCTCCAATGAAGACACATCTATTTTGCGAAGTCTCTCCAATTGGAATAATCCCATTGGCCATCGAATCTTTGTTGATGTTAATCTCCTAAACATGTCGGAGGTTATGGAATTTGTTATTACATCCCGAACTGCAGTTTTACACGATCATTTTGGTGCATCTCCACAATAGTGAACCGGATAATGAGTGTTTTTGTTGTCCAAACTGCATCATCATCATGGTTAACTGATGATCAAGACCCAAATATGACCTCCAGATGAATTGTACAAGAATATGACATGATTAGAGGATATGTAATTGGATAAATTTTTTTAAAATAAAATGTAGAGTTGTGTAGTAGTATTACATCGTCTGGTCCAATGTGGTCTAAAAGATTGCAATAGACTACTACAGCGTGTTTGAACACCTGTTGTAGTTCATCCCTTTAACTGATCACCTAGGTCGAAAAGATTGGTAAAATTTTAAACTTATTCTGTTGCATCGGGGAATGTTAATGGCTTCCCGTTGGCTGGGGTAAGTGACGACAGTCTTGACCAACCTCATGCTTGTAGAAAATAGGCGCAAGAATAAAACGTACAAGTATTCTTTTTGGCATTTTGACACAACGAACTATATATATGGGACAAAACAGTTGAACCCCAGCTATATGTGCTTACCTTATTTGTGTTTCATAAAAAATACATAATATTTACCGTATTACCAACACTTCCAGGAAATAAAAAATTATCAAATAGAATCATAATATAACTCTGAGCTTTAACTATATTTTCATACTCGGTAGATTTTTCGTTTAATATTATACTAGAATAATATTGTTTAGGATATTTTAAATTAATACTTTGACCCCTAGGTTGACCAGAAGTCTCTCTCGTAGTTGTGTCTTCACACAAAGGGGCACCCAAAAATTCATTGCATATAGAGTTATCTTAGTTAACTCTACCATTTATGGTCTTACCGTCGATACATAGACCTAACAACATGTAAACATCCTCAAGTGTGACGGTACACTCATCTAAAGAAAGGTTAAATGTGTGGGCCTCGGGTCTCCGTCTCTCTAACAAAGCAAGAATAAAGTTGTAGTCAACCGAGTATTAGACTATGTTGAGTAGATTACCAAAACCGCATTTTCGAATATATGGTTCTATCAAAGGATCGTGTGGTACATATTCATGTACACGACATCGAAATCACTTTGGGTCCTAATAAAAAATAAGTAAGAAGAAGTAATAAACAATAGAGATATTTTGTTACGAAATAATAATAAGAATAAGTAATAAATAATATAGATTAAGTAATAACATACAAATGTCGCAATATTATCGATTGTTCCTCGATATTCATCACCCATAGTCAATAAAGACATATTGTTGCAGAGAGATTGACCGTTGCAAAGATAGGTTGAGTGTTGCGGTGAGATTGAGTGTTAGAGATGTTGATTGTTGCAGAGGTTGAGTGTTGTAGGTATTGAGTGTTGCAGAGATTGAGTAGTTGCAATAGTTATAGATGAGATAGGTTAGGAAGTTGCAGCATGTGTTGTATAAGTGTAGGCGCTATTTGGAAGGGTGCGTGCCTTTTACTTTTTCATACATGTGAAGATGCGCCAATGGTAAGGGCACATGTCTTGTGTTTAAGCATGCATGTGAGTAGGCGCCAATGAAGAGGGCGCATGGGTTGCTTTATGCATGTGATCAAACGCCATTGATAAGGGCACATACCTTGTCTTGTTAGGGAAGAAGCATATTTGTAGAGAATCATGCAGGCGCATGCCTTAGCTTATTTTGACAGAAGAATATTGCAGGCGCCATTGGTAAGGGTGTTTACCTTGTCTTGTCTCTGCATGGAATCCTGCAGATTCTTTACGTGATTAGTACATTTGCCTTGTCTTCTGCATGCGTTGCCTTCACCATCTATCATATTTAACTGGATGCTAATATGTGATCAATGCATTCACCACATTACATGATCAATGCCCATACCGATGGTGAAATATTTGAGTGTCACTTATTCGGTTTTTGTTTTCGTAACACAGAAGTAACTCGGTTTACAATAAATCTACGATCAAATTTTTCATATCTGAAACAAAAAATGTAAAAGAAATTGCAGTGTTGTCAGGTGGGACAAATCATCTACAAAAATCTATTGTTCTTTGCAGACAACCAAGTAAAGTTTTATCAGTTAAAGATTCAAGATGATGATGATGTCCAACATATGTTTGTCAGTCATGAATAATTTGGGCACAATGATATAAAGTTATACATATTAACGCAATAAAATCAAGTGTCTCAGTTGTTGATCCGTCACAAGTGTTTTGTGAAACTGATGACGATGAACAAGCTGAAGTCAATGTTGTTGACGAGGAAGAAGAAGAAGTCGAGTTATTGGTTAATTCAATAGTGAATGATGATGAAGATGAAGAGACATTACCAACTAGTCATGTATATTTTCCACCTCAACATATGACAAGCTTGAATTTGGGTGCAGATGAATCTTCATCATATATATTTTACAATCCTTATGTGCAAATTCAAGGATCATTAAAAGAATGAGACACATTCGCATAAAAGAAGATTGTGTCAGCGCCATTAAAAAGTATCACATGGAATTATCAACTGATTATAGGGTTGATCGAACTAATGTAACAAGGTAGAAGATTTATTATCAAAATGAGCTATGCTTGTTCCGGTTGTTAGCATCTTATCGGAAGATGAGTGATTCTTGGGAGATTGGTTCTATGGGCCCAGTTCACACATGCTTAATGACGAACCCAATGCAAGACCATCGCAAACTCAACTCTCAGTTAATATTGGATGAAATTTTGTCTGTCATTAGCGAAAATCCGACGTTAAAGGTGAGTACAATAATCTCGCATATTGTAACACAATACAACTATACTCCATCATACAAGAATGATTAAATAGCTAGGACTAAGGCGGTTGAAAAAGTGTTTGGAAATTGGGAGGAGTCTTACAAATAACTTCCAAAATACTTGGTGGCTCTTAAACATTATGCTCCAGGGACTATTGTCAATTTTAAAATGTTGTCGGCATATACCCTAGACGGGACTTGTGCTATTGGTAATGGAATATTCCACCCTGTCTTTTGGGCGTATCAACCATGCATCAAAGGTTTTTCTTTTTGTAAACCTATTATACAAATTGATGGTACATGGTTGTACGGGAAATATAAAGGAACGCTACTGATGGCAATGGCACAAGATGACAACATCAACATTTTTCCAATCTCCTTTGCCCTAGTTGAAGGGGAGACTGCTGAGGGATGGAGTTTTCCCTAAAAAGTCTTCTATTGCACATTGCTTTTCAGCCTAACTTATGTTTTATCTCAGACCGACACCCTTCAATAGTGAGTGACTATAAAAACATTGATAATGGCTAGCAAGATCCCCCGTTGATGCATGTCTACTGCATTAGACATATCGCTCAAAATTTCATACGGGAGATCAAAGACAAAACATTGAGGAAGAAGGTTGTTAATGTATGGTATGCATTAACAAAACTTTCTTTCAAACACTACAGTGAAGACATCAGATTGTCAAACACAGATGTAGTAAGGTGGATCGATAATATTCCATTAGAGAAGTGGACTAGGGCATACGACAACAGTTAACATTGGGGCCACATGACAACAAATCTTGTGCAATCAATGAGCTCTGTCTTCAAAGGCATCTGAAACTTACCTATAACCGCTTTAGTGCAAGCAACCTATTTTAGGCTAGGGGCGCTGTTTGAGACCATACGTTCAAAATGGAGTTCAGTGTTACAATATGGGAAGTTGTTCAGTGATGCTTCAATGAAATTAATTAGTGAGGAAGCTACCAAAGCTAACACACATGTAGTCACGGTGTTTGACCGTACTAAAGGTTGGTACAATGTTGCTATATCCATGGATCACAACAAAGGCATGCCGAGGGGACACTATCGAGTGGAACTAGATAGAGGTTGGCGCGACTACGGAAAGTTCCAAGTCTTTCGTATACCCAACTCCCATGTCATAGTGGCATGTTCAAAGGTTCGACGGGATCCATCCTACTTACTATCCGACGTTTACAAAGTCATAAGTCTTTCCAATATTCACAAAATTAGCTTTTTAGTGGTAGCAAAAGAGGATTACTAGCCTGCATATCAAGGGGACATTCTATGGCACAATGAAATAATGCGAAGAAAGAAAAAGGACCGCCCAAACAGCACTCGTATTTGACCCGAAATGGATATGGCGAACATAATGGTTAGATTATGTAGTTCATGTCACCAGCCCGATCATAATCGTACTAACTGTCACAGTGTTGGAACAAGCAGAACAAGATAATTTTAATTGTAACTCTTTTGCTTTATATTAAAAACAACATTAATTTCATATGATAACTTTGTGAGGAAATACCATCACAAACAAATACAACACATACAACACATAAACAACACATAAACAACAACACAATAAACTACAACAAATAAAATACCATTACTAACAAATACAACACATAAATAACATAACTATTTGATTACAACAACATAACTATGCGATTACAACCATCAAAATAATTTTGAACCTAGTATACATCATCCTGTGAACGTATTTGTCAGTCTTAATATCCACTCATACACGAACTTCTCCATTTTGGTTGAACATGGACTCAAGCCATTAAATTGTTCCGATCCTTTCATCCTCTGCAACTTCTCCAACTAATTAATGGTTCAAGGTGTAACACCTCAAATTGCTTTCAGGATTACCGACTGACCCCACAAACCAACACGGGTCTTTTTAGCATGTCAATGCCCTATGCACCGAAAACCACTCCCTCGCCCACGGGTGTAACATGTAACCACTATCTAGCCTTGGGCGTTACACAAGGTCCTATTAAGACGTTCGACTATTTCTATATTCCAAAGTCGGATATTTATCAGAGGTTGCACTGCTGAAAAGATTAAATCGACATTTCTCTTATGAATATATGAATATTCAGACATGGTTCAAGAAAATAAAGTTGAAGGAGATTGAAGGAAATGGAAAGAAAATGGAAGGAGGGTAAGAAGTTGTGTGAAAAATTCTGGGAGAAAAGCTCTGTATTTATAGAGCACACACACATGCATACGTTATTGCCTTAGGTGCACACACACACACACATGGCACATGCATGTGCTAATGCATGTGGCGCACACTCACATGCTTACAAGCATGCTCCAATGCATGTGGCGCCAAGACATGCATTCGCCAAGGGCATTGGCGTCTCTGCTCATTTGCTTCCCATGCATGCGCCAATGGGTATGGCGCCTCCTTCCAAAGGAAATTCAATACGCTAGTTCAAATGGCGCATAAGTATCAAATATGATTATTTCAGTAATTAGTTTAAAAAATATGTTATTTAAGTATTTAAATTGAAAAAAGTGGTTATTTAAAAAAAAATCTAATATTAAACTTTTATGAGGTTTTAAGGAAAAACATGTTTTATTGAGAATCTCATTAAAATATTTGGAGTCCTTACATTTTATTCAATTATTTTTTAATATATTTCAACAACTTTTCAATTATTTTTTAAAAATAATTTTCATAAATTTTTTATTTTAAAAAAGAATTATAAAAGAATTTTAAGAAAAAAATTAAATTAAAAACTAATTTAAATAGTTATTTTTAAAATATTATTTTAGATATTTCATCTTTTTAATATAATTTTATTTGAGTATAAAATTTAAAAAGAAATCACTTAAATTTGAAGTTATTTCAAATTGTTTTTTCATATAAATTTATTTTAAAATACATCTTTTCGAAAAATTGTTATTTCGATTATGTTTTAATTTTCAATAATGCATATTTATGTTACATGATGTCAAAAATAGTCATTTAATTTATAAGAAATAAATTTTTAAAAAACTTTTAATAGTTTTGTTATGGGTCGGCCAAAGACCCAAATCGTTAAGGCCCAAACTGACGACAATCCACTCCACATGACCTAAGATATAAATGCCACTTCACGCGAAATACAAGGTACACCTTTCTAATCTCTACTTTTCACTACACTCATCTTGACTCTTAAACTGACTTGGGCGTTGGAGTCTTAACCTTGTAGGTCCACCTAGCACCGCCGTATCGGAGACCAACACCACCAATTCAGGATTTCGCATCACCATCTCACACTTAATTCTAGTTCTAGAACGGAACATTAGAATCGTCTGAGGGAAATGAATCATAATTCTCGCGAAAAATTTCACTAAAGGATCGTTCTAGATCCAAACTCTAATGTGTACTATAGTCGTCGAAGAATGGAGGTAATCACTTCGAAGATCGTGCAGAAGTTTCCAATGAACCTTCCAATATCACATCTCCCCAGTTATCCTTTGTTAACTATATCCTTACTATGAAAACTTCGAAGGTATCACAAATCCATGACGACTTTTGGCAGAGATCCTCTACCTGAGTCTCTTCTCCATGTACCAAAGAGCCTTCGAACGATAGACAAAGGTCGTGTCGCACTAGAGTTACTAGGTTGTGATGAAGTAAATCAAACTCTAAATACATAACTATCAGTGGTTACCACCGCAAATCATTATATGCGCCGCTACGACACAAAATGCTAGATATTTTGATTTCACTCTACCACATCCTATTACCACGACTGAGATCAACAACGTTGTTATATTCAGTGGCGATCCATGAATGAAAACACCTCTTCCATTTAACAATTTGAAGTTGAGTCAAGAAATGAATATCTAAATGCACAAAGACGTTCGAGGGGTGAGGAAGTCCCAATAATCACAAATACGAACTTATCAATGATCGCAACAGTTTCCACTACTGACAAAAGCCCTTACGAGATACCGCATAGGAAATACACCCCCGTCGATAATTTTAGATCCAAGGCAATCAAACTACCTGACCTTCATTGATCATAACCAAACATACATGATAATAGAGATCCTTTGGTATTCACTAACTTTATAGCTTACTCTAGAAAAACAACGAAGATCGTACGCTCCACAAGGAAGAATACATGGGGAAAAGGCATCTTGGATTCCCAATAACGTTGAAGCAAAGTATCATCGAGGACACCTCTAGTAGGCATTCTTATTTCACTGTATGCTCGGCTTCACCGTTCTATATGGAGGTAGTACTACAAATAAGGAAACCAGGCTCGGTCTATACGAACCAAGGAAGGACTTGTAGAAGAAGCTCCAAAGAAATTTTGTATCTCCATATAACAATACTCTCAACGTAACCAAGATCCAATCTAACCTCAAAGGATAAATTCTTGCACCTCCTGTAAGCACATTACCAATTAAGGTTCAGAGGATTATGGAGAGTTTCTACCTCAAAATAAATGGAAAAAAATACTATCGTCCAGCTACTCAGAAGGTATAACACCGAACTACTCCCAGAGATAGTTGGGCATCTACGGTCGCCAACAAACAACGTCTATGAAGACACAGACTACCCCATGGTGCTCGTCAGTTAAGACTGCACAGAGAAATCTGGGGCAGACCATCACCCCACTGGACGGGCGGAGAGAAGGCTGCCTCACCGACAATATTGTCAACCAAGAAATAAGTGAAAAGAAAGGAGAACAATGTATCCTTATAACTTCCTATATGAGTTAAATACTCTATAAATATTATTTCACAATTTCAATTATTAATCTATTAATTGTTAGATAATGCAATCATAGAGAGTTATGTAATTCTATGCAGGATGGCATAAGCCACTCTCTTATGACATATTTCACATTTAAGAAGCACTCTTCTCAACATAGGTGGTGCACTCCCTCTTAGGAACTAATTACTCCAAGAGCGTAGGTAGTGGAGTCTAGATACGTCCACCCCGAACAAGGTTAATCACGAGGGAAGAGACACAAACCTTGCCTTTGGTCGGGGATGGTTTCTAGAGACGTCACGGAAGCATAATAACTCTTCTCAATTGGAGCTAGTAACGATGAAACTCTGATTGAGACTACAGAGTTCAAAGAACACGTCAAACATCTCATTTCAATGAGGCATCTCTTTTAAATAACAAATTTATGATATTTATCACACCCAAAGTGGAAAGTACCTCGTAACTGAAGTGGCATAGACTTAAGGTCGACCGGTCCAAAACATGGACACCAACAACTCCCACGAGGTGGACAAATGTTAAATTTCCCCCAAGGAAAACAAATTATAAATTGCAAGAACATAGAATAAGTTTTGATGCTATAATAACTCGTTAATTAATCCAAAGAGAGGAAACTCACCACCAATTAGTGGTACTAGGTGACGATATAAAGGAGCCAAATTTATATCTAGTACACAATTAATTAAAACTCTAAATCACTGAGGTAAAAATATGTATATGTAAATATTTTTGTTCTAGACAAGGCATGAAAGCCTGGCGAGTATTACAAGAAAGAACAAATGAAAAAACAAAGGGAAAATAATCAAGCTTCCGCGCCCGAAGACAATGTTCCCTGATCACCCCTAGAAGTCCCCTCAGGAGCAACCTTGAAAGGGTCTAATCCTTCAACAAGGCTAGGAATATCATGACAAAATTCCTTTGCTTGAGCTATTTTCTGATAAAGGACTCCTTGCACACCCTCCATAGTTCGCTAAAAGGACTCACTGAACCTTTCCCTCAGAGTAGCCAGCCACCCTCATCTTCATAAGCTTTCAGAGCTTCAACATGAGTCTTATTTTCCTACTGAAGAGTTTTCTAAGTCTCCTATGCACGGGGGTTACCTCAGCAACAATGTTGGAGGTCTTCTGATGCCTTTTTTTCTCTACCTCAAGGGAGAATTCCAACTCAACAGTCTGGGCGGCCAGGTTTGTGGAACAGTCGTGGACCTTCACCTCCTATTGCAAAACCTCGACAAGCTTGATCTTCCCCTACAGCTCAGCCAACTCATTATGGAAGGTTGAGTAATTACGCTCCATATCTTCATATTTTCACTTGCAAGTGTCTCTCTCCTTGTTAGTATTACCTACAACCAAGACATCCCTCTTCCAGCAGTGGCCAGAGAGAACAAAGAGGCAGCCTGGTAGGTGTGAAAGGTGACTTCAGAAAGGAGATACATCTTATCTGCCTCAAAGATTTTGAATGAAAAATAGGTCCTTCATGGACACATAAGAAACTTCCTTATAAGTGTGGGGAATATGAGAAGGGATAATAATAGTTTGTCGGAGGAAGGGAGTGGCTGACCCTAAGGCAAGCTTCTCAAACAGTCAAGTTTGTTTGGAAGAACCCTCTTCCAAAAAAGAATATCGATATTTATCGTGTCCCCTCTTCACCAGAGCATGAGACTTTGGTGGATCTTCCACAAATAAAGTAACTAATGTGATTGTAAGCTGGTGAACCCTGGGGACTGGTGCAGTAGCCTCGACAACGGAGGGAGGGGCAGAGGTCGTAGAAGGAGGTGAGACAACATGTCCTACATAACCAGTCTTAGTGACTTGAATGTTGGAAATAAAGTAAAAGAGTTGTAGTTTATCCATGATATGTGTAAGATACAATCATACATGTAAAAAGAAATTTAGGACCATCCTCACCAAAGATCTCTTTCCTTTCCATGCAATTGGCCGCGCCTTCAATGTCGCATTTGTCAATTTATTTCTTCCTCTGCAGGGAAGATGAAACTTCACCGGGCTCTGTTGATTGTAATTTTAAGTGTCGGGTTTTTGTTATCGTATCCACAGGGATTGTGAGATATCACCGCCTTTCGACAGTTGTATTAATTCTTAGCTTAAGGTAACAATAGGGTTTTGGTATTTGTCACGGTATCTTGCATAAAAATGTAATAAAAAGCGGTAAAAGTTTTGGTTTGAATATTTGAGAAATATTGCCAAAGTTAGGGTTCGACGATCACTTTTCATGTATATGTTAGATAAACAAAACTTATAAACTCCTTTAGATGATAAATTATTTCACAAAGTCCTCCCAATGTGTTTATCTCTAACACACATTGTGAGTTTTCCCATTTTGATCCATTGTTTATCTCTAACACAATCTATCAAAATGACAACTTTTTGGTTCAACCTTATGGTGAACAAAATCATTCATTACTATCTCTAGCTAACAAACAAGATTGGATGAAAACCTAGGTTAAGAGTTGGTAAACATCTCTCGATCATAAACCAACACAAAGAGTTTTCAATAAGAACAAAGTTTTCACCATATATTCACCATTAAAGAGTTTACAAATGAAGATCCTTACATTTACACACAAAGCTAATGATCATCTACATCTAACCTTGACAAAATGAAGGACTTAGCTACTCATTTTCATGGTAGCTCGGTCTACAAGTTTCGGAAGAAGGTTGATCAACATCCGAGTCGAATAATCGAGATTGGATGGGAATCCACCTTCTTTTTGTGAAAGATGGTTAAGAGATGAAGAGAAATGGTTTTTAGGTCACAAAAGATCCTTGGAACAATGCTGTAAAATATCTAGAAAAAGTACAAAAGTATGGAAAAATAAGGTATGGCTCTCAAAAGTGGCACTTGCTACTTATAGGAGCTGCTACTAGGCTGTCATGCTCACTAGGCGAGCAGAATTGCTCGCCAAGCGTGCCCTTAAATGAGGCACCTGCGCCCAGAGAAACAGCCTTTCCCAGACTGTCATGTTCGCTGAGCGAACAAAACCTTCGCCTAGCGAAGGGCACGCTCCAACCTTCGCTCCAGCGAGCTTGAGAGGTTTTGCTACTGGAATGCTCGCTGGGAGCTCGCTAATGGCTCGCCTAGCGAGTGAGTGCTGGCTGCGCTTTTCACCAAGTCTCGACGTGTTCGCCACACTCCTCGCTGGAAGCTCGCCTAGCGAGTGTGGTGATGTTTGCCTCTGTTAAATACTGGAGCTTTTCGCTGGACACTCGCCTAGCGAGTCCTTCGCCACAGCCCTCGCCTAGCGAGGAAGCTGATGAATGCTTGTTTTATTTGATCCCTTTGCCAAATTTCTTGTGTCTTCACTTTCTATTATTTCATGCCTACTTCCTGCATAATAACACACAAATCAAAGGTACCAAGATAAATTATCATTGTATTGTATTTCATCTGAAACAAAGGTGGTTTCGACATTTTAGCAAGGAAATGGAGTGAAAGATGCCCACATTTGATAGCTCAAATAAGCACTTTTGGGCATCTAACAACTCTCCCCAACTAGATTCTTGCTTGTCCTCAAGCAAAGTATGCCCCTTGAAGGACAAGAGGATTTGCTTTAAGAAAAAGGTTTCTCCGAAGTCGGATAAAACGGCTCAAACCTAAGCGAATCAGTAGATACAAGTTTCCAACGGTTCGAATAAAATAATACACAAGAACTAAAACTTAATAGCAATGCGAAATATGTATCTATCTACAACAATATTATCTTGAATGAATCATCCTATCTCTCCTCTTCGAATAAGGATTGAAGAATTTACGCGTTTGCAACTGCGGGAATAATCTCACTCTCTAACAAATAATGAAGAAATCAATTCGATTCATACAATGTCTAACAATTATAAATGGTAATGTGGAAGCACGAAGATCACTAAGGGTTTTTCGATTGAAGCTAGGTTAGGTTAACAAATAGGGGTCATTTCTGAGGCCATTGAAAACGAGATTGTCGATGCAAAAGAGACATTCACTGTACATTATTTACACATCTCAACTTCGTTCCATTTATTTCTCATTTGAAACCTTCACAACTCAATTTTTGTTTTTCACTATTTTTCTTCCAAGCAAGCATTAATTTTCATTTTTTCTATTTTTGTTCTTTTCTTTCACATCATATTTACAAAACAGATGTTTCTTTTATATATTTTCTATATATATATTTATTATATTTTTTTATGCTTGCTCGGTTTTTCAAGAGTTGTGGTACTTACCAATTCTCATTTTCGTTCTCCCCAACTGATTTCTTACTCACCCTAAGTGAATGCTCTTAACTTTTTACGGCAAAAGAACAATAATCAAGATTTTTTGGGTTGTAAAAAAAAGATTTTTGAAATCTCGCTTTATTTCAAACTGAGATTCAACTGTTTAAGCTCAAAGGGGTTAACGAATACTCTCTCTGCTCACAGGTAAGTTATATTTGGAACTGGTTGTGCTCGATAGAAAACAAGTGCCTTGATCATTTCTAATTGCTTCCACATATTCACAATAATAAAAGACAAAGCATGAATCAAATGAATCAACAAAACTTATTAGAATCCAGCATTTAAGTGTACAATGGAGGTTTACTCACAATTTGTGGTTTTAAGTCCTAGATGAAACATTCATTCAATTATGTTGCAAAAAGACAATACTCAATTACAAAAAAGAGTAAAGTTCTAAGTGCATTCTAAAATTCTAGCTGGAGGTAACCATGTACCTTAGCCTTATTCACTTGTTTATTCTTATCATTGCCATCCAAGCTCGGATGCACCTTCATTGGATACTTCTTTGAGGAGCAACCAATCTAGAAGGTTTGCCACTCAACCAACCAAAAATTTATTAAAACAGAAATAATAATATAAACTTCAAAATTTAAATTTGTTTGTGGGGGACAAAACACCCCAAAAGTACAAAGCCAAAATCAAAATACAGAATTCTGGAAATACAATCAAAATAAAACATAACATGAAAAAATAAAAAACTTAGCCCTCCAAGGACTCAGAACCCTCCTCACTACCGGCTTCAGAACCGGTAGCCTCATCATCATCATCATCACCATCAGCAGCACCACCAGAAGACGCACCAGCACCCGCCCCCTCACCAAACACAGGCATGTCCACAGGCCAGTTAGCGTTAAGCACAAACTGCTCACGCGTTATCAATGAGTGATCACCGGTGGGGTCACTTCCCTGCAGCTGTAACCGCTGCATAGAATCGTGCATGTCGAGCATGGCACGTTGAGTAGCCGCCATCCAGTCCCAATTGTAATTGCAGACAGCCTGCAGTTAAGGATCGGGTCCGGGAGTAGAAGTACCAGGACCATCAGAAGCCCGGGTACCCTCTGCAGCTGCACTACCTCTAACATTCTTCGCCCTGCAGTACTTGGCCACGTACCTGTCATCGATGGGTGGCGGGATCCTTACTTGACCCCTGGAAGGTAGCCTCACCCTCGCCTGAATGCACAAACTCATGATTAGGCAGGGGAAAGCCAGGGGACAATTCACACGAGCCCCCGACTTTAGCCCGCTTTCGATCACGGACTTAAGCTCATAAGCAATAATCCTCGCCACATCGATCTGGACGTTTGTGAGGATAGAGTGTACCAAGTGTGCCACTGGGATCGGCACTGTAGAAGTGTGGGACTTGGGTTGGATGTTTGTCAGAACCAATAGCAGGATCAGTTGAGCCAAGGGAGTCATGTTCTCCCTGTGGTATCTCATAGGAACCCCAGATGGGTTCAGCTCAACTGATTTCCCTCTTAACAGCAGGGCAGCAGAGATTGCATCAATATCCCGGTGAAGCCGCAAGTCTGTATGGTAGGTGTCTCGCTCCTCGGCTCCCAGTTGGAGCGGTTCACCAAGGATGCGGTTAATAGCATCCCGATCAAAAGCAACTGGACGACCGACCACTCTAGATGTCCAAGTAAATGGCTCGTCATCATCAGGAAGTGCGTTCGCATAGAACTCACGCACCGTTGCTATATCATAATGCTTCAGGGGATTAATCAACCGATCCCACTTCTTCGTGCCAATCAACCCAGCGAATATTCTGTTTGTGCCTTCAGGGTTGATGACGAATCTCTTCTCCGGTAGAATTTTCCGCTTCTCCAAAGCAATGTACCTTGCGGCTTGCTTCGGCCCGACAAATTTGTCGGTATCAAACTGGATTGGCACGGGACGGGAAGTGCTCCCGCCCTTTCTCTTCTTTGAAGCGCCGGATCTAGATTCCATCTGCAAAATAAAAGAGGAAGCAACACACACAAAACAGATTAGACAGCAAAACCAGAATTCACAGTACTGTCATGCTCGCTGCTGCTTCGCCTAGCGAAGTGGCAGCGAATGCTCGCCTCTGGTTCGCCTAGCGAGCTGCTAGCGAACCTTACGGGTTTTTGGGTTCTGCAGGTTTTTCAGTAAAGTTTTCCCAAAACCCACATTCTAATGGTTTCAATTTCAGAACCTAATGATATATCAAGAAAAGAAACGTTCTATGCTATTGGTAATTACAAACTCACATGCAAAACCAAAAATTCCCAATTGAAAAACCTAAAATCCCTACATGCAAACCTAAAGTTTCCCATACCAACAACTTCATCCTAAATGACATTCTAATCATAAATAAACAAAGCGTAAACATAAAGAAATGGTATAGGGAAAACCTTAGCAAATTAGAGTGATGGGATATGAAATGCAGTGAGGTTCACAATCCTCCAATTTAGGGTTTGAGGGTTTGTGAGAGAGATGAAAATGAGAGAGTGAGGTGAGTGTTCGTGCAAATGCCTCAGCAGAGTTGTCAAACAGAAAATTGTTTTTGGGCCCCAAATGAGAGGCCTGCTGAGATTTTAAATAAGTGCTGTCACGCAGCGCTCGCTGCTGCCTCGCCTAGCGAGCAGCTAGCGAATCAGCTCGCTACTGCTTCGCCTAGCGAGCATCAAGCGAGCATGACAGCATTTGCCTTTTCAAAGGCAGCATTCCAGGTACATTCAGCATGGTTTTAACAATTGGAAACCCAATACAACAGAACAGGAAAACAGTAAATACTTACAATGTTGGGGTGCCTCCCAACAAGCGCTTGTTTAACGTCGGCTAAGCTCGACGGTGTGATGCTCACGGAGGAGCATCCAACGGAATAGCACGGCTCTCGCGATCCACATGACCGCCAAGATAAACCTTCAAACGTTGGCCATTAACGGTCCAACTGTCCTTCTTTTCCAGGTCCTGAATGACAATAGCTCCGTAGTCCTTAACTTCTTTGACTTGAAATGGCCCGGACCATTTTGATTTCAACTTTCCGGGGAATAACTTCAACCTGGAATTGAACAAAAGGACCAATTGTCCGGGCACAAATTCTTTCTTTCGGAGCTTTTTGTCATGGTATTTCTTTACCTTCTCTTTGTACAACCAGCTTGAGTGGTATGCGGCATTGCGCATCTCTTCCAACTTAAGTAGTTGCACCTTCCTTTTCTCTCCGGCCAAATCATTTTCAAAATTTAAAAATTTCAGAGCCCACAAGGCTTTGTGCTCCAATTCAACCGGCAAATGGCAAGTTTTACCAAAAACCAATTGAAATGGAGTTAGGCCAATTGGAGCTTTGAAGGCGGTACGGTATGCCCATAACACTTCATCCAATTTTTGGGACCACTCTTTTTTCGAATTTGACACAGTTTTTTCGAGGATTCTCTTAATCTCACGATTAGAGACCTCAGCTTGCCCATTAGCCTGCGGGTGATACGGAGTTGCCACTCTGTGTGATACACCGTAATGTTTTAAAATGCTTTCCAACGGTGCATTACAAAAGTGTGACCCTCCGTCACTTATCAACACTCGGGGGGTTCCGAAACGGGAAAATATGTTTTTCTTCAAAAAATTTATCACCGTTTTCGCATCCGCCCGAGGTGAGGTAATCGCCTCAACCCACTTAAAAACGTAATCAACTGCGACAAGCATATACTCGTTACCATAAGAGGGTGGGAATGGTCCTACAAAATCAATGCCCCAACAATCAAATACTTCGACCTCTTGGATGTTTTGGAGAGGCATCTCGTCTCTCTTACCAATCCCACCGCTTCTTTGGCAACTATCACAACTTTGCGCATGGGTATGTGCGTCTTTGAAAATAGTGGGCCAATTAAATCCCGATTGAAGGATTTTAGTGGCCGTTCTCACCCCATTATAGTGTCCGCCGTAAGGCGAGTTGTGACAATGCCAAAGGATGCTCTGCGCTTCATCGCCAGTAACGCATCTCCTTAAAAGGTTATCACTACCCAACTTAAACAAGTACGGGTCATCCCATACGTAATACTTGGCATCCGAAAGAAACTTCCTTTTTTGGTTCGAAGTTAGGTCGGGAGGCACAAAACCACTAGCCTTGTGGTTCGCAAAGTCTGCAAACCACGGCCTAACTTGAACTTTGAACAGTTTTTCATCAGGAAATTCTTCCCGGATTTCCTTCTCCGACGCGGTAACCTCCACATTCACCAAGCGGGATAAATGATCCGCCACCAAATTATCCGATCCTTTCTTGTCTTTGATTTCAACATCAAATTCTTGCAACAAGAGGATCCAACGGATGAGCCTTTGCTTCGAATCCGGTTTGGTGAGCAAATATTTAATCGCCGCATGGTCGGTATACACTACGACTTTAGACCCTATAAGATAAGATCTAAACTTTTCAAGCGCGTACACTATTGCAAGTAGTTCTTTCTCCGTGGTGGCATAGTTTATTTGAGCCTCGTTAAGAACTTTACTTGCATAATGTATCGCATGAAATTTTTTCTCTTTTCTTTGGCCAAGTACCGCTCCAATTGCATAGTCGCTTGCATCGCACATTAGTTCAAAATTTGAATTCTAATTTGGAGCGACTATAATCGGAGCGGTAACCAATTTTTCTTTTAAAGTTTCAAAAGCTTGCAAACATTCATCGGTTAAGAGAAATACCTGGTCCTTAGCTAGCAAATTGCTCAAAGGCTTAGCCACCTTTGAGAAGTCCTTGATAAAGCGCCGATAGAACCCGACGTGCCCCAAAAAGCTTCGGATTCCCTTCACATTCACCGGAGGAGGTAACTTTTCAATCACTTCAACCTTAGCTTGATCCACTTCAAGCCCCCTTGAAGAGACTTTATGGCCAAGCACGATCCCCTCGGTCACCATGAAGTGACACTTCTCCCAATTAAGTACCAGATTGGTCTTCACACATCTTTCAAGCACCGTTTTCAAGTTTGCCAAGCATAGACTAAAGGATCCACCAAATACCGAGAAGTCATCCATGAAGACTTCCATTGTTTTCTCAATAAGGTCGGCAAAAATGGCTTGCACACATCGTTGGAAAGTCGCCGGTGCATTGCACAACCCAAAGGGCATTTTTCGGTATGCGAACACTCCAAACGGACATGTGAAAGCCGTCTTTTCATGATCGACCGGGTCAACCGCAATTTGGTTATACCCGGAATAGCCATCCAAGAAACAATAGTATTGTTGGCCCGAGAGTCTTTCGAGCATTTGATCCATGAACGGGAGTGGAAAATGGTCCTTTCGAGTTGCGGTATTCAACCGCCTATAATCAATACACATTCGCCACCCCATTGCAACTTTAGTAGGGATCAATTCATCCTTGTCATTCCGGATCACGGTAATTCCACCTTTCTTCGGAACCACATGCACGGGACTAACCCATGGACTATCCGAGATCGGGTAAATCATTCCCGCATCCAACAGCTTTACAACTTCTTTTCTTACAACCTCCTTCATGGTAGGATTTAAGCGGCGTTGAGGTTGAGCTACCGGCTTAAAATCCTCCTCCATCAAGATCTTGTGCATGCAATAGGAAGGGCTAATTCCTTTTAGATCGGAAAGAGTCCAACCCATGGCTTCTTGATTTTTTTTTAGCACATGGATCAAGCGGGCTTCTTCATCATTTGTTAAAAGGTTGCTTATGATGACCGGCTTTGCTTCGGTCTCATCTAGGAATACATACTTCAAAGTAGAAGGTAGTATTTTCAATTCAATAGGCGCTTTTTCGTCAATAACCTCCTTCTTCAAGTCTTCTTCCTTAACTTCCCACGGTTGTAGTTCGTCTAAACTATCAAGTTCCTTTAAGCATTCCTCAAGAGCTTGCTCTTCTTCAATGGTGAAAACCTCCAATGAGTCGTCAAGAGCTAACTCCATAGGAGATATCTCGTGAATATGCTTAGAAACCTCCAAAACTGCTTCTTCGATCACATCGATGCGAAAGCTATCATTTCTATCTTTTGAATGCTTCATTGCTTCGAATAGATCGAATGTTACTTCCTCATTTTGGACTCTCACCTTCATTAAACCGTCATCAACGTCTATCATCATTCGCGCGGTTTTCATGAACGGTCGGCCCAAGATGAGCGGAGCATCATCATCTTCTTCCATATCAATAACAATAAAATCTACCGGGAAAAAGAATTTGTCGACTTTAACCAAAACATCTTGGGCTACGCCATGAGGATGGGTTATCGACTTATCCGCCAATTGCAACGTCATTCGGATGGACTTAATTTCAATGTTGCCAAGCCTCTTTATAATAGACAAAGGTATAAGATTAATGCTTGACCCCAAGTCAATTAGTCCCTTCCCGACATAGATATCACCAATTTTAACTGGCAAAGTAACTCTTCCCGGATCAACCTCCTTTTTTGGAAGCGTCCTTTGAATAATGGCACTACAGCTCGCATCTAGGACGATGGTCTCCGGTTCCGTATACCTCCGCTTTTTTGTAAGTATGTCCTTCATGAACTTGGCATACTTGGGCATTTTCTCCAAGGCTTCGGCAAACGGAATGTTTATTTGTAATTGTTTAAAAATATCCATGAACCGGGCGTAATGCCGTTCATTCTCCCTTTTGGACGGGGCATGAGGATAAGGGAGGTTTTGGATTGGAGTAGTGCTCACTACCTCCTTTCCCTTTGCAACTCTAGAACTCCTCCATCTAGGCTTTTTCACTTCCTCCCCCACTACTTCATCACTTTTATTTTTCTCAATCTCCACACTTTTTTTCTTTTCAACTTCACCATTCTTTTCGTTATTTTCAACTTCTTCCTCCTCACTCCACTCCCCCACTTCACAATCAATATTTTCCTCCACTATTTCCTCCTCATTTTCTTTCTTTTTCTCTCTTTGTTCACTCTCAACTCTTTTATTATTCTCACTCATCAACTCCTTCCCACTTCTCGTTGTGATCGCCTTACAATGCTCCTTAGGATTTGTTTGCGTGTTTGCCGAAAAGGAAGGACCGATTTGTTGTTCCGCGAGTTGCTTAGCAAGTTGCCCAACTTGAGTCTCGAGATTTTTTATAGCCGCGTCGTTACTTTTTTGATTTGCCATTGACATTTGCATGAATTGCGTCAATGTCTCTTCCAACTTAGAAGTTACGACCGGCGGTTGTTGAGATTGATAAGGATTTTGGGGAGGGTTTTGACGGCTAGAAGAACCACCTCCATAACCTTGGTTATGGTAATAGTTACTCCTAGGTTGCAACCCTTGGTTCCCTTGGAAATGTGGTTGTTGATTTTGAGGGTTTGGTTGATAAGGTTGTTGTTGTTGTTGTTGTCTCGGTTGGTAGTCCCTTTGGTTTGCCATGTAGTTTACATCTTCGAACCCCGGAGGTGGACAGAATCCGGTGTGATGCTCACCTTTGCAAAGCTTACAACAAGCTATTTGTTTAGCTTTAGAAGGTTCTCTCAACTCTTTTATTTGTTGCGTTAAGAGTTCCACTTGTTGTGAGATGAGCTTGTTTTGGGCAAGGATGGCATCGTTCGTCCCTAGTTCAAGCACTCCCGGCTTTTTCAAAGAGTTGCCTCGACTTTGACTCTGAAGATCATTTAGAGCCATTCGATTTATGATATTTGTAGCTTCTTCGGCACTTTTAGACAATAAAGAGCCACCCGAGGTAGCATCCAACAACGTCTTGCAATTTGGTTGAAGTCCATTTTTGAAAATATGGATTTGAGTCATCTCATCAAATCCATGCCCTTTACATTTCTGAAGCATGGATTTGAATCTTTCCCACGCTTCATTTAAGGATTCATTGATTCCTTGTGCAAACACATAGATGGCCGTCTTGGATTCCATGAACCGGTTATGGGAGAAGAATCTTTCGATGAACTTCTCTTCTAACACGTTCCAGTCTGTCATGACGGCTGGTGTTTGATCTAGGTACCAACCTTTTGCTTTGCCGAGCAAAGCGTGTGGAAATAATCTTCTGAATAACGGTAGCTCCTGAGCCTGATCCACTCCGGCCGCCAATGCTATCTCATAAAATTTTGTGAGGAAAGCAAAGGGATCTTCATGGTCCATTCCGGTGAATGGACTTCCATATAATAAATTGAGAGTTCCCGTTTTCATCTCAGCTTGCCTTCCCGTGTGGTTGGCAAACTGAGCAATGTTTCTTGGACTGTTTATGCATGGAGTAGAAATAGGCGGTGGTGGTAGCTCCATGTTAGGTATGAATGGTGGTGGATTTGTGGTAGAAGAACTTTCTCCTTGCTCTTGACGTTGTCTAGCCTGTTGCCTCCTACGTCTCGTTTTGCTATTAAGCCTCCTTGCGGTTCTCTCGATCTCAGGATCAAAAAGAAGTTCGTCCACAGGGATTTGCCCTCGCATAAAACGTAAGCTGCACACTTAAACCAAACAAATTACAAGCACAAGTCAAAAATTCGAAAGCTAAAACTTAAACAACTATTGCGATGCTCGCAATATCAATTCACAATCCCCAGCAACGGCGTCATTTTGTTGATTGTAATTTTAAGTGTCGGGTTTTTGTTATCGTATCCACAGGGATTGTGAGATATCACCGCCTTTCGACAGTTGTATTAATTCTTAGCTTAAGGTAACAATGGGGTTTTGGTATTTGTCACGGTATCTTGCATAAAAATGTAATAAAAAGCGGTAAAAGTTTTGGTTTGAATATTTGAGAAATATTGCCAAAGTTAGGGTTCGACGATCACTTTGCATGTATATGTTAGATCAACAAAACTTATAAACTCCTTTAGATGATAAATTATTTCACAAAGTCCTCCCAATGTGTTTATCTCTAACACACATTGTGAGTTTTCCCATTTTGATCCATTGTTTATCTCTAACACAATCTATCAAAATGACAACTTTTTGGTTCAACCTTATGGTGAACAAAATCATTCGTTACTATCTCTAGCTAACAAACAAGATTGGATGAAAACCTAGGTTAAGAGTTGGTAAACATCTCTCGATCATAAACCAACACAAAGAGTTTTCAATAAGAACAAAGTTTTCACCATATATTCACCATTAAAGAGTTTACAAATGAAGATCCTTACATTTACACACAAAGCTAATGATCATCTACATCTAATTTTGACAAAATGAAGGACTTAGCTACTCATTTTCATGGTAGCTCGGTCAACAAATTTCGGAAGAAGGTTGATCAACATCTGAGTCGAATAATCGAGATTGGATGGGAATCCACCTTCTTTTTGTGAAAGATGGTTAAGAGATGAAGAGAAATGGTTTTTAGGTCACAAAAGATCCTTGGAACAATGCTGTAAAATATCTAGAAAAAGTACAAAAGTATGGAAAAATAAGGTATGGCTCTCAAAAGTGGCACTTGCTACTTATAGGAGCTGCTACTAGGCTGTCATGCTCGCTAGGCGAGCAGAATGGCTCGCCTAGCGTGCCCCTAAATGAGGCACCTGAGGCACCTGCGCCTAGAGAAACAGCCTTTCCCAGACTGTCATGTTCGCTGAGCGAACAAAATCTTCGCCTAGCGAAGGGCACGCTCCAACCTTCGCTCCAGCGAGCTTGAGAGGTTTTGCTACTGGAATGCTCGCTGGGAGCTCGCTAATGGCTCGCCTAGCGAGTGAGTGCTGGCTGCGCTTTTCACCAAGTCTCGACGTGTTCGCCACACTCCTCGCTGGAAGCTCGCCTAGCGAGTGTGGTGATGTTTGCCTCTGTTAAATACTGGAGCTTTTCGCTGGACACTCGCTGGACGCTCTCCTAGCGAGTCCTTCGCCACAGCCCTCGCCTAGCGAGGAAGCTGATGAATGCTTGTTTTATTTGATCCCTTTGCCAAATTTCTTGTGTCTTCACTTTCTATTATTTCATGCCTACTTCCTGCATAATAACACACAAATCAAAGGTACCAAGATAAATTATCATTGTATTGCATTTCATCTGAAACAAAGGTGGTTTCGACATTTTAGCAAGGAAATGGAGTGAAAGATGCCCACATTTGATAGCTCAAATAAGCACTTTTGGGCATCTAACAGGCTCGAACCCCTTTTCATAACCAAGACCCTATAAAGGGAATGCAATTACTTCATCACCACACTCTCTTTAGCAGAGAAGGGGCCCATATTGAAGCGATAATAGTTGATGGTATAATTGAAGTGGGGCCAAGACCAGTACTTAAAAAACCTACTCTTGAAAAAGAGAGAGGACTTAACTGATTCGTAGCATAAAGCAAAGTGAGCTTCTAGAGTAATGGGCTTCACCAATATGAAATGCCTCTAGAGATCACCCCTACCGATGGTGAAAGTTTTGAACCAAGTTAAAGAAATGAGATAAGTCCTTGATCATGAATGTTATTCTGGAAAGTGCACATGACGTACAACAAGTCAAATAACAACCGAAGAGAAGGATTTCTAGACTTGTGGTTAGCCCAAAACTGGAACATCTTCATATATGCCTAGGTCCCTATGTGAATCTGGGAAGGAGAAACTTTCAAGTGTTTGAAGATAGCTACCTCAAATTCAGACAAAGGTAGTCGTTGTCCTATCAGGGTGAAGAAACACTCATAAAAGGGAAGTGAGCACCTGTGAAAGGAGTTTCACATCCTTTTCTATGAATCCATGGGAAGGACCAACCAATTCGACTGGTCACCGCTTATAATGACAACAACATCTATGGTCACTTAAGTATTTTGACTGGATGGGGTCCCACCACTTATGCAGCCACCCATCCATACTTGCTCGCATCGGCCGACTACATCAATGCCACACCCATCCGGGATAGCTCGTCAACTTTAAAATGTTCATCGTGCTTGAGTTAAGAAACTAAATCTGGTTTACCCCATGCTCCATTTGGGTCTTAATTTAAACATCATTGGGTTCACGGTTGTAGGTTCACCGATAAACCTAGACAAAATCCCCAGTGCATTCTCTCATCAACTTAGATACTTGTATTTCAGCAGCAGACAAAAAGTGAAGGGGTATAAGAACAATAGTGTGACCCTTCTCAGCGTCATCATTTTACAAGAGGGCCTCAAAAGAATCTGTGGAAAAATCCCTTTCATTAAGGGAGTTCTCATATACCCTTTTCAAACCAAAATCATCAGTGACAGATATAACTTCGTGCTCCAAGTGATCATGGGCAAGGGGACAGTGATTTGAATCAAGAGATGTTCATTTTCTCGCGATAGAATACGCGCCACTCTCATAATCACTAACAATGTGAATAGCGTTTCACTCATCCTGACCAAAGAATAGAAATATTGTAGATAAAAGCTTGAGTTTAGAAGGGTATCTGGTTAGGCGTGGTAGATGAAGCAAAAGTAATAGATAAAGGTAGAAGCTTTCAGCGAAAAGCTGCAACTATTCTGTAAATACTTTCAGAAGGGAAGAGAGGAAGATACTTATTAATAAGAAAAACTTAGGAAGAGAAACTAAATTTCAAGGATTGTGAAATTTTTTATCTATGCTCAACCACCTCTATATATAGGCGAAGGTGATCACGTGAACCAGATTGAAGGCACGAAGAAGTTAAGAAATCAATGGATGGATTTTTCTTGGAAACATAAACAAACTTGAGTGCACTATAAGAAGAACCATTGTCCTAGCTAGTCACTTCAATCCATGTGTTGGGAAGAAGCATAAAAACGTTTCAATGATAGAAATGTATTTAATGTGCTTGCTCCCCAATACTTTTTTAACCGACTCCAAGCATTTCCACTTCTAGTTCGAAGCGAACAATGTCCTCACATGCCATCCTCGATCACTAGACTTCCCCGACTCTCTAAGTGTCCGGCAAGCCTTGAGGGAAATTGTTATGGACCGATCAAAGACCCAAATTGTCGATGCCTAAATTGACGACAATCCACTCCACGTGACCGAAGGTATAAAAGTCACTTCACGCGAATTGTAATTAACAATTTTGTGATCTCCACTTTTCACTACACTCATCTTGAATCTTAAACTGACTTAGGTGTTGGAGTGTTAACCTTGTAGGTCCACTCCACACCATCATACCGGAGATCAACATCACCGGTTCAAGATTCCGCATCACTAACTTACACTTAATTATGGTTCTATAACAGAACAATTTAAAAAATTAATATAAAAATAACTTTTAAAAAAAATCTATTTTTTAAAGATAAAACAAACAAGTCCTATGTCATTTGAGACCACTCCTCCAAGCTCTAATAGAGAAAATTTATTCTGGCACCCTCAAAATTTCACCTTACACCCTTCCCAAATTAGTTTTTTTTACTATAATATCTTTTGGGCTAAAAAAGTAAAAATCACATTTCATTTCTAAATTTTTGAAACTTTCACAAAAGATGCGCAATTTACCCAAACTTTTGAGCCTTATACCGGTTTTTTACAAGTAAGTATCTTTTTTTTCGTTAAAATCTTTGAATTTTTACTAGAAATTTAAGAATCTTATGGTTTTTTTTTTTGAAAAATCATGAATTTTTACCAACATTTTCAAAATGTATGATAAAAATCCTAATTTACATGCATTTATATCAGAGTTTTTGAAAAATCTAGTAAATCAACATGTATTTTTACCGGTATTTTCGAAATGTTTGGTAAAAATGTATGCACGCATAACGAATTTTTCAAAAATTATAATAGAAGGTTAATGGTAATCAAAATTTTCAAATTTTTCGAAAAAGCCATGTTTTTTTCGCTTTTTTTTTTTAAAATTCAATAGTTTATATGTATTTTTTAGTGAGGACCAGAAGAAAAGACGACATGATTGCTTCTAGACGAACTGATATAGCTAAGAGAGTAACTGTGGAGAGCTTTCGTGCAAGGTCAGATAATAAGGAGGATTCGCATATCCGGGAGGGTAGAGTAGTTCCCACTAGTTATCACTGGAGGAGGAGGACTGAGCAGTCACGCACACCTCGTACTCAACTGGAGGTTTCACATCGTTGAAGTACACAAATGTGAGATACCGATATTAATGCATCCTCATATTTTTTTTAATAACATATCATGCATATTTATACAAGCTTAGAATCATTATGGATCACACAAAATTAGTGGTGCAATCATAACCCTAAAAGATTGTCAACAAAATCTCAACCACGTAAAATTTACACTTCTAGATTTTTGAGTGTTATAGGAAAAATCTAGTAGTCAATAGAGGTTTTTAAAAATATCGATAATCACATGATTTTTAGAAAAAAAATGGTAAATTAACACTACAAGATCTTCCGAGTTTATGAAAAAAATCCGATATTCCTTAATGTTTTTGAAAAAATTAAAAAATAACTGATAAAAATACATACTAAATTTCTTTATTGAATTACCAATATATCATATTTTTAATAGTGTGTTGGAATTTTTGCACCCCATTTATGAAATATTTTTAGGATTATGAAAAATTGAGGATACAATATTTATTATTTTAGGGTGCCAGCGCAAATTCTCTAAGCAGAGCATCTATTATTTTTTTTCATTTTTCTTTACAAGAGCCAAGCTATTATTCCATGTGTATTCGAACCCCTCAATCAGAAATAGAAATCCTTTTTTTAAAATGCAAAGCAATCAACCAAACAACCAAAACTTAAAAGCAAAAATGTACAAATAGATTATTATTTCTTGCTAAAAGAAACACGATATATGTATATGATTATTTCAACGCGTTCACAAGCATTCAATGGCACATGGTTCAATCAAGAAAACTAGAAAGGGCACATGGTCATCAAGTATTGGAACAGCAGCATCTTCCCAAACAAGTAAGTAGAAAATTTAATAATCAATACATGTTGAATTAATAGGTATTCATTGACAAGATTGTTAGTTCTATTCAAGTTTGAAAAACAATCGCAAAGCATAGTTTAATTTATTATATGACCTAAACAATTTCAAGATTCTCTATAAGTTAACAATAAATCACCCTCTCTTCTATAAAAAGAAATCATCCACCTTTGACAAATCAGAGTTAAGACTTTAAGAAAATCACTAGCTAGAATTGAAAATTTATATATAGTATTGAAAAGTCTCTGTCTAAAAAAAATGATTTATTAATAAAATTTATATATAGCTTGAAGGTATTCGACTACAAGAATTTTTGATATTGATTGAAGAAATAGTTTCTGATTATACTAAAAAAATTGATTTATTAATAAAAAATAATAAGTAATTTAATTTATGGTCAACCGATTTTCTCCTCAGATGAAGGAATGTTAGACAAATATAAAGATAGTCGAATGTGAGTTAATAAATAAAATTCAATCGTATTTTTTTGTTTATAATGTTGTCATTTAAGTAGCTATTGACACTGAGTCACATTCATATGAGATAATGTACATGTGAATTAGAGAAACTAAATCTAAGGTGAAAGAGGAAAGATAAAGTCGAATGTGAGGTGTCATGCACCTCTATTAGTATGTTTTGGCTACTAGGCTAGTGTTTGTCTATAAACAGTATATTTGTAAACTATTTAAACTTACGATCAACCAAATAAATTTTTATCACATTTTATTCCTTTATCGTTGTGCTTTACTTTATGCATTATTTTTAATTTATTAACTCAAAATACCTATTATGTAGTTCTTAACACTCATTAGGAGTTAAGGATCTCATAATTTAGAGATAAAGTTTCTCCTATGATGCAATAATCCCTTGAAGAAAATAGAGTCGTAGTTGAGAGTTATTGTCTGATATCTTAGCTAACGTTCAATTTCAACAATAAATTAAAAAGCTCGATAGAGCACTACAATTAGAGCCATTAAAAAGAGTTTGTCAAATCATTTTGATGCCTTATGCATACAAGAAAGGATAACTCATGATGTGGTTCCACCTCATATATAAATATGGATATGGTAATAAGTATGCTAAAAAAAACACTTGCAAAAATAATTATGAAAAAAGTAGTGTACATTGACATCTATGCTTTGAATTGATATTCAATAAGAGTTTGAATTATATAATATGTGAGGGGGTGTTGATTAGGAAACAAATTTAGTGTAATCCATGTAAATATATTTGATTAATACTTAATAGATAATGATCGATCGAGAATGAAGCTTGATGATAAGGTATATCAAACTATATTTGTAGGGTATCATCAAATTGGCGATTACAAGCTCTATGATCATGTGAGCAAGAAAATGTTTATCATTAGAGATGTGGTTATTGATGAGATGAAGAATGGGACTAGGAAAACATATTAAAAACGATTCAATGGAAATAATGTTTGAAGAGTAGAATGATATCAATGAGACATTAACTCATACATACGTAATATTATCCCGCAGACAAAGAAACCTGCCTGTAAGACTTCAATATTGTTAAATCACTCGTGATGATAAAATGATAGAAGATGGTGAACTTGTTCATCTTGCATTTTTTGAAGAATCCGAGCTAGTGAATGTAAATGTTGCATCCAGGAATCCTTTGTAAATATATGCAATGAAGAATGAAATGTAATCAATTGAAGGTAACGTGACATTTAAGGTGGTTGACCTTCCACATGGAAAGAAAATAATTGATGTGAAGTGAGTGTATAATGTGAAATTAGATCCTAAAGATGAAGTAATCAAGTAAAAATCTAGACTAATAGCCAACAACCTTATTTAAAGAGAATGTGTTTATTTTGAAGAAGTTTTGCATAATTTTAAGAATTGAGACAACAAGGCTTGTTGTTGCTATAGCCAATATCAACAACTAGAAAATGTACCAAATGAATGTTAAATCTTCCTTTTTAAATGGTCATTTTAATGTATAGGTCTTTATTTCACGATCTCCTAATTTTATATGAAGAATTAGGAATCAATAGCTTACAAATTGAGAAAGGCATTTTATAAGCTCAAATAAGAGCATAAAGCTTCGAACAATAAGATGGATGAGTTCCTGAGTGAAATCAGCTTCATCAAGTGTGAGCATGATCATGGAGTGTAAATTATAAAAGACGCCAACAAATGAGTCATTATTATTTGTTTTATGTGGATAACATGCTAACTACAAATAGAAATTAGCCCTACATAAATGACTCCAAGAAGAACACAATGAAGAATTTTAAATGATTGATCTAGGTATGATCTCATACTTTCTTGGTAATGAATTTCAAAGAGCTGTTAGAGGGCTCTCGATGCATCAAATGAGAATTACTATTGAGATTCTTTAGAAGTTTGAGATGGATCACTAACCGTATAAAGACACATGCAGAACAAAACATTCCATTATTAAAGGATGCAAAAAAGATGAAGTTGGTTCAATTCAATATAAAAAAGTCATATGATCATTGAGATACCTCTTTAATACAAGATCAGACCTAATATAAAATATAGGTATTGTGAGTAGATTTATCAAGAGTCCAAATTCATCTCATTAAGAAGAAACATAAATGACTTTGAGATAAATTGAAAACACAATTGATAGTGGGATCCTATCTCCATCATTTGTTGAAGAAAGAATATACAAATTTATTGGATACACTAACTCGGACTACTATGATGATAGATTACATGAAAATTTATTGTTGATTACATTTTTTTATTATAGGAGAATCAATATCTTCGTGTTCAAGGAAGGAATTAATATTAACACTCTCATCTTGTGAAGCAAAATACATAATAAAATCTTTAAATTTTTATCAAGTTGTTTAGTTGATCAAATTGAATGAAGAACTCAGTAATGAAAGATGCAAGACAGTGATAAAAAGAAGGATTAAATATATTTTACCCTTCTGTAATGTGAACGAATTTCAGTTTACCCTTTGTAAACAAATTTATTACCTCTGTATAATATTTATATTTTGTTTCTTTGCTCCCTTTAGTGTTGTGTCACTTGTGGAATCTTCAAATTTGCTGATTGGGCAGTCCACATGGCATTTTATTTAATTTTTTTAAAATTCATGTGAATTTTTTTTTCTTTACAACACTGACATTACAAAGGATAATTAAAGGAGGGTAAATTGAAATTGATTCACATACAGGGGGATAAAGTGTATTTAACCCATAAAATACTAATAAAAAATTAAAAAAATATATAAAAAAATTACATGGATTTAAAAAATTAATAACACCCACGTGACTTGCCTAGCCAGCAAATAAGAAGATTCCATAGTTGTCATGTTATCAAATGAATCAAAGAAACATAATCTAAACATTATAAGGAGGGTAATAACAAAATATTGTATAGAAGATAAACCAAAATTCGCTCCTATTATAGAAAAGTAAGTTATATTTAGACTTAAAAAGGATTGACAATATTTCTAAAATCAATTTGACTAAAAAATTTATCATACATAAAAAAGTAGGTAAGCACGTAGAGACGCACTTTCAATCATTTATAGAGCAAATAAGTAAAGAAAAAAATTATCATTGATATGACATGAGAACTTGAAGAGCTTAATGAAAATTATGTATTAACTTGCATGAATTAAGTTGGTATTTTGAGAATTAGTTAGTTCAATTAGTTTTATCAAGATAATTTATTGCACAAGTAATTGAGATTGTTTTCAATTTGAAATTTTGTTAAGTAGGGTAATTGGCTTAATTATGACAATTAGAGTGATGCTTTTGATTAAAAAATTATATAAATTGTGAATTCTATTAAATGCTAATTTTTGTGTTAGGTCAGTTCATACATAAATTCTCTTATTTATAATGGAACTCTCGTTAATAGACATTAAAAATTGATTCTTTTAAATTAGTCGATCGTAAGATCGGATAAAAAAAACAAATTGCATAAATATTTGACAATGTTTAATAATAAGAGTACAATGCCTTTGATGTACAATTTATCTATATGTTTCTCTTTCTTCTCCTCTCCTTTTTTTAAAACCAAAGTGTGTTTCAACTTTTTTGTGCATGAGTGCAATCAAAATCTACAGTGAGCTTTAGTTTCAATAAAGATAGATGCAAAAGTTTGGTAATGTGATGATAGAAAGAAAGATAGAGAAAAAATAAAATGTTAAATGTGTTCAAAAATAAAATAAAAAGTATACAAATATGATTGTTGATTTGAAAATGAAATAAAAATGTAAGTGCATCAAAGAGAGTGTGAATGAAAGGTGTGAAAACACATGGGATGCATAGTGGTCTATAGGGAGTACAAATAGCATAATATGGGTGTGAATAGTGAACTTCTTAGCGCAACACTAGTAAAAAAAAACCATACTCCAATTTTTCATTAAAAAAAACGTTAACAATATAAACTCATTTTTCAACACTTCTTTCAATAAAATATTGTCCCATGTATTCTTTATGAATTTCCACTTGCAAGTTGGCAAGTTGGTATATCAATTTATGTTTTCTAGAACACCAAATTACATGATACAATAAAGGCAAATATACACTATCCAAGCACATCTTTAACAAAAGAGATTTTATGGTTGTAGTCACATTCAAAAGTGCTTAATAGAAAAAGGCAAAGCAAAACCCTAAAAATTGAAAGAAGCCAAAATCATTACCAAGCACGAAGTCACACCGCACAAATGTGTACAATTTGGAGGATGTCCATTATCAAAATAGAAACAAGAAATGTATCTTCCTTTATTGCTACGAATCTCAAATGTACAATTTGTAAGGAATGATATACACTTTATTAGATGTTTTCCTACTTTTGTCTTATAGATGCTACTAATAGTTTGATATTTACTTTTTTGTTTTGTTTTAACCATCATGATGTTTGGTAACTTAGATATTAATTTTGGGGGAAATTCAAGTATATTGTTCTGTTTTAATCATCATGGTGTTTGGTTATTTTGAGTTTAATTTGTGTATTGAGTAAATATTTATTTATTAATTCTTAAAACTATATTTATAGTCTTTGTCTAATATGCACATATAAGACCATACTAAAGTTTATTTTTCACCATTGCATCAATGAATCTTATTATGTTATATTTGATGAAAATAATGAGTTATTGATCAAACTATAGAAACTAACCTATTTATGATGTAACCTCACTTGTGCATTATAGAGTTATTTGAAATTCTTTAGCAAGTTAGTTATTTTAGTTTTGTTAATTATAAGTTTGTCATTTTAGTTTGTAAAAGAAAATATTTTTAATCTTTTAAATACATTTGTTTAATAGTTATTTATGTAATATATTTTGAGTCGGTCAAAGGTCCAAATAACTAAGGTCAAATCTATTTTAAATTCACTCCACTTTATCTGAGGTATAAAATCAGTTCACGTGTAAAGAGTAAATTATATTCTTTGATCTCCATTTTTTCACTACACTTATTTTAGATCTTGAAATGACTTGGACGTTAAAGTGTTAACCATTCAGGTTCGCTCTGCGTCACTGTAAAGGAGATCAGCACCACCATTCAAAATCATTATTGATCCAATTGCATCCATTTTTGGTTTCTAGAACGAAAAAGTGGCGCATAATATGGCAATCGAATTTTAATTCTTGCAATTTTCATCTTCAAATCATTCTTGATCTTAAATCATATATGTAGCAACAACAGAAGAAATAGAGACGGTAATTCCGATAGCCTTGTCCAACACCTTCATTCAAAAGATCTTTTGTATCCATCGATCATCAAATATCACTGATTCACGAATTTTGTGATATCGCTCCATCTAGCACATGTCCCTCGGCATATTGCTTTGTACTTGTAGCCGACACTGAAACTAGGCGAAGTAATGATCGGTTTGAATTAGGATTACTAGACCGTGAAAAGATCAAAGGAATTTATGAGGATCAAAGACCTTATAGAAGTATGATTGGTAGTTTGTTGTACATCACAACTAGTCTCCTTACTATTACGTTTTTAGTACGGGTATGTGCTTGTTACCAAGCTAAACCAACAACCAGTCATCTCACACAAGTAAAAGGAATCATCAAGTATATAAATGGAATGAGTGATTATGGAATCCTAAAATCTCATGACACAAACTCCATTCTGGTTGGGTATTGTGATGCCGACTAAGCAGACAATGCTGAAGATAGAAAAAGCACTTATGGTGGATGTTTCTTACTAGGAAATAATTTCATCTCATGCTTTAGAAAGAAGCAAAATTGTGTGTCATTATCCACTGTTAAAGTTGAGTACATTGCAGTAAGAAGTAGTTACACACAACTGTTGTGGATGAAACAAATGCTGAAAGAGTACAATGTCAAGCAAGATGTTATGATATTATACTATAACAACGTGAGCGCTATCATCATTTTGAAAAATCCAGTTCAACATAGTAGGACTAAACACCTTGACATTCGTCACCACTTTATTAGTGATTTTGTTGAAGAAAAAGTTATCATTATGGATCATGTATCTACACATGTCCCTCGGTATATTTCTTTGTACTTGTAGCCGATGCTGAAATTAGGCGAAGTAACGACCGATTTGAGTTAGGATTTATAGACTATGAAAAGATCAAAGGAATTGACGAGGATCAAAGTCTTTATATAAGTATAATTGATAGTTTGTTGTACATCACAACTAGTCGCCCTACTATTACTTTTTTGGTAGGGGTGTGTGCTTACTATCAAGCAAAACCAAAATCCAGTCATCTCACACAAGTAAAAGGAATAATCAAGTATATAAATGGAGTGAGTGATTATGGCATCCTAAACTTGCATGACACCAACTCCATTCTGGTTGGGTATTGTGATGATGACTAAGCAGACAATGTTGAAGATAGAAAAAATACTTTCAGTGGATGTTTCTTCCTAGGAAATAATCCCATCTCATGGTTTAGCAAGAAGAAAAATTATGTGTCATTACCCACTGCTGAAATTGAGTACATTGCAGTAGGAAACAGTTGTACATGACTGTTGTGGATGAAACAAATTCTAAAGGAGTACAATGTCAAGCAAGATGTTATAACATTATACTATGAACAACTTAAGCGCTATCATCATTTCAAAAAATCCATTTTAACATAGTAGGACTAAACACATTGACGTTCGTCACTGTTTCATTAGTGAGCTTATTAAGATACCATTATGGATCACGTTTCTACAAAAAAAATCAACTTTCTTGATATATTTACCAAGGCATTAGACGATACTCGGTTTGAAAAATTGAGAAATTATCTAGGCATCTGTATTATTGAGAATCTCTAGCAATTAATCTTGAGATGACATTAGAGTTATTGTATCATTCCTTTGTCTCTCATAGCCATCATGCCCAAGGCATGTGTTATACTTATTATTCTAACCATTGATATTCCTAGTACGAATATTATACAAATTAACTTTCACTTTTATTTTACATGCCTCGAGTCTCTCCAACACTTTTCATCTTCTAAGAGCATGTATCCACTCTCTTTTCCCAAACCCTAAGTAATTCCTCTCAACTTCTTCCTAAAATTTGTGCAGTCATGGTTAGAACAAGGTAAAAAACTAACAACTCTTGTAAAGAGAAGAAGATAACGATGAAAACCAAGACGCCTATTATAGAAGTCAAATTGATGATCAACATGCATGGTGTTAAAATTAAAGGATTCATTCTATGAGGGAAGGCCAATGGTCCAGTCGGATGTCCTGCTAGCATGGAACAACATAAAGAAGTCAGAAATAAAAAACTGAAGAAGACTGGTGATCGTACTTCAAAAGTGCCTTTGACTATGTCTGATCTCACAGGATAAGGAAAAGATGAAGGAAGTAGAGCAACCCAGATCAATGATGCTCCTAGTAACCAGACTAACCCTGAAGAACAACCAATGAAGGAGATTATAATTGTTACACCACTCTAAATGGTTGTTCTCGTCATTATTCAAGGTAATGTTTCTAAATCGAAACCCTAAAAGAATGTTGTTGAAAATATGTTGAAGAATATTACTGAGATTTCAAAACCAAGTATCAAGGTTCCAGATGTTGATTCGAAGAACCTCAATGAAACCCTAGATTCTTTTCATGATTGTGATCAACCTACTAAGGAGGACAATATTAACAAGATACTAGGAGAAAACTCTATAGAGGAACCACCCGTGGATGTACCTATAATAGATACCTTCCTTAAGGACATTCTGAATGGTACTTGTGGATACTGAGGACTCTAGTGATGAAGAGTGCAACACCCCGATTTCGTTTTTCATTTATTATTTATTTATTTTATTTTTTATTGAGTATTTTAAATTAAATGATTATTTTGTGAATATGTGACATGTTTGGCATGTGAAGGTATTTGTGGTGTTTTGTGTAAATTAATTAGGTTAGTGGGGGCCGAATAAATTAATTAATAATTTAATTAGAAATTAGAGAGAATATGTAGAGTTGAGTCAATTTTGGGATTTGAGAGAGACATAGTTGTGAGTGGAGGAAAATTGAATTGGATAAAAAGTGAAATTTAGAGGAATGAAAATAAAATACTATATATTCCTAAATTAGACCAAAAATTAGGATTTTGGATGCTATTTTCTTCAGTACGTAGAAACAAGGGAAAAAGGAGAGAAAAAACTTTGAGGAATGAGTTCTAAAGCTTGAGAGAAGGAATAAATTGAGGTTGCATTGCTTAATTTTCTTAAATTACAAGGTAAGAGAGATTTTTCATATATAGGTGCTTAATTCTTGAAAGGCTAGAGAGATTTATCTTAACCTCCAATAGGATTTCCTCCTTTTGATGAATTGTGTTGTTTGATGATTAACATGATTGAGATTCTGTTTTCGTTTCATGAAAAACTTGCAAATTCGAATACGTATTTGGTGTGATTGTTGCATATGTTATTTGTTCATAAACATGAGTTTGGATGTGTAATTGGGGTTTCCAAAACATGTTAAATTCCATGATGGAATGATGATTATTTGATGCTGAATGTGTATAATTCATGTTGGTTGTTGTATAATTATTATATAATTATCATGTTTTGAATTCTCAACATTTGGATTTTTACATAATCAAAATTGGAGGTCTGGATGGCCCTAAATGGTGAAAACACATATTTCTGTATCCTCCAGCGGTTCTGCATTTTACAGCGGTGACGGGCGTCACCCTTGTGACGGACTACCCATCACTGCGTCCAGCTTTGTGATGGGCGTCAGCTTTGTGACGGTCCAACCGTCACGACCAGGCAGACTTGGTTCAAAAACGATTTTTATCATAACTTGAGTTTCGGGACTCGGATTGAGACGTGATTTGAAGTGTTGGAAAGCTAACGCACATAGCTACATCATGGTAGTTAATTGTAAGGTGAATTTTTATGTTTGAATGATGTGTGAGTATATGTTATGAAGTGTGTATAATTGCATGACTTATTATACATGTGATGATCATTAATCAAAAGTAAGTATTGTTATATCGTATCCATATAGACTGATGTGATATCATTGTCGTTTAAAAGTTAGTATTTTTAAGTAAATAACCGGAAGTTTGTTTTGATCATAATAGTAGTGAAAAGTAAAAATGGTAAAGATTAAGTAAACAATAGATGAATAAACTTGTCGGGATTAGATTTTATTAACCTATTTCGCATATCTTCTACTGATCGGTTATATGAATCTTAACTAACAATTGCTATTATCATGTATCTCTCACCGATATCATTTATGTATAAACAATGGAGAGGATTCTACCTTATTGTTTAATCGACGATCTCTCACTCTATTAACCAATATGGTAGCATCAATAAAGGAACACATAGTGAATATCAAAAACCAAATCTATGTCTATAATTTAGTTTATGATAGATGATTGTCTTAAGTCGGGATTCGAAAACAAATTCTCAACAAAGATTCAAATCCAAAAGATAAGATGAAAATAAAGATAACATCAATATTGATTAATAACAGCTCATACAACAATGATCAGAAGAAATACATACGGTTACAGTTAACTATGTCTAAACCCAGCAAGTAAAGAGTTAACTACTCATGATAGCTCAGTGTGGTTGAAAATAAATGAGATGAATCTACCTTAATCTTGATTTCTCAATGATTTTAGCTTATCCACCTTCAAAATCTCAAAACCCATTGATTCCCTCTTTGTTTACTGATAAAATCTCTCTCAATTCAAAAAGTATCCCAAAATATAAGTTCTGAAAAGTATATATACTAAACTAAAAACACAATGGCACTAAGCCCCAATTTCCTGCACTAAGCTTCACCCCTTTTCTTCACCTTGAAGCAATCTGCCATGTGTAGCACCTCAAATTTGCACCCTACATTTTGTGCATACATTTTCATTTTTAGGTCATTAACATAACAAAGTCCATTGCATAGCATTGCATAGCCATTTGCCCAAGTGCAAGTTCCTCAGAAATTAGGTCAAACTGGTTAAGAGATCAGGTCAAACAAGCGAGCTTGTGCCATTTCCATTGAGACGAAGCCCTAAGGTTGGTTTATCAAGTTCATATGGTCTAAGGATCATTTTGAAGTGATTTGGCCAAAGATTGGATGATCAGAGCTCAACAGTCAAGCTGAATTTCCTCAGAAACCCTAGAAAGTCAACTGTGGTCAACTGTGGTCAACTGTGCCTGATTTTATGGATTGGAAAGTGTGAGATGGTTTGAAAGGCCTCATTCATGTCCATATAAGTCTCATTTGACATATCAAAGATCAAGGTTGAAGAATTGGAGGTCAGACAAAAAGTTTCCAAAAATAGCAGGTGACCTATAATTTCAACTGCCCAAAATGGAAAGTTTTTCTCCTCAAAATTACTTCATCTTACAAGCTTCAAATGGAATTTTGTCCAACATGAAAGTTGAAGATCTTGTTCTCACCTTTCCAAAAAGTCCAAGAACATGAAATTCTCATGTGTGGTTGGCAAGATATGATCAAATCATTTTTAGAAAATGCTGAACTTCAAAAGGCCATAACTCATGAACCATTTGGCCAAATTGGGTGATTCTTTTTTGAGCAAGTCACATTTGACATGTACTATCACATTGCATCATTACATTTCATCAAAAATAAACACATCAAAATGGCATTTTTCAAGTGAACCATTTGAAATTTGGTGGGAAAAATAGTGATTTTCAAAATTTACATGTCATTTGCACTTGAAACCTTTTCCAACACATCATAAGCATCATTTTGGACTTTTTTGCATTGCCTTTACACTGTTACATTGGCTACAATTGGAAAGGGCATTTTGGCCACTTTGCTTAACATGTGCATTACACTAATCCACTTGAATTTTGCCTAATTGTGATTAACACTTGGATTAATACATGGTATAAAGGCATAATCATAACAGAAATTGATAATCACATTTCATTTTCTCAGATCCAAAAGCAAAATCATCAAATTCTCTCCAATTTTCTTCAAATTTTCACACACTTTTTTCACCAATTTCATCAAATTTCATCAGTGTTTTGCATTGTTCTTGCTTGCATCTTCTTCTGCAGGTGAAATTGAAGATCTGTTTAAGGCTAACAGTGTAAGAACACTTGGAATTCGCATCTTTCGAAAACCTTGCTCATCCATAGCAGCTTGCAAGTTCATCATCATCGTGCATTGTTGAGCTAAAAGGATCATTCCAGTCCTCTTCCTAATCGTTGTAGGCCTTCTGTTTTCAACTCCCAAGCCTCAAGAACACGAGAATCAAGCACCGCATATCCATAAGGTCAGAATTCGAATCTTTTAATTCTTGCAATTGATATGTGGTTTAGGTAGATCCTTCAACATAGAGTAGAATGAAACTTGAATCGTGCGTTTTCGTTGAATATTCATTGAGAAATCTGGATCTAAAGTTTGTATGTCAAAACTATTCTTGATCGAATATTTTTATGTGTTGATTTCTGGACAAATTCAGTGTGATATTTGTAATCTATGTTGAATGCCGGTTCCAACCATATATGGCATGTTGATTTTCATGAGAATTTGTTCTTGGTGATGAAGAACACCAAGAACATGATGAACTTGTTCAATTTCTAGGTTCAGACTTCGCGTTTGATCTTGTTCGCCTGGCTTCAGTTTCGAATTTCTGTTTCCCGCGTGTGCCGTCCAATCGCGTGACGCCACGCCCTTTAATGAAACGGGGCGTTTCGCCCCTGGCTTGGCATAATTACAAAAATGCCATTCGTGCAATGTTAAATCATTTTAATTCTTAAATAATTATTTCATTTTCTTATCAAACTTCAAAAATTCATAGAATATTCATGGACGATCCAATTTGAGTGAGGATTTTTGTGTTCATCTCCAAATTCTCTCTAGTTTGTTTTAGGTATGATAGTCAAAGTTGTGCCTGGCTGATTTTTTGACTTTGCCTATTGCCTTTGACCATGTATGCCATGTGTATATGTTTTGCCATATTGATCATGAAATCTTGATGCCTTATCCAAAATGTATGAAATTTTACATGCATATTCTTGACTCTTTCCTGGTGATTTTGGTATATAGTTTGCTAATTTTGAGTCCCTGGTTAGAGAGATATGATGTGGTCAAGTTGAGTGTGACAATGTGTGTCACACTATGTTATGCCATGTTCTTGAATTTTGTTTCCATGCTTAGTGAATGCCATTTGCTCTCAATTTTTGCATGTGATTACATCTGTATGTTAGGTTTAACCTTGATTTTTTGTAGGATTTTTTGATCCATTTCCTATTTGATTGGTATTTTTGTTTGTTGTTTAGTCATTTTAGGGTTTTTCTTGAGTGATCGACTGACATGCCTTGTAAAATTCTCATTCCTTATCATATGAAGATGAAATTTGGTGGAGTGGTTATTAACATGTTTAACTTCACTTTGGATTTGGTCCCATCCATTTATCATTTGTTTCCACTGTTTTACATTTGCTTGAAGTTGATGCACCTTTTGTGACCTAGTTTGGGGTTGTTTTTGCATACCATGACTTCATGAATTTAATTTCCCTACTTCCTCTTGTCCAAATGGCATGAAATTTGATGTGATGCTCATTGAATGTGTTCTGTTTAGACTTGAATTTTTGTGGAATTTATTAAGCTGTTTTGGTATTGGTTTAATTGTGATCATTCTGGTTGCTCTAATGTGTTTCAATCTTGCCTAGTTTGACATGTTTTGTATATGAAATGGATTTGGTG
The DNA here is from genome assembly GCF_024323335.1 of Lathyrus oleraceus. Classification (NCBI taxonomy): domain Eukaryota; kingdom Viridiplantae; phylum Streptophyta; class Magnoliopsida; order Fabales; family Fabaceae; genus Lathyrus; species Lathyrus oleraceus. The sequence continues at coordinate 15,866,857 of NC_066579.1, forward strand.
CATAGTTTTGATGTGAGGCCAATTGGATTCTATTCTTACTTGATTTATCTTGGTTTTGATCATTTTTCACTTGCTGTTTTAATTTTTTTACCTCCTTTTGACCCTAGGTTTGCCCTAGTGGTCTTGTTTCTCATGTTTGAATGTGATTTTCAGGTTGAAGAAGCATTTGCTTTAAGGAGATTAATTCAAGTTGATTGAGTTTGGTTTATGTACTTGTTATGGACTAACTTGGTTTATTTTGTAGGATGCCTTGGCTCACTTGAGTTGATTGTGCTTTGCACATTGCATTGTTTGATTGTACATTGTTGATTCTTATCTTGTTGGTTTTGACTTTGTGATTGGGATGCTGATTATATTTGATTGATTTCAGGTACCCTTAGTTGCTCAGTTCTTTTAAGAACTTGCATTGCTTTGCTTGCTAAGCATTAGCATTGAGGTAGAATCTCTTGTCTCCATGTAGTCTGGAAGACCTGGCCTGTTACTTGGCCAGGCACCTGTCTGAAGTCCTCCTTAAGAGGCAATGTTTGTGCTTGTTTATTTTTGTCCCCAAGCAGGTAAAGACCTTTTGATAAGGAAATTGGCAGAACCCAAGGGATGTGCAATCCATCCCCTACTATTCTTGTTGAGTTGTCCCTCTGCTCACACCACTGTGTTGACGCATTGAGGACAGTAACCCAAGATCTTGTACAGTTGTACAGTTGAGTCCGTGTCTTGAGTGAAGAAGGGTTCCCACATTCTGAACCCACGCTCCTTTGTCTGAAGCTCTCCCTGGCCAGGGATAAGAGCTGTGAAGTCTTATCTTCACCCACCTTTCCTCAGCTTCACCTTGGCTCTCAATGTCAAGGTTAAGAGCAAAACTCACCCTGTACAGTTGGCTTGCTCTTGCAGCCCCACCCTTGTTTGAGCCTCACTTGTGTGCATATAGTGTGTGCTGTTTGTGATTGTTTGCTATTGCTTGTGCTTTAGGATATGCTTGCTTCCTGTGCAAGTTAGCTAGAAACCTTAACTTAGGGATGATTTTGCATGATAACATCTAGGCTCGAGTCGTAGTCTCCCTAGTTGTGTATCCCTCTGTTATCTGGTTAGGCTAGCCTTGTGTCCCTTCGTAGGGGAACTACGTCGCCCTGATCCTCATACCAGATAAGGTACGTAGGCAGGAGATGAGCTGATCTCTCCGGGCGCCCGTTTTTGTTTTCTCTTGTGTGTGTCAGGAGATGGATGTAAGCCCAGCGATTGGCATTCCGTTTCCTCTTGTTGTGTGCTTGGAGTCCGGTATAAGTCCATCAAGTGGCATCTGGTTTCCAGTGTGGGTGTGTTTGGTTCGGAAGCTGATGTAAGTCCAGCAATTGGCATTCGGGTTCCATGTTTGCCCATTTTTGCGTGGAGTTTGACGTAAGCCCGGCGATTGGCAGTCGATTTCTTGTGTTGTTTTGTTTGTGCGCGTTAGCCGAGCTACAAATGCTCTGATTCTTCTTCGTCCAAGAAGATACGTATGCATAGGATGCGACATCCTAGCGAGCATGTGTTGTTTCCCCGGTCCGAACTACTTCGACTCTGATGTCTATGCCTGATAGACTAAGTAGGCCCAGGATGCGATATCCTGCCGAGTCAGTCTTGTTTGTTTTCTTGTGTCTCTTTCAGCCAGTGTTTGTTTGTTTATGAGCAGTGTTTTAGCAACCATATTCCTTCCTTTTGTGCGTGGATCCCGTCGAGTACGACGGATGCGTAGGGGTGCTAATACCTTCCCTTCGCATAACTGACTCCCGATCCCATTCTCTTTGGTCGCGAGACCATGCTTTTTCCAGGTTTACTCTGAGCGTTTCCTTTCCATCTTTTGGGATAAATAACGCACGGTGGCGTCTCTGTTGTTCTTGTATTCCCGCCGGTTTTTCGCGTAATGCGACAGCTGGCGACTCTGCTGGGGAAACCAGAAGTTGACCTCTTGCTGGTCCATCTTCCCTAAGCGAGTCTCTCCTAGCGCTCTCTAGGTTAGGGCTTTGGTTGCTTGTTGCTGTGTTATTTATTGCATTCATTGTTTATTGTTTGCATTTATTGTGTGCATTGATGTTTGCATTCATTCATATTCATCTGCTGTGCTGGCTGTGTTTATCTGTTTGGGGGTGGGAGTTACTCGAGGTAAAAGGCCCAATACCCAGGCTATGAGTGAAATCTAGGAAACCTAGGAATAGAGTGATTCATGGGAAGCGGGTGGTATGCGCCACTTAGCGGAACATTGATATCACGAGCAGTTCAGACCCTGGTGGGATATTATCGTTACATACTTCGGGTGTGTATATGATGGTATTCTGCGAAAGGTTATTTATGCTGCGTTTCTCTTGACCTTACCCTGGCCTAGATGACACCCGTGAGTGGGGAGGGAATGATCATTTTAACAGGTACAGTCGGTGACTTGTTGGTGACTCTTGGTACTGATGGTGACTGTGAATTATGGACATTTATTTCTGGGACGCCGGAGTTCTGTCCGTGGTTTATCAGCGGGCTCCGTTTATTTCGGATCCCCGGGTTGAATTTGAGAGTACCTGTTCAGAGGATCTGGCTGTCATCCGTTCAGTGGATGTTCCTGTGATGATAGTGATGTAATCTCCAGTTCCGTTTATTTCGGAACTCCCCAAGTCGGATTTATGGTGACTTAGTCCCTCAGATGACTGTGACTGGTTCAGAGAATGGGTCTTCAGATGACTTGGTGGCACAGTGACTTGCATTCATGCATTTGCATCATCCCATTTCGCATTCATCTGCATTCAACCCATGTCGATTCGTACTCAGGGTCCATTGTTGATTGAGATTCTGGTTGAGAGACATCCAGATGTCAGATTGTTATTGATGAAAAATTATCTGTCTCAGTGACGCTAGAATCAAAGGAAGGAATATTCCTGGTACGGATAGACATTGCATGTGTGAGTCATACTAACCAATTTGCTATTTTGTAGGTGTCAACCGGTGCGCATAGCTCGTTTGCTCAGATATCCTGCTAGGGGCAACAAATCCAAACTGATGGATCTTCCCAACGCCGACATCCTTGAACTGAAAGAGATGGTGAGGGATTTGTTCAGTGTTGTGCAAGGGCTTGCCTTGGGGCAGAAAGCCATGGCTGAGAGATTGGAAAAGATTGAGAAGTGGCTGATGGTGGAGAAAGTTCAAGGAAAAGCTCCATCATCCGAAGTGACAAATCCCTCTGACTCTGTAGCAAAGCAACCCTCTGGCGGTGGCCTGCTCAAAAAAGAGGTTGACTCAAGTGGTGTGCCAGTAAAGAAGGAACGTGGTAAGGATCGTTATCACCCTTATGCTGCTGCTGTAACCACTCCTGTTGGTAATCCACTTGTACCACCGCAAAAACCACCACCTCAACAGAAGGCACCGAGAGCTAGGAGCCAGGTGAAGAAGAAAAAGGAGGAGCGTCAGTTTGAGGAACCACCTGTGACATACACCCTTCTGTTCAGGAGATTGAGGGATTTGGGGTTAGTCCGGCCAAGGATTTTGATTCCTATAGCACAACAGAAGAGGCCTGCACACTATGATGAGAGTGCCAGGTGCGAGTTCCATTCTGAGGCACCCGGACACAATGTTGAGGGTTGTAGGGCTTTCAAGCATGTCGTCCAGGACATGGTAGACTCCAAGACCATCAGCTTGGCACAAATCATGGATGGGGATGTCAACCCTGTACCCAAGAAGGGTCCTGTAAAGATGAAGATGGTGAAAAAGGTCAAGAGAGGAATGGGGGTGACTGAGGAAGATCAGTTAAAGGTTCCAATGGTCGTGGTCCCAAAACCTTTGGTACCGGATGGAGCTTTCCCTGTTGTTGATGATTGTTGTGCTGCCATCGCCACAGAGGGGTGTGTAGGGATGAAAGATACAACCCAGGGGATGTAGGAAGGGGAAATGGACAGTGAAAAATTTGAAATGCCCAGTCAAGCAATCGAAACCATCAAGGTGGAGAATGCTGTTGTTGAGAAAGAGAAGAAGTTGTCCATTTCTTCTTATAAACAAGCTCTAGAGGTGGTGAAGAACAAAGAGGCTCGAGGCTGGGGGAGGATCATTGACATAGTGGTAAAGGCAGACATGTTCGGGATTGGTTATCCAGATCAAGAGTCGTCTAGACCAAACCGAGGACGTCGCCCGCCGTACATCTTTGTCAGTGCAGGAATGATGGATTCTGATCATGCTTGTTCAGTGAGTGAAGAGACCGACCGAGACCGCGAGCTCGAGTTGTGGATAAAGTCGTGCGTACCAGGAAACTGGAAGGCCTCCAAAATCACCACTGTCACTCATCCGGAAAGGTAGTATTTCTGTGTTTCAATTGTTGTTTGCATGAAAGCCATACGTTTTGCCCGAAACGTACTGGTCCATTGTAAGGGCCACCTCATGTGTTTCATTTTGCAACATTTTGCATCAGTAATGAATGGATGTTTTTGTGATTAAAAGCGGTGTTCCCTGTTTTTCGCTTTTTGCAGTTTTAAAAAATAAAAAAATAAAAATTGCAATGTTTTTATTCTCTTTCCTTTTGATTCATTTGGTACCAACCACAAACGTAACCATTCTCTTGATCTCATCGATAACAATTCGGTTACATCTCTGTATGACTTCGACAATCCGATCTCTCATGCTGAAGAATAAGGCGAAGAAGATCGTGACCTACTGGAATTAGCCAGGTTGTTGAAACAGGAGGAGAAGGTGATTCAACCGCACGAGGAGAAGGTCGAGACTGTCCTCCAGTGAAGCGAAAACCGGTGCTAAAAGATGAGAATGTGTGTGGACCATCGAGACGTGAATAGAGCTAGTTCGAAAGATGAATTCCCGGTACTTCACGTTGATGTATTGGTTGATAGTACAACTCAATTCTCGGTGTTTACCTTCATGGATGGCTTTCTGGCCAAAATCAAGTGGAATTGTCGCCTAATGATATGGAGTAAACAATGTCCATCACACCAAAGAGTACCTTCTTGTTATAAGGTGAAGAAGAAGGCCGGTGCCACGGATCAAAGGGCTACGGTGACTTTGTTTCATGATATGACTCATCGTGAAAGCAAATGCCATGTTGATGACATGATGGCAAAGTCCCAAGCAGAAGAGGGGCATCCGGTGAACTTGATCAAGTTGTTTGGCCAGTTTGAGATAGCTCATACTGTTGAGTTCGAATCAGTGCGCTTATGGAGTGCTGTCCAGCAAGCTGCCGAGGCTTGTGAGCGGATAAGGGGAGTCAAGGTTGATCCTGCAAAAAAAAAGTGCAAGAAACGCCTGAACCGAAAAAAAAGAAAGAAATCAAATGGTCAGGTGGAATGATGACGGCCAAGGGGCATGGAAAGATAAAAGAATGAGTAGCAGGAACCTCTGATTCTGAGACATGCCGTGGAAGAAACAATTGTTAATCTGGTACTTGACAGCCCTCAAGGGGTCTATGAGGTGTGTATTAGGTCAGCATGACGAGTCTTGTCGAAAAGAGCATGAAATTTACCTAAGCAAAAAGTTTATCGACTGTGAAACAATACACTCACTGCTTGAGAAAACTTGATGTACTTTGGCATAGGCTGCTCGCCGATTGAGACAGCATGCTGGTTCATACCACTTTGTGGATGTCCAAGATGGATCTGATCGAGTATGTGCTCGAGAAGTTAGCATTGAACGGACGGGTTGCGAAAGGGCAAATGGCGTCGGCTGAATACGATATTTAGTCTACCTCCCAGAAAGCAATCAAGAGGAGGGTATTGTATGGTTATCTCACCCAATAACCCGTTGATGATTCTCAACCCAGGAAGTCTGAAGTCCCTAATGAGGACATCTCGAGGTACTCGAATCGAAAGATTGAGAGTGACCGATCCCGGAGGAGGGGCCTGACCCTGAATCCGAACGGATTCTGATGTCTGATGGGGAGAGTTTAAAGTGAATGAGCTAGTGCTTCCCCGATAACATGTGAACGCACCAACGATGGTGGCTGAGTACGAAGTTGGTATCCTGAGTGTCGTACTTCGGTAAGTGCATCTACTGGGGCAACGCCTTTCTCACTCAAGCATAAGATGAAAGTGGTACTACCATTTGAGACTCATGTTTCGTCACAGGAGTCCCGTTGGACGTAAACTTGAAAAAGGATGAGTGGGTAAGGACTCAGTATGACACGTTGAGCCTGACCGAGGAGAAAAGGGCTGACAGTTACTTGTCATGGGGCAGTTGTACCCGGTAAATGAAGCGTGTTGTTAACCGAGAAGTGCGACCTCGTGGGTAGCATGGAAGAGATGTGGTGTTGAAAAGGATCCTTCATCCTCAACGATCGTGGGGCAAGCGGATAAACAGTTATGAATGTCCGTTCGTGGTCAAAAAGGTCTCCTCTGACAGAGCCTTGTTGTTGACGATTACGGATGGTGAGGATTTGCCACACCCTGTGAATGCGGACGCAGTTAAAAGATACTTCGTGAAAAATTGACCCGCTGGACAAAAAAAAAAAAAAAGTCCAGGCAAAAAGGGGCATCCCGGCGAACCGAAAAAAAAAAAGGTTCGGGCAAAAGTTAGGGATAATAAAAGAAAAGAACTGTACACCCGGTAAGTCGAAAACCCCACAAGGGCGACTTGGGCAAAAAAGGGTATCCCGGTGGACTGAAACCCGAAAGGGCGGTCCAGGCAAAAGAGGGATTGAAACGAACAACTGCGTCTAGCATGATCGTTTGAGCTTTAGATGACTCGGCTAATCTCCGACAGAGATCGATCGGAAGCGTCTAGTTCAGAAGGCCGAAAGTGCGGAAAGTCTTGAGGACATATGGGGTGTAACCGAGTTGGAACCCGATGAGATCACGGTTTCACATTGCCATTAGGATAGGTTTTTTCCTTTTGTGCGCAATCACCTCTTTTCAGGAATTGCTTCCTTTGTATTGCTCATTTGAGCCACCCTTTTTTTTCTCAGTCAATAAATGCGTGTTCAATCAAATAGTTTTGTTTTTGTTTTCATTACCGCTTTGATTACGAAAACATCCGTTTGTTTTTTATAAGAATATTTGCATTTTGAAACATAGAGGTCCCTTCCGAGGCATGCTTACAAGGTTGAAAGCGTGAAATCTTATTCGGAAGTTTGAGTGACCCAAATGTTGAGGTGTTGGCACACCTGGGGCACGCTTTTATCTAACAATCTCTTGTGCAGGTACTGTTAGATATCTTCATTCGCTGGCAAGTAGTGATATGAAACCTTTTGACAAAAGAGATCCCTGCAGAGCCCGATCAGGGGCAATGGACAGACGAACGGTGAAAAGACCGTGACAGAGTTGTGACGACGATCCCTGAAAGCTAATCAAGAAGACTCTTCAAAGTCTAAAGACTGGAAAGTTTGTATGGATCCCAGGAATTCGATCTTCGTGGGATGGATCAGAGAGTCTAGGCGAGTCTGGGAGTTCTCAAAAGTGGAAAGTCGACACTGTGGGTGGACGATGAATTCCGTTGTTCGACGAATCGACAGGCGCTCCGTGTTGAATAGGCCATATCCCCCCAGTGGGTGTGAGAGGGTTATCTCCCTAACAGGTCTGAGATCAGTGTCTCCTCAGCAAGCCTGAAGGTTACCATATCCCCAGCGGAGTTGTGATTGTCTTCCAAGTCTGAAGATGTCTTCCCAGCAGAGGTCGGGTTGATAGTTTTCCCCAACAAGGTCCCCAAGAGAATCGGGTTCGGCGGGGCTATCCCCAGTAGAGGTAAGGATTGGTTGCCTCCTCTAGCAGAGTGATCTCATGCAGTTCGGGTCCGATGGAGGTCATCCCGAACAAAGGTTGTCTTTCCCCAGCAGGGTGGAAATGGACGTGGTAAATCCTCAGCAGAGTTCCTGGAGCTCTCCGGTGTTGTCTCTGAAGGAGACGTGTTTTTATGCATTCATCATTTAGATAAGCATAGCATATTGCATCATTAGTGCGTAGCATTTCCATGATCATGGGGCATTGTGTAAAACAAAAAAAAAGACTTATGCATCAACATTGCAAACATACCCATTAGCCCTAGGCCGTGGTGACCATCCGAGATCGGGTTGTCGGAGAAAGTTTAGCATCGCGCCGTTGGATCGACTTCAGAATTGGGTTCCCCAACCTGGTTGAGAGGTTGGTGTTTTACCAACAAGTAACTCCTTAGTTGAGTGGGTATCCCCAGCAGTGTTACTCCCCGAAATTGGTAGCATCTTGCAAGTTTGGGTCAATTCCCTTAGCAGATGTGGGTGTGTCTGATCTCTCCATATAGAGTCTACCCCTTAAGCAGAAAGTGTCTACCATTTCCTTCTGCGCTCCCCACTGAGTTAGATCCTCGTGGATGACGGTTGTTTCCGTTCCCTCCCTGCCTACCTAACGGGATGGGTTTTCCCTTTTGAGTTCTTTCTTTATTAGGATGAGTCTTGATTCAGTCTGCCTTTTTGGATCGATCCTAAATTGGCTTCCTACTGACTGTTTTCCTTGGGGCATAAATGAGTAGTTGCTCACTAGCCGGCACTCATTCATTTGACCCTCAGCAGGAGTTTTGTTGGCCTCTACCTACAAACCGGTAGTTGTAAGTCCTATCTTTGTGGTTTTCTACCTGCTAGCTGGTAGTTGTAAAATCCCACTTTCGCCCCCGGCAGAGGCGGATTTTGATCAACACCTGTACAACACGTTTGCTACAGTTTCTCCTGACAGCATTCAGGATTGATAATCCCCACAGAGGTTTATTTTCTCATCCGTTGGTGACAAGAAAGATTGATTCTCCCCAGTGAGACCCCTGCAAGTGTGTAACCTTGCCCTGACATGTAGATGTTAGTATCATGTTAGCACCCGCGTGTGTTACTTCTTTGGTGTCGGTAAACACCATCTTTCGGTGATTTCCCAGTCATGCGTAAGTGTCTGGTCTTCTTTGGTGTCGGTAAACACCATCTTTCGGTGATTTCCCAGTCATGCGTAAGTGTCTGGTTTTCCTTGGTGTCGGTAAACACCATCTTTCGGTGATTTCCCAGTCATACGTAAGTGTCTAGTCTTCTTTGGTGTCGGTAAACACCATCTTTTGGTGATTTCCCAGTCATGCGTAAGTGTCTGGTCTTCTTTAATGTCGGTAAACATCATCTTTCGATGTTCGTAACGTCGTCCTTCTTCCCTAGTGAAGCATTCCTCCTCTCCGTTGGTGTCAATAAACATCGAGTTTTTCCCAGTTATCCGTGGATAATTTGGTTGTGTTCTCTCTTCCCAGAAGAATCCTCCTCTCCGTTGGTGTCGATAAACGTCGAGTTTTTCCTATGTGTCCGTTGATGTGTAGTTGCTTATTCCCCACAGATCATTTGGTAATACCAGGTGATTCCCCTCAGAGTCCTCCTCTCCGTTGGTGTCGATAAACGTCGAGTTTTTCCTATTCGTCCGATGACGTCTAGTTGTACCCTTCCCCATGCGGATTTACCTCTCCGTTGGTTTCGATAAATGTTGAGTTTTTCTCATTCGTTCGTTGACGTTTGATTGTATCCTATTCTCCAGTCATTCATTAATGTCTGGTTGACTCCCCGCCAGAATCCCCAGTAGAGTCGTCGGTGATGTCCTATTTGGTTTCAGGTTGTTATACTCCTACCCTAGTGAAGTTTTCTCCTCTCTGTTGGTGTCGATAAACGTCGAGTTTTTCCTAGTTATCCGTTGATATCTAGTTGTATCCTTCCCAGTTCATCCGTCGTCCGTTGATGTCTGGTCTCCTTCTCCGTTGGTGTCGATAAACGTCGAGCTTCTCCCTTTCGTCCGTTGACGTCTGGTCGAGTCTTCCCATTCGTCCGTTGATGTCTGGCTTACCTCTCCGTTGGTCTTGGTAAACGTCGAGTTTTTCCTGGTCGTCCCCAGTTGGTTACCTCTCCGTTGGTCTTGGTAAACGTCGAGTTTTTCCTGGTCGTCCCCAGTTGGTTACCTCTCCGTTGGTCTTGGTAAACGTCGAGTTTTTCCTGGTCGTCCCCAGTTGGTTACCTCTCCGTTGGTTTCGGTAAACGTCGAGTTTTTCCTGGTCGTCCCCAGTATAGCTACCTCTCCGTTGATCTCGGTAAACGTTGAGTTTTTCCCATGTCGTCCGCTGACGTATGGTTGTATCCCTTCCTGGTCGTCCCCAGTAGATTTACCTCTCCGTTGGTCTTGGTAAACGTCGAGTTTTTCCTAGTTGTCCGTTGGCATCTAGTTGTGATTTCTGTTCCCATTCATCGTCGTTGTGATGTCTGGATGTGGCCGTATCCTGTGAGAAGAAAAACCAAAAATTCCCAGTAATAAATATCAGATCCCAGTGGACGTTTCCGTTGGTAGATCCCCGCAGTGTGCAAATTTCTACGGTTCTTGGTATTCAATCCCTGTTTACCCCGAAAGTCTGACAGTCGTTGCTCTCATCCGTTCGGGTTCCCAGTTGATTGAATAGGGGCAGCTGTAGCACCTCAAATTTGCACCCTACCTTTTGTGCATACATTTTCATTTTTAGGTCATTAACATAACAAAGTCCATTGCATAGCATTGCATAGCCATTTGCCCAAGTGCAAGTTCCTTAGAAATTAGGTCAAACTGGTCAGGAGATCAGGTCAAACAAGCGAGCTTGTGCCATTTCCATTGAGACGAAGCCCTAAGGTTGGTTTATCAAGTTCATATGGTCTAAGGATCATTTTGAAGTGATTTGGCCAAAGATTGGATGATCAGAGCTCAACAGTCAAGCTGAATTTCCTCAGAAACCCTAGAAAGTCAACTGTGGTCAACTGTGCCTGATTTTATGGATTGGAAAGTGTGAGATGGTTTGAAAGGCCTCATTCATGTCCATATAAGTCTCATTTGACATATCAAATATCAAGGTTGAAGAATTGGAGGTCAGACAAAAAGTTTCCAAAAATAGCAGGTGACCTGTAATTTCAACTGCCCAAAATGGAAAGTTTTTCTCCTCAAAATTACTTCATCATACAAGCTTCAAATGGAATTTTGTCCAACATGAAAGTTGAAGATCTTGTTCTCACCTTTCCAAAAAGTCCAAGAACATGAAATTCTCATGTGTGGTTGGTAAGATATGATCAAATCATTTTCAGAAAATGTTGAACTTCAAAAGGCCATAACTCATGAACCATTTGGCCAAATTGGGTGATTCTTTTTTGAGGAAGTCACATTTGACATGTACTATCACATTGCATCATTACATTTCATCAAAAATAAACACATCAAAATGGCATTTTTCAAGTGAACCATTTGAAATTTGGTGGGAAAAATAGTGATTTTCAAAATTTACATGTCATTTGCACTTGAAACCTTTTCCAACACATCATAAGCATCATTTTGGACTTGTTTGCATTGCCTTTACACTGTTACATTGGTTACAATTGGAAAGGGCATTTTGGCCACTTTGCTTAACATGTGCATTACACTAATCCACTTGAATTTTGCCTAATTGTGATTAACACTTGGATTAATACATGGTATAAAGGCATAATCATAACAGAAATTGATAATCACATTTCATTTTCTCAGATCCAAAAGCAAAATCATCAAATTCTCTCCAATTTTCTTCAAATTTTCACACACTTTTTTCACCAATTTCATCAAATTTCATCAGTGTTTTGCATTGTTCTTGCTTGCATCTTCTTCTGCAGGTGAAATTGAAGATCTGTTTAAGGCTAACAGTGTAAGAACACTTGGAATTCGCATCTGTTGAAAACCTTGCTCATCCATGGCAGCTTGCAAGTTCATCATCATCGTGCATTGTTGAGCTAAAAGGATCATTCCAGTCCTCTTCCTAATCGTTGTAGGCCTTCTGTTTTCAACTCCCAAGCCTCAAGTACACGAGAATCAAGCACCGCATATCCATAAGGTCAGAATTCGAATCTTTTAATTCTTGCAATTGACATGTGGTTTAGGTAGATCCTTCAACATAGAGTAGAATGAAACTTGAATCGTGCGTTTTCGTTGAATATTCATTGAGAAATCTGGATCTAAAGTTTGTATGTCAAAACTATTCTTGATCGAATCTTTTTATGTGTTGATTTCTGGACAAATTCAGTGTGATATTTGTAATCTATGTTGAATGCCGGTTCCAACCATATATGACATGTTGATTTTCATGAGAATTTGTTCTTGATGATGAAGAACACCAAGAACATGATGAACTTGTTCAATTTCTAGGTTCAGACTTCGCGTTTGATCTTGTTCGCCTGGCTTCAGTTTCGAATTTCTGTTTCCCGCCTGTGCCGTCCAATCGCGTGACGCCACGCCCTTTAATGAAACGGGGCGTTTCGCCCCTGGCTTGGCATAATTACAAAAATGCCATTCGTGCAATGTTAAATCATTTTAATTCTTAAATAATTATTTCATTTTCTTATCAAACTTCAAAAATTCATAGAATATTCATGGATGATCCAATTTGAGTGAGGATTTTTGTGTTCATCTCCAAATTCTCTCTAGTTTTTTTTAGGTATGATAGTCAAAGTTGTGCCTGGCTGATTTTTTGACTTTGCCTATTGCCTTTGACCATGTATGCCATGTGTATATGTTTTTCCATATTGATCATGAAATCTTGATGCCTTATCCAAAATGTATGAAATTTTACATGCATATTCTTGACTCTTTCCTGGTGATTTTGGTATATAGTTTGCTAATTTTGAGTCCCTGGTTAGAGAGATATGATGTGGTCAAGTTGAGTGTGACAATGTGTGTCACACTATGTTATGCCATGTTCTTGAATTTTGTTTCCATGCTTAGTGAATGCCATTTGCTCTCAATTTTTTCATGTGATTACATCTGTATGTTAGGTTTAACCTTGATTTTTTGTAGGATTTTTTGATCCATTTCCTATTTGATTGGTATTTTTGTTTGTTGTTTAGTCATTTTAGGGTTTTTCTTGAGTGATCGACTTACATGCCTTGTAAAATTCTCATTCCTTATCATATGAAGATGAAATTTGGTGGAGTGGTTATTAACATGTTTAACTTAACTTTGGATTTGGTCCCATCCATTTATCATTTGTTTCCACTGTTTTACATTTGCTTGAAGTTGATGCACCTTTTGTGACCTAGTTTGGGGTTGTTTTTGCATACCATGACTTCATGAATTTAATTTCCCTACTTCCTCTTGTCCAAATGGCATGAAATTTGATGTGATGCTCATTGAATGTGTTCTGTTTAGACTTGAATTTTTGTGGAATTTATTAAGCTGTTTTGGTATTGGTTTGATTGTGATCATTATGGTTGCTCTAATGTGTTTCAATCTTGCCTAGTTTGACATGTTTTGTATATGAAATGGATTTGGTGCATAGTTTTGATGTGAGGCCAATTGGATTCTATTCTTACTTGATTTATCTTGGTTTTGATCATTTTTCACTTGCTGTTTTAATTTTTTTACCTCCTTTTGACCCTAGGTTTGCCCTAGTGGTCTTGTTTCTCATGTTTGAATGTGATTTTCAGGTTGAAGAAGCATTTGCTTTAAGGAGATTAATTCAAGTTGATTGAGTTTGGTTTATGTACTTGTTATGGACTAACTTGGTTTATTTTGTAGGATGCCTTGGCTCACTTGAGTTGATTGTGCTTTGCACATTGCATTGTTTGATTGTACATTGTTGATTCTTATCTTGTTGGTTTTGACTTTGTGATTGGGATGCTGATTATATTTGATTGATTTCAGGTACCCTTAGTTGCTCAGTTCTTTTAAGAACTTGCATTGCTTTGCTTGCTAAGCATTAGCATTGAGGTAGAATCTCTTGTCTCCATGTAGTCTGGAAGACCTGGCCTGTTACTTGGCCAGGCACCTGTCTGAAGTCCCCCTTAAGAGGCAATGTTTGTGCTTGTTTATTTTTGTCCCCAAGCAGGTAAAGACCTTTTGATAAGGCAATTGGCAGAACCCAAGGGATGTGCAATCCATCCCCTGTTATTCTTGTTGAGTTGTCCCTCTGCTCACACCACTGTGTTGACGCATTGAGGACAGTAACCCAAGATCTTGTACAGTTGTACAGTTGAGTCCGTGTCTTGAGTGTAGAAGGGTTCCCACATTCTGAACCCACGCTCCTTTGTCTAAAGCTCTCCCTGGCCAGGGATAAGAGCTGTGAAGTCTTATCTTCACCCACCTTTCCTCAGCTTCACCTTGGCTCTTAATGTCAAGGTTAAGAGCAAAACTCACCCTGTACAGTTGGCTTGCTCTTGCAGCCCCACCCTTGTTTGAGCCTCACTTGTGTGCATATAGTGTGTGCTGTTTGTGATTGTTTGCTATTGCTTGTGCTTTAGGATAGGCTTGCTTCCTGTGCAAGTTAGCTAGAAACCTTAACTTAGGGATGATTTTGCATGATAACATCTAGGCTCGAGTCGTAGTCTCCCTAGTTGTATCTCCCTCTGTTATCTGGTTAGGCTAGCCTTGTGTCCCTTCGTAGGGGAACTACGTCGCCCTGATCCTCATACCAGATGAGGTACGTAGGCAGGAGATGAGCTGATCTCTCCGGGCGCCCGTTTTTGTTTTCTCTTGTGTGTCAGGAGATGGATGTAAGCCCAGCGATTGACATTCCGTTTCCTCTTGTTGTGTGCTTGGAGTCCGGTATAAGTCCATCAAGTGGCATCTGGTTTCCAGTGTGGGTGTGTTTGGTTCAGAAGCTGATGTAAGTCCAGCAATTGGCATTCGGGTTCCATGTTTGCCCATTTTTGCGTGGAGTTTGACGTAAGCCCAGCGATTGGCAGTCGATTTCCTGTGTTGTTTTGTTTGTGCGCGTTAGCCGAGCTACGAATGCTCTGGTTCTTCTTCGTCCAAGAAGATACGTATGCATAGGATGCGACATCCTAGCGAGCATGTGTTGTTTCCCCGGTCCGAACTACTTCGACTCTGATGTCTATGCCTGATAGACTAAGTAGGCCCAGGATGCGATATCCTGCCGAGTCAGTCTTGTTTATTTTCTTGTATCTCTTTCAGCCAGTGTTTGTTTGTTTATGAGCAGTGTTTTAGCAACCATATTCCTTCCTTTTGTGCGTGGATCCCGTCGAGTACGACGGATGCGTAGGGGTGCTAATACCTTCCCTTCGCATAACCGACTCCCGATCCCATTCTCTTTGGTCGCGAGACCATGCTTTTTCCAGGTTTACTCTGAGCGTTTCCTTTCCCTCTTTTGGGATAAATATTGTATGGTGGCGGCTCTGTTGTTCTTGTATTCCCGCCGGTTTTTCACGTAATGCGACACCATGTCATCATCTTTAACTGCCTTAGCGCATGAAGCCCCAGAATAGTGCGCTAAGTGCGCTTGCGCTACGGTCACACTAAGCCCTAATGTCCTAGAAGACTTTGTGTAAAATCCTTCTTCTGAGTCCTTGTAGTACACTACAAGCACAACTCTCTGGATTTTTTACTTATTTTGCTGCTAGTAACGCGCCAGAAGCGCAAGTCACTGGTTTTTTTCTGTATCTGGATGCTTGTTGTGCGCCAGAAGTCTTGCTGCCACTTTGACTTACTTTCCATTTATTTGCTTTGGAATAGTACCTACAAAATGAGTCATAATTAGGTATATTATTCACAAACAAAATGATACTCTATTAAAACTCAAATTGGCACTATAGTTTGAGTTTTTAAATGGAAAACTTGTGAAATAAGTCAATAAATGCCAATATTCAATGTGAACTTTTACTATATTTTGGGCACTTATTAACATGCTTGATGATGAACATGATTTAATTAATTAAATTATATAATTAACTGTGTATCGTGAAGTGAAATTATACAGAAATAAGTGTTATGTGTAATTGTGAGTATGTGTAATTGAAGTGAAAGTGTGTTGTGATGCTGATTTTTGTTGATGAGACGTGTTTATGAGATTTGAGTTATAATCGATGCAGTGAAAATATATTTCCATTTACAATCAGAGACGGGTCGTATTGCATTTGTTGTTGTTAAGTATTTATGTATAGTCAGAGTGAGGCTATACTGCATTTTGTATGGCATTCATCACATGCGTCATTGTTATGAAAGAGGCATGTTTGCTAGTTCATAGTGGAGAGTAGTGGCTTGTCCCAAATCTTGAGTGGGGGCTTGGAGCTCAGAGTAGGGGCTTGGAGTTTGTATATATTTGGACCTGGTTCATGTGAAGAATCAAATATTGAGTCGGTACCGCATGCATATAGAGTTGAGTTGGGAGTCTAGTTTATAGTTTGGACCATGATGAGGATGAGTCGAGTCATTATTATATTATATTGCATGATTGTGATTGGATGATTATGATGTGGGTGAGATGTGAATACATGATTGTTTACCGGTGTTTTTGGTAAACAATCACGAGTTCAAAAATCTATGAGATTAACTCAAAAAATCTCCAAAGCTATTTCTGCAAATAACTTGCGCAAACACACGTGCGTGTGAACTGAATGTAGTGTGGCAAAAAGACTTTAAATGAAGTCAAATTGTAGTAAATGATAAGGTACTAATGCAATAAGTAACATTAAATAAAGCAAAAGAAAAAAGTACGCGTTTTGTTTAAGAGACAAAAATGATTAAAAAAGGGTGGACGCAGACGCATACATGTTTCTCGCTCAATTGTTTTGCTCTATGACTCGGGTACGCCAGTGGTATGGAGAGTATGTATGAAATTTTGTGACACTTGATCCAATGTATGAGTCTTCTATTTATTCTATTTACAAGATAATCGTTGATGGCAGTTATAACCACTAGGGGGCTCGTTAAGTTTGCTTCATATTCAGTTCTTCAGGTTCCCACTGGTGCCCTTACGTGTCTTCCAAGATGTTATTTTCTTGTAACCCACTTTGAGTGGTAACTTATTTTTCACATCTTCCACATCTTCACGTCCCCTCGATGATAACCATTCCAACGTGTTATCGGTGATGCCCATCAAAGCTTCGAGACTTATAAACTTATGAAGTCTTTTATACCATAATGTTTGGTCGACCAGCGCCTTTGGTGGAATGAGGGCTCCTGTTGACTATCCCTCTCGAGATTCTAGACATGTTTCTATTGACTTCCCTTTTCGAGATTTTGGACGTATTTCCCAACACTCTAGGTCTTGGGGATTTCTCCTTGAGAGTCCTTCAAATCATGTTTAGTTGTATCGACGACTTTGGTTGACCCTTCGTAGTTGGTCTGTTGACCACCTCTTATTAATGCTTCTTTAAAGAAATTTTATTAAAGTTCTCACATCTTTATGAAGATGCTTCATTCTTTATGACAACGTGTTTTTGTTGACATTCTTTGTTGACTTCCTAGTAGCTAAAAAATCCGAGTGTAACAGATGCCCCCCAAAAAATATCACTGTTGACCTACATCTAAAGGGAGAAAAGGTGGCATTTCTTGTAACTACTTCATAATTGTTCACATTTTATGCCACGTCACTTCAATCACACTTGTTGTCAGTCATTATGACTAACTTTCTTACCAAACGTCACGTCTTCCAAAATGTGAAAACGTCAGTACATCATTAGCTCGAATTCCAATGTCACACACTACCCACCAAACCGAGATACGAGATTTTGTTTTCTAATTTTATTAATTATGAATTTTATCTCTTTTTGACTACTTATTGGTTCTGAACACGCCACCTGTCTGAGTTCCTGGGAGAAACTTTTCATCATCTTCTCCATGTCTATTTAAGCTCATCCTCCTTCTAATATCCTTTTTCTTTCTTTATTCTCCTATTTGAATCTAACAAAAGTGGGACCCTAAATAGCATCACCCACTACTTTTCACTTACCAAACCTTTCATCTTCAACCAACTATGATCACACTCCAATTGCTTTTATTCTTGATAAGTTTATTTTGCTCAACGATCGGACATATGTTAGGAAACCACCTATGGTGGATGCTCAGATACATCTTTGGTACACGAATCTATTAGTCCCTTTTCAATAACATGCACAAAGTTTTCTTTCATGGGTCCTATTCCCGAAGCTTCCAAGCTACCTGAGCATTTTCGAAACTTCTTTCCCAATTGTCCCAAGGAAAACTGGGCCCTCGTAGCCTTTAAAGGTTCTTCCTTTGATTTCGGGTTTCTTCAAAAACGAATCTTTCACCCTTTTCCTCCCTTTGAAGCTGCAGACTCCACTTACATTACCCGGCTGAACCGGGTGGAGTCACATAAAACACCCATGTGGGAAGAACAAGGAATTTACGACCTCATCCAACTTTCTAGGGTAGGTCCTAGATATAATCTGGCCATGCTGCTTGTAGCGATGTGCTTCTAGGATATTTGTACTAATACCTGTCATTTACCTTGTGGGATGGTTACTCCCACCCTTTTTGATATTGTCTTATTTTCGTTCTTTGGCCCAATGGGGAGAATTATGAACCTTCTGCTGAGACTGACTTCAAGTTTTTCGTCCATGTTTATAACACATTCATAGGAGATCACTGGGGCTCTGGTGTTGTCACCGAAGCTCATGAATACATAGCCTTTTTTACCTATTGACTGTGTTGGTATGTATTTTGTCCTCACTAGATTCAAATTTCTAAGATGTACGTTTCTCTGACTACCCATCTTTATGAGGGGGTGAACGTCTACCTCAGCAAACTGATCTTGGCAAGCCTTTATGAGTCGCTAGGGCATACGTCCGAAGACCTTCGGTGAGGGGTCGACCATTTTCATACAGGGGGCCCTATTTGGATGTTACAACTTTGGCTCAATGCGACTTTTGCTCGTGCCCTCGACATCCAAATTCCCCCTAGTACTGAGAAGAACTCTGAGGGTACAAGGCTCGTCCGACTTACTCCTACAGGATTTTCTTGATGTTTTTATTAGAGACTTCAACAACGCCATTCATATTTGAATGTTATGGAGAGTTATGGTGCTCTATCTTGAAGCTTTCACATAAATCTTTCATTATCTTATAGTTCGGATTCATCCCATTGTCTATCATTATTTGGCTTGGAACTCCATAACGGTAGATAATCTCATTCTTGAGGAAACGGGAGACCACATGTCTCGTCACGTTGGCATAAGAGGAAGCTTCCATCCATTTGGTAAAGTAATTAATGGAGATCAGGATGAAGTGGTGATCATTGGAAGATTTAGGCTCGATGGAGCCGATCATGTCAATGCCCCATATTGAGAAAGGCCAAGGCGATGTCAAAACATTTAGCAGCGTTGGCGGCACATGCCCTTTGTAAGCATAGATTTGGCATTTGTGACATTTTTTGTCATAGTTAAAGTAGTCAGATTCCATGGTTAACCAGTAATAACTATCTCTTAAGATCTTATTTTCCATGGCATGCCCATTAACATGGGTTCCAAAGGATCCTTCATGAATCTCTTTGATCAACATGTCTTCTTTGTATTTATGCATGCATCTGAGCGGAACTTGTTGGTGTAAGCCCTAGAGGCCAATACTTTTGGTACTTGTATCGAATTATTTATTAATAGTAAAATGTTTTTTCTTTATTATGTTTGTTTAATAAAGTCCCTAGAATAATTAGTCCGTTTAATGTATCAAGTGTGACTTAATCATGAGATCCCATTAAATATAAGGACACTATTCTTAAAGTATCTTTAGTCGAGCTTTATTGTGAAATTGGACAACATTAAAGCATTAAGACTATTATGTATATAGACTGATGATCACATCTCATGGATCATGGATAAGGAGTTATCAAGTCTTAAACATAGGTATGAATATTAAGAGTAATATTTATACTGGATTGACCCGCTATGAGAATACTATATAGAATGTTATGCAAAGTGTCATAAGTTATTCTCATGGTGATAATGGTGTATACCACCCTTCGACCTGAAACCACTATGGACCCTAGATGTAGAGTCGAGTGCCTTATTGCTGATCAAATATTGTCCGTAACTGGATGACCATAAAGACAGTTGATGGGTACTCCATGAAGCATGTTGAGGGACATGAGTGACCTAGATGGAATTTGCCCATCCCGCGTAACAGGATAAATGTCTACGGGCCCAATATTGAACTGGACAAGGATGACACGATTTATGCCTTGTGTTCAATATAGACATAAGGGCAAAGGGTAATTGTACACATAAGTATTATCACAAAAAGGATTGGTCATATCACATGTGTTAGATGCCCAAGTTTGCTTATTTGAGCTATCAAATGTGGGCATCTTTCACTCCTTTTTGTCGAAAAAGTGTTCGAAACCGCCCTTGCTTTTGTTGATTTGCAATACTATGGAAATGATCTTAGTACCTTTAATTTGTGTGTAATTGTGCAGGAATTAGGCATGAAAGAGTAGAAAACGAAGGCACACGAAAGATGGCAAAGGAACCAAGAAAGAAAGCAAACATCAGCAAGCTCGCTAGGCGAGTGAGGTAGCGAAGTATTCGCTAGGCGAGCACTCATTGAGATGCCAGCGAACACTCCTAGACTTGGACAAAACCAAAAAGATCAAGTATTCGCTAGGCGAACATCCAGCGAGCAGGCAACGAGCAATTCAAGTAGCAAAACCATCAAGACTCGCTGGAGCGAGAGAAGCAGCTAAGTATTCTCTAGGCGAACATCCAACGAGCAGGCAGCGAGCAATTCCAGTGGCAAAAACATTAAGACTCGCTGGAGCAAATGAGAGAAGCGAGGGCTTCGCCTAGCGAAGGATTGTTTGCCTAGCGAACATGTGCAAACTTTTCTGGGATGACTCCTCTGGACGTAGGTTATTCTGGTGGCTTATTTTGGGGATCGCTAGGCGAACCATTCTACTCGCCTAGCGAGCATGACAGCTCAGTAACCAGTACTATAAGTAGCATGGGCTACTTTTTGGAACAGGATCTTTTATCTTCATTTTTCTTGGGATCATCTTTTTACTTGTTTTTGGCTTAGAGGTGATTTTTGTGCCCTAGAAAACCCATTTTCTCATTCTTCTTCTTCTCTTAACAATATTTTACAAAAAGAAGGTGGATTCCCATCCAATCTCGATTCTTTGACTCGGATGTTGATCAACCTTCGACCGAAACTTATTGACCAAGCTACCATGAAAATGAGTAGCTAAGTCCTTCATTTTGTCAAGGTTAGATGTAGATGATCATAAGCTTTGTATGTATATGGGTTGATCTTCATTTGTAAACTCTTTGATGATGAATGTATGGTGAAAACCTTGTTTTATTGATAACTCTTTGTGTTGGTTTATTATTGAAAGGTGTTTTCCAACTCTTGACCTAGGTTTTCATCCATCCATGTTCTCTAGCTAGAGATAGTATTGAATGAGTTTGTTCACTAAAAAGTTAAACCTAAAAGTTGTCATTTTGATAGATTGTGTGAGAAATCAACAATGGATCAAAATGGGAAAAACCACAATGTGTGTTAGAGATAAACACATTGAGAGGATTTTGTGAATGTGTTTATCATCTAATGGAGTTTATGAGTTTTGTTTGATCGAACATATGCATGTAAAGTGATCGTCGAACTCTAACTTTGACAATCTTTCTCAAATCGTAAAACCAAAACTTTTACCGCAATTTCTTACTTTTCATGCAAGCTACCGTAACCGAAAACTAAAACCCCTTGTTACTATAAGTTAAGAACTTAACAACTGTTGAATGGAGGCAATATCACATAATCCCTGTGGAGACGATAGCAAATCCCGATACTCTATCCTTGTACCAACAAAATGGCGCCGTTGCCGGGGATTGTGAATTGATATTGCGAGCATCGCAATAGTTGCTAAATTTGTAACTTTTGAATTTTTGACTTGTGCTTGTTAATTTGTTTGGTTTAGTGTGCAGCTTTCGTTTTATGCGAGGGCAGGTTCCTGAGGACCAATTTCTTTTTGAACCCGAGATCGAAAGAACCACAAGGAGACTGAATAGCAGAACGAGACGAAGGAGGCAACAAGCTAGACAACGACAAGAACAAGGAGAAGGTTCTTCTACGATAAACCTACCACATTTCACACCTATCATGGATCCACCACCACCACCGCCCGTTTCCACACCATGTGTAAACAGTCCGAGGAATACAGCTCAGTTTGCCAACCACACGGGAAGGCAAGCCGAGATGAAGACGGGAACTCTTAACTTGCTATACGGAAGTCCATTCACCGGAATGGACCATGAAGACCCCTTTGCTTTTCTCACCAAATTTTACGAGATAGCATTGGCAGCAGGAGTTGATCAAGCTCAAGAGCTACTGTTGTTCAAAAGACTATTTCCTCATGCTTTGCTCGGCAAAGCCAAAGATTGGTACTTGGATCAAACACCTGCAGTCATGACGGATTGGAACGTGTTGGAAGAGAAGTTTATTGAAAGATTTTTCTCCCACAACCGGTTCATGGAATACAAAACGGCTATCTCCGTGTTTTCGCAAGGAGCCAACGAATCATTGAATGAGGCATGGGAAAGATTTAAATCCATGCTTCGAAAGTGCAAAGGGCATGGTTTTGACGAATTGACGCAAACCCACATTTTCAAGAATGGCCTTCAACCTAATTACAAGACTTTATTGGATGCTACCTCGGGTGGTTCTTTGTTGTCTAAAAGCGCCGACGAAGCTACTGATATCATTAACCGTATGGCTCTAAATGACCTCCAAAGTCAAAGTAGAGGCAACACTTTGAAGAAACCAGGAGTGCTTGAACTTGGGACAAACGATGCTATTCTTTCCCAAAATAAACTCATTTCACAACAAGTTGAACTCTTAACTCAACAAATAAAATAGTTGAAAGAGCCTTCTAGAGCTAAACAAATAGCTTGTTGTGAGCTTTGCAAGGGTGATCATGACACCGGGTTTTGTCCACCTCCCGGGTTCGAAGAGGTAAATTACATGGCGAACCAACGAAACTACCAACCGAGGCAACAACAACAACAACCGTATCAACAACATCCTCAAAATCAACAACAACACTTTGAAGGGAATCAAGGGTTCCAACCAAGGGCTAACTATCACCATAACCAAGGTTATGGGGGTGGTACTTCTAGCCGTCAAAATCCTTACCAACCTCAACAACCGCCGGTCGTGACTTCAAAGTTAGAAGAGACATTGACGATTTATGCAATTATCGATGGCTAATCAAAATAGCAACGATGCGGCAATCAAAAATCTCGAAACTCAAGTCGGTCAACTTGCTAAACAACTAGCGGAACAACAACCCGGACCATCTTTTTCGGCGAACACGCAAACGAATCCAAAAGAGCATTGTAAAGCGATAACGACGAGAAGTGGAAGGGAGTTGATTAGTGAGAGTGAAAAAAGAGATGAGAGTGAAAAAAGAGAGGATGAGAAAAAAATAGAGGATAACATTGATGGTGAAGTTGGGGAGTGGAGTGAGGAAGAAGTTGAAAAGAATGAAAAAAATGGTGAAGTAGAAAATAAAGAAAGTGTGGAAGTTGAAAAAAATAAGAGTGATGAAGTGAAGGTGGAGGGAGAAAAAAAGAAAAGAGAGAGGAATTCTAGAATTTCTAAAGGAAAGGAGGTAGTGGGCGCTACTCCAATCCAAAACCTTCCGTATCCACATGCTCGATCTAAGAGGGAAAATGAACAGCATTACGTTCGGTTCATGGATATATTCAAACAACTTCAAGTGAACATTCCGTTTTCCGAAGCATTGGAGCAAATGCCTAAGTAAGCGAAATTCATGAAAGACATACTTACTAAAAAGCGGAGGTACACGGAACCGGAGACAATTGTCCTAGATGCTAGTTGTAGTGTAATAATTCAACGGACGCTTCCAAAAAAAGAGGTTGACCCGGGACGAGTTACTTTTCCGGTTAAAATTGGTGATGTCTATGTCGGAAAAGGGCTAATTGATTTGAGGTCAAGCATTAATCTAATACCATTGTCTATTGTGAAGAGGCTTGGCAACATTGAAATGAAGGCCATCCGGATGACTTTGCAATTGGTTGATAAGTCGACTACCCATCCTCATGGGTTAGCCCAAGATGTATTGGTCAAAGTTGACAAATTCTTCTTCCCGATTGATTTCATTGTGATTGAAATGGAAGAGGATGACGATGCTCCGCTTATTCTTGGCCGACCGTTCATGAAAACCGCACGCATGATGATTGACGTTGACGACGGTTTGATGAAAGTAAGGGTCCAAAATGAAGCAGTTACTTTTGATCTATTCGAAGCCATGAAGCATTCGAAGGATAGTAGTGATAGCTTTCGCATTGATGTGATCGAAGAGACAACTTTTGAAGTTTCTAAACATATTCATGAGATATCCCCTATGGAGTTAGCTCTTGATGACTCCTTTGAAGTTTTCACAATTGAAGAAGAGCAAGCTCTTGATGAATGCCTAAGGGAACTTGATAGTCTAAAAGAGTTACATCCGTGGGAAGTTGAGGAGGAAGTATTGAAGAAGGAGGTTAATGAAGAAAAATCGCCGATTGAATTAAAAATGTTACCTTCTAATTTGAAGTATGCATTCCTCGACGAGACCGAAGCAAGGCCGGTTATCATAAGCAATCTTTTGTCAAAGAATGAAGAAGCCCGCTTGATCAATGTTTTGAAAAAGAATCAAGAAGCCACGGGTTGGACTCTTTCCGATCTCAAAGGAATTAGTCCTTCCTATTGCATGCACAAGATCTTAACGGAAGAGGATTTAAGCCGGTAGCTCAACCACAACGCCGCTTAAATCCTACTATGAAGGAAGTTATTAGAAAGGAGGTTGTTAAGTTGTTGGATGCGGGAATGATTTACCCGATTTCGGATAGCCCATGGGTTAGTCCTGTACATGTGGTTCCGAAGAAAGGTGGCATTACCGTGATTTGAAATGAAAAGGATGAGTTGATCCCGACAAAAGTGGCAACAGGGTGGCGTATATGCATTGTGTCATACCCCAAAATTTGCCCATCAATATTTCAAGACATTTTTCAAGGCATTCCGAATCATTTTTATGACACTGATCTCAAAGGAACGAAGGCCCAGCTCACGAATGGCCCAATCCAGAAAATGGCCCAAAATGGCCTGTTCGCTACACGCTCGCCTAGCGAACGTTACGTTCGCTACACGCTCGCCTAGCGAAGCAAACGTTCGCTACCAGCTCGCCTAGCGAAGCTGACAGACAACAAAAAATTTCGGGCTTCATTCTGAGCCCATTAGGTCATGAAAAAGGGCATTATAAATACCAGCACTTCAGTAATGAAAAGAAGAGGAAAAACAGAGGGAGACAGACGAAAACCCTGGCACAAAAACCCTGGAGGCTACTTTAGAAACCCTGAAGGTCGCTCCTCCGCTCCGAAGCTACCACCGCCCAACTCAATCCGGCTCGCCAATTCAAGGTTGCAATTCGATTGCAAACAGGTTTGCATTACTATTATCGCTTTATTTGCTTAATTTGCATGTGATACCGCTTTATGTTCTTAACTTGCATGTGATATTATAATTGAATTCATAAACATATTTGGGGTTTTGCATGTGAATTTAAGTGTGCCTGAATATTGTGAATGCTGAACCATATAATTATGTGTTGGATGCCATAAGCCATGCCGCAGGTTGAAGTCATACTGTTCTGAAATTCAAAACCCGCAGCCGCTCGCTAGCACATCGCTAAGCGAGCATGTAGCGAGTATTCGCTAGGCCCTCGCTAGGCGAGGCAGAGGCGAACGAGACAGTCGCTAATATTTTGTTTGTTATGTCCTATGCGTATTTGATCTATTCTATGTTAATTATACACTGTTTTGCCTGACATTCATGCTGCTGTATTTTCTTTTGCGGTGTAATCTTCGATTACACCCCGATTTGGTATTCTAACCCGTTTGCTGAATTTTGCCAAGGTTCACATGTCCCAGGAAAAGATTGCCGTTAGGTCCTCCACTTTATTTGTGGGATACCCTTGTGGAGACTCACCCTAAATTACTTAATTAATTTTAATGTGTTAATTTTAATGTATTAATTTTAATGTATTAATTTTAATATATTGATTTTAATATGGAGGCTCGTCCTAATTACCTAATTGACTTTAAAATATTGCCTTTAAATAAGTGATCTTGGACCTCTCTTTGCTGCCCTACGGTATTACGGTATAACGGTCATGTCCCGCGAATGTAGGGATACACTTAGCAAAGACCCTTTGATTAAATCATCATAAAATAAATCATGGTCCCTCGGATGTTGCCTTCGAAAAATACGATTTTGTCCCTCGATGACCCTTCGGTGTAGCCTACGGTTAAATGATGATCATCCCTTCGAATGCTAAGGTATCCTTACAACTGTTGCCTTCAATGACCTATCGATGACCCTACGGTGACCCTTAAACATCCAAAGGGTAAGATTACTTACTTCTCAATAGTAAGGACAGTTTTACCCTCATAAGGATAGGAAATGCCCATAACGACCTCAGGAAGGTATAACTCTCAATTACTGGATTATAACCTAAAACATTTTCCACCCCTCACACTTTACACTTTACAAATCCTAGAAAATCACCACTTGGTATACATTCATACTAGAATCATTACCGAGTTATATTTTTCTAAACCATTTTCAAAATCAAATGAGATAAATACTTTGTATACATTCATACGAGAATCATTACAAAGTTAAACTCTCTTTCAAACATTTTTAAGCAATTCACCGACACTTTTCAGACAAAAATATAAGTGATCCAGTAATTAAGAGCCCATGGATAACCATGGATACAAAGGGTGCTAACACCTTCCCTTTGTATAATGTACCTCCCGAACCCAAAATCTATTGAGGTCTTTCCTGTTCTTTTCCACCTTTCCTTATTGGATAAAAGAAAAGTCGGTGGCGACTCTTGCTATCCGCGACATTGCGATAAAAAGCAAAATACCCCAAGTCAGTTCACCGTACGACAGAACTGGCGACTCTGCTGGGGACACTTTAAAAAGAGAGGTTACCTTAAAAACAAGATCACTTATTCCAAATTGTCTGATTTACTTTTAAGGGATTGCTTGGGTATTTTTGAGTGAAAGATCCTACACCCGGATCTAGTGTACCTTAGGTAAGTAGCAATAGATCATCGCGACTATCCGGCGTATACTGGAATGGTTAAAATGATGGCTACGGTTAATGTGACACTTTGGTTGTCCTGATGTTCCTCATGTTACTTGAGGAAAAATTTGGCTTCCGCGTGGTGTCATTAAAGCATTAACCAGACCTTTAGAACCCTAATTGACTCATCCTGGCCATTAGAAAGTAGTGAGATAACTGACTTCGGTTCCGACTGGGGTTGGTTGAGACTCGATACTACACTCTTTGAGATTGGACTTTAGGGAAGCTTCGGTCAACCACTTGGTGTTGCACTGAAGTGGACTTAAAGAAAGGTCGATGATTTGAGATCCTTCTAGAACCCGGTTACTATTCTAGGACAGGTTGAACCAACTAAACTTCAGTGGGGAGGGTACTTACCTATGGAACTCATGCAAGCCTTAAAACCAAGGAATGATGGTTGTGTGACTTGCTTGTGCTTGTTATTTATTTAACCTCATAACATCATAACATCATAACATCATGACATCATAACATTGTACTAACCATTTCAAGGACTTAGGGATTTAACTTTGCTCTGTTTTGTATGAAAAAAAAAAAACAAAAAAAAAACAAAAAAAAAACAAAAAAAAAAAGTTTCCCTTTTCGGTAGTTTATGCAAAGTTAAATTCCAAAAGGCCTTGAAAACATTTCATGCATTGCATAGCATAACATAGCATAACAGGTACTCTAAAGGGATCAGTGTTCTCACGGTTTTCCTCCAAACAGAAAAATGGACCTCGAACAGACTGTCAAAGATCTCCATGCTCAGAATGCTCAACTCCAGGAGATGATCTTGAACTTATCCAGGGGGCAGGAGGAACTGAAGGCTCTCTTGCTCGAAAAGAAAAAAGACAAGAAACCTGTGAGTCACATTAACCCGGGAAGAAGGCAGTTTACGAAGATCAATATGACTTTAGCACAAGCACTGCAGGGTATGCTAAAAGCAAATTTAATTACTCTCAGAGATCCTCCTGCAAAACCCAACACTACTTCTCCTCGTTATAATCCCAATGCCAGGTGTGCATATCACTCCGATAGCCCCGGGCATGATACAAACAATTGTTGGTCGTTGAAGAACAAAATTCAGGATATGATCGACGCCGGAGAATTTGAATTTGATCCGCCTGAGACTCCTAATGTCATCACTGCTCCTCTGCCTAAGCAGGACGAGACTGTCAATGCTGTGGAAGATACTGATGACGATTATGACTTGGATAGCTGGATTTCCCCAACAATTGGTGATAGACTCAACAATTGGAAGGCTGAAGACACTATCCCGATTTCCTTTAGTCAGGAGTAATTGTTATTGCTATTTTAGCATTTTAAAGCATTGTGTCTATGCCCGGGGCACAATAGCTAATTTTTCAAGGGTTTTGTCATTTTCATAAGCATATTCATATTCAATAAATCAATGGACATTTTGCATTCAAATATTGCGCTCTTTATCTTTTCTGTCATCTTTTAAACAAAGCTATGTTTTCTTGCACACACTCACGTAACAAATTGCCGATCCATATCCACTCTGGATCCTGTGGGTAATGACTCTACTACTGTTCATTATGACTTTGAAAATCCGATCTACCAAGCCGAGGATGGAAGTGAGGAAGATTGTGAAGTCCCTGGAGAACTTGCCAGACTGGTACTACAAGAAGAAAAGACTATACAGCCGCATGAGGAATCAATTGAAATTGTAAATCTGGGTACTGAAATAAACAAGAAAGAAGTCAGAGGTTTCTTGGGGCACTCGAATTACATTGCCCGATTCATTCCACACTTGACTGCTACCTGCAAACCCATCTTCAAATTACTGAGAAAAAATCAAGAGATGGTATGGAATGATGAATGCCAAGAAGCTTTTGACAAAATCAAGAAGTATCTCCAAGAATCTCCCATCCTGATGCTACCAGTGGAAGGAAGACCTCTAGCTATGTATCTGACCGTGTTAGAAAATTCAATAGGGTGTGCTGGGGCAACATGACGAGTCGGGTCGAAAAGAGCATGCCATATACCGCCTTAGCAAAAGGTACCGACTGTGAAACAAGATACTCACA
Organism: Lathyrus oleraceus; assembly: GCF_024323335.1. Lineage (NCBI taxonomy): Eukaryota > Viridiplantae > Streptophyta > Magnoliopsida > Fabales > Fabaceae > Lathyrus > Lathyrus oleraceus. The sequence goes on from NC_066579.1 coordinate 15,895,744, forward strand.
GCTCGAGAAAGCTTGCTGTGCTTTGGCTTGGGCTGCTCGCCGACTAAGACAGTATATGTTGAATCATACCACTTTAGTGACTTCTAAGATGGATTCTATCAAATACCTATTTGAGAAACCTGTTGTTCCCTGAAAGAGTTATCACTGATAATGGTACTAACTGAACTCTGCACGCAGTTCAAAATAAAACACCATAACTCTTTTCCGTACCGGCCAAAAATGAACGGCGCCGTGGAGACTGCTAACAATATCAAGAAGATCATACAAAAGATAACAGTAACCTACAAAGACTGGCATGAGATGTTACCTTTTGCTCTTCATGGTTACCGCACTTCGACAGGGGCAACCCCTTTCTCTTTAGCCTATGGAATGGAAGTTGTTTTACCAGTGGAAGTTCAGATTCCCTCTCTAAGAATTGCGAAAGATGCAGGCTTAGATGAGGATGAATGGATTCAAACTCGACTCGATCAGATAAATCTGATTGATGAAAAGAGACTTGCGGCTGTTTGTCATAGGCAGTTATATCAGAAGCGCATGACCCAAGCATTTAACAAAAAGGTCAAGAGACAGGTGTACCAACTTGGCGCCTTGGTGGTCAAGCGTATCATTCTACCACAAGGTGATCCCAGAGGCAAATGGACTCCCACACACGAAGGGCCATTTGTAGTTAAGAAGGTATTCTCTGGTGGAGCCATGATGCTTGCTACAATGGATGGCGAAGAGTTCCCGCATCCTGTGAACGCTGACATAGTTAAAAAATACTACGCATAAAAGAGACCCGCTAGGTCGACGTACCTAGGCAAAAGTAAGGGCATCCCGGCGAACCAAAAGGGTTCGGGCAAAAAATTAGGGATAAACATATAAAGACATACACCCGGCAAGTCGAAAACCTGAAAAGGCGGCTTGAGCAAAAAAAGGGTATCCCGGTGGACTGAAAACCTGAAAAGGTGGTCCAGGCAAAATTAGGGATTAAAGCGTATAACTATGCCCCGTTCTCTGTCTGCTTCAACCAAGTTCAAGGGACTGAACAAGCCAATCACTTTCATCCGACAGCAGGAGATGAGAGGCTTGAAGACATAATGACAGTAGTGGAATTAAAATCAACAGGACTTTTTCTGCATAGCTTTGTCTTCGTTTCTCGACGATTTCCTCTTACTAGGATTTCTGTCTCCTTGTACACAAATTGCCTGTTTATAGGCCCTCTTTCTAAATCAATACAATTCTGTTTCAAAAAAAAAAATGCTTTTGTTTTACTTTCTCTATTTTGTTTGCATAAACGTCCATTGATTTAACTTGAATTGATATATGCATTTGAATATGATCAATGTTTATCAAAATACATGCATAAAATAACAATGACAATTACTAAAGGACTTCAGGATCGAGGAGAAGGTCTAACCAGGCTTTCCAATGAATCTGTTGCCAATTCTATTCCCCGGCTAAGCCAGTTATGCCCCAGAAGAACTTGGCATTACTAGACAAATGGGTCATCTCTTCCACCCCCAGCCGGGCTTCTGTTGAACATTTCTACCATCAGACAGAGATCAAACATCCCCTAGCTAAGGAAGGATCATCAATACAAATATCTCCGACCAGAAGACTGAGATTTATTCCCCCAGTAGAGTCCCCTGGAAGAACGTTTCAGACGCATAGTGCATTCATTACATCATTTCACATCACATACCTACATACAATTTTCATTCCGCATCATATACATTACATCATTTCATAACATATACATGCATACAATGTTCGCATTCATTCCAGACGCATAATTCACTCATTACATCATTTCACAGCATACGCATGCATACAACATTTGCATCTCATGCATCATGACATGGCATGCAGCTAACTTTATTTTTCAGGTTAATCATCCTCCCGACACAGTCAAAACAAAGGTCCATTCAGACGGACATCTTTATCAATTACATTCAAGATTCAACTATATCCCTCAGATACTGCCTAGCATATGGTACATTCCGAGGTGTAGTCTAGCGTACGACTACTTTCCTCTTCAGATACATCTTTCAGATATGCTCCATGTCGACATTCATTCTGACATCCTCCCAACGATGGCATCTATAAGCCCATCCCAGACATTTATCGCAAATACAACATACACAGATACTATCAGATATAGCCTAGCGTACGGTTCATTCTGATTCAGCCCAACATATAACTCCTTCCGCTCAGATACGATCTAGCGGACGATCCATTCTGATCTTCAACTACTCCAACACGGTCTAATGTACGACCCAGTTGGACCTTCACTTCTCAGGTACTGCCTAGCATACGGTCCATCCTGATTCATCTCAACATATGACTCCTTCAACTCAGATTCTGCTCAAATACAGTCTAATGTACGACCAAGTTAGACCTTCAAGTCAGATTCTGCTCAAATACAGTCTAATGTACGACCCAGTTAGACATTTGTCTCCTCAGATGCTACCTAGTGTACGGTACATTTCTGAAGTGTAGTCTAGTGTACGACTACCCCCTTTTATCATTAGATTCAGCCTAATGGACGGCTCATTCTGCTCTGATACGGTCTAATGCACGACCCAGTTAGACATTTGTCTCCTCAGATGCTACCTAGTGTACGGTACATTTCTGAAGTGTAGTCTAGTGTACGACTACCCCCTTTTATCATCAGATTCAGCCTAATGGACGGCTCATTCTGCTCTGATACGGTCTAATGCACGACCCAGTTAGACATTTGTCTCCTCAGATGCTACCTAGTGTACGGTACATTTCTGAAGTGTAGTCTAGTGTACGACTACCCCCTTTTATCATCAGATTCAGCCTAATGGACGGCTCATTCTGCTCTGATACGGTCTAATGCACGACCCAGTTAGACATTTGTCTCCTCAGATGCTACCTAGTGTACGGTACATTTCTGAAGTGTAGTCTAGTGTACGACTACCCCCTTTTATCATCAGATTCAGCCTAATGGACGGCTCATTCTGCTCTGATACGGTCTAATGCACGACCCAGTTAGACATTTGTCTCCTCAGATGCTACCTAGTGTACGGTACATTTCTGAAGTGTAGTCTAGTGTACGACTACCCCCTTTTATCATCAGATTCAGCCTAATGGACGGCTCATTCTGCTCAGATACGGTCTAATGCACGACCCAGTTAGACATTCGTCTCCTCAGATGCTACCTAGTGTACGGTACATTTCGGAAGTGTAGTCTAGTGTACGACTACCCCCTTTTATCATCAGGTTCAGCCTAATGGACGGCTCATTCTGCTCAGATACGGTCTAATGTACGACCCAATTAGACATTCGTCTCCTCAGATGCTACCTAGTGTACGGTACATTTCTGAAGTGTAGTCTAGTGTACGACTACCCCCTTTCATCATCAGACACAGCCTAACAGACGGCTCATTCTGCAACTCAGATCTGATCCAGCATATGATCCATTCTGATCCTTTATCCCCAGCAGCATATGGCATACTCCGACTCTCCAGCGAAGTCTACAGCCTAATGGATGACTCATTATCCGGTTTAACGTACGACCCAGTGTGGCGCCCATGTCTTCAAATTGGCCTAATGTACGGCGCAATCTGAAGCTTTCATCATCAAACCTCCCGGATGGCATCTTTAAGCCCATCTCCATCAAGACCAACTGCCGATTTACAAGTGCAAATTTTTGGGGCATTCTAGTGTTCAATATTCTTTCACCTCCAGACCACGAATGGCATACACGCCATCCTAACTCTCTCGGTTCAAGAATATTGAACAGGGGCAGCTGTCATACCCCAAAATTTGCCCATCAATATTTCAAGACATTTTTCAAGGCATTCCGAATCATTTTTATGACACTGATCTCAAAGGAACGAAGGCCCAGCTCACGAATGGCCCAATCCAGAAAATGGCCCAAAATGGCCTGTTCGCTACACGCTCGCCTAGCGAACGTTACGTTCGCTACACGCTCGCCTAGCGAAGCAAACGTTCGCTACCAGCTCGCCTAGCGAAGCTGACAGACAACAAAAAATTTCGGGCTTCATTCTGAGCCCATTAGGTCATGAAAAAGGGCATTATAAATACCAGCACTTCAGTAATGAAAAGAAGAGGAAAAACAGAGGGAGACAGACGAAAACCCTGGCACAAAAACCCTGGAGGCTACTTTAGAAACCCTGAAGGTCGCTCCTCCGCTCCGAAGCTACCACCGCCCAACTCAATCCGGCTCGCCAATTCAAGGTTGCAATTCGATTGCAAACAGGTTTGCATTACTATTATCGCTTTATTTGCTTAATTTGCATGTGATACCGCTTTATGTTCTTAACTTGCATGTGATATTATAATTGAATTCATAAACATATTTGGGGTTTTGCATGTGAATTTAAGTGTGCCTGAATATTGTGAATGCTGAACCATATAATTATGTGTTGGATGCCATAAGCCATGCCGCAGGTTGAAGTCATACTGTTCTGAAATTCAAAACCCGCAGCCGCTCGCTAGCACATCGCTAAGCGAGCATGTAGCGAGTATTCGCTAGGCCCTCGCTAGGCGAGGCAGAGGCGAACGGGACAGTCGCTAATATTTTGTTTGTTATGTCCTATGCGTATTTGATCTATTCTATGTTAATTATACACTGTTTTGCCTGACATTCATGCTGCTGTATTTTCTTTTGCGGTGTAATCTTCGATTACACCCCGATTTGGTATTCTAACCCGTTTGCTGAATTTTGCCAAGGTTCACATGTCCCAGGAAAAGATTGCCGTTAGGTCCTCCACTTTATTTGTGGGATACCCTTGTGGAGACTCACCCTAAATTACTTAATTAATTTTAATGTGTTAATTTTAATGTATTAATTTTAATGTATTGATTTTAATATGGAGGCTCGTCCTAATTACCTAATTGACTTTAAAATATTGCCTTTAAATAAGTGATCTTGGACCTCTCTTTGCTGCCCTACGGTATTACGGTATAACAGTCATGTCCCGCGAATGTAGGGATACACTTAGCAAAGACCCTTTGATTAAATCATCATAAAATAAATCATGGTCCCTCGGATGTTGCCTTCGAAAAATACGATTTTGTCCCTCGATGACCCTTCGGTGTAGCCTACGGTTAAATGATGATCGTCCCTTCGAATGCTAAGGTATCCTTACAACTGTTGCCTTCAATGACCTATCGATGACCCTACGGTGACCCTTAAACATCCAAAGGGTAAGATTACTTACTTCTCAATAGTAAGGACAGTTTTACCCTCATAAGGATAGGAAATGCCCATAACGACCTCAGGAAGGTATAACTCTCAATTACTGGATCATAACCTAAAACATTTTCCACCCCTCACACTTTACACTTTACAAATCCTAGAAAATCACCACTTGGTATACATTCATACTAGAATCATTACCGAGTTATATTTTTCTAAACCATTTTCAAAATCAAATGAGATAAATACTTTGTATACATTCATACGAGAATCATTACAAAGTTAAACTCTCTTTCAAACATTTTTAAGCAATTCACCGACACTTTTCAGACAAAAATATAAGTGATCCAGTAATTAAGAGCCCATGGATAACCATAGATACAAAGGGTGCTAACACCTTCCCTTTGTATAATGTACCTCCCGAACCCAAAATCTATTGAGGTCTTTCCTGTTCTTTTCCACCTTTCCTTATTGGATAAAAGAAAAGTCGGTGGCGACTCTTGCTATCCGCGACATTGCGATAAAAAGCAAAATACCCCAAGTCAGTTCACCGTACGACACATTGATTATAGGCGGTTGAATACTGCAACTCGAAAAGATCAATTTCCACTCCCGTTCATGGATCAAATGCTAGAAAGATTTTCTGGGCAACAATACTATGGTTTCTTAGATGGCTATTCCGGGTATAACCAAATTGTTGTTGACCCGGCCGATCATGAAAAGACGGCTTTCACATGTCCTTTTGGAATTTTCGCATACCGTAAAATGCCCTTTGGGTTGTGCAATGCACCGGCGACTTTCCAAAGATGTGTGCAAGCTATTTTTGCCGACCTTATCGAGAAAACAATGGAAGTCTTTATGGACGACTTCTCCGTATTTGGTGGTTCCTTTGGTCTATGCTTGGACAACTTGGAAACGGTTCTGGAAAGATGTGTGAAGACAAATCTTGTTCTTAATTGGGAGAAGTGCCACTTCATTGTGACCGAGGGGATATTGCTTGGCCATAAAGTCTCTTCAAGAGGGATTGAAGTTGATCGTGCTAAAGTTGAAGTGATTGAAAAGTTGTCTCCTCCGGCGAATTTTAAGGGAGTCCGAAGCTTTCTGGGGCACGCCGGTTTCTATCGGCGCTTTATCAAAAACTTCTCAAAGGTAGCTAAGCCTTTGAGTAACTTGCTAGCTAAGGATCAGGTATTTCTTTTAACTGATGAGTGTTTACAAGCTTTTTAAATTTTAAAGGAAAATTTGGTTACCGCTCCAATTATAGTCGCTCCAAATTGGAATTTAAATTTTGAGCTCATGTGTGATTCGAGCGACTATGCAATCGGAGCGGTATTAGGCCAAAGAAAAGAGAATTTTTTTCATGAAATACACTACGCAAGTAAAGTTCTTAGTGAGGCTCAAGTTTACTGTGCCACCACTGAAAAAGAATTACTTGCGATAGTGTATGCGCTTGAAAAGTTTAGGTCCTATCTTATTGGTTCCAAGGTCATAGTGTATACCGACCACTCGGCGATTAAATATTTGCTCACCAAAACGGACTTGAAGCAAAGGCTCATCCGTTGGATCCTCTTGTTGCAAGAATTTGATGTTGAAATCAAAGACAAGAAAGGATCGGAAAATTTGGTGGCAAATCATTTATCTCGTATAGTTAATGTGGAGGTTACCGCTTCCGAGAAGGAAATCCGGGAAGAGTTTCCTGATGAAAAACTTTTCAAAGTTCAAGTTAGGTCGTGGTTTGTGGACTTTGCGAACCATAAGGCTAGTGGTTTGGTGCCTCCCGACCTAACTTCGAACCAAAAAAGGAAATTTCTCTCGGATGCTAAGTACTACGTATGGGATGACCCATACTTGTTTAAATTGGGTGGTGATAACCTTTTGAGGAGGTGTGTTACTGGCGATGAAGCGCAAAGCATTCTTTGGCATTGTCAGAACTCGCCTTACGGCGGACACTACAATGGGGCAAGAACGGCCACTAAAGTCCTTCAGTCAGGATTTTATTGGCCTACTATTTTCAAAGACGCAAATGCACATGCGCAAAGTTGTGATAGTTGCCAAAGAAGTGGTGGGATTGGTAAGAGAGACGAGATGCCTCTCCAAAACATCCAAGAGGTTGAAGTATTCGATTGTTGGGGTATCGACTTTGTTGGACCATTCCCACCCTCATATGGTAATGAATATATGCTTGTGGCGGTTGACTACGTTTCTAAGTGGGTTGAGGCGATTGCCTCACCTCGGGGGGATGCTAAAACAGTAATAATTTTTTTGAAGAAAAACATATTTTCCCATCTTGGAACCCCCCGTGTGTTGATTAGTGACGGAGGGTCGCACTTTTGCATGCACCGTTAGAAAGCATTTTGAAACATTACGGTGTATCACATAGAGTGACGACTCTGTATCACCCACAAGCAAACGGTCAAGCCGAAGTCTCTAATCGTGAGATTAAGAGAATTCTTGAAAAAACTGTGTCGAATTCTAAAAAAGAGTGGTCGCAAAAATTGGATGAAGCTTTATGGGCATACCGTACCGCTTTTAAAGCTCCAATTGGGCTAACTCCTTTTCAATTGGTATTTGGTAAGACTTGCCATCTGCCGGTCGAATTGGAGCACAAAGCTCTGTGGGCTCTTAAAATCATTGAACTTTGATAAGGATTTGGTCGGTGAAAAAAGAAAAGTGCAATTGCTTGAGTTGGAAGAAATGCGCAATGCCGCATATCACTCGAGTTGGTTGTACAAAGAAAAGGTGAAAAAGTATCATGACAAAAAGCTTAGGAAGAAGGAATTTGTGCCCGGACAGTTGGTCCTTTTGTTCAATTCTAGGTTGAAGCTATTCCCCGGAAAATTGAAATCTAAATGGTCCAGGCCATTTCGTGTCAAAGAAGTCAAAGAGTATGGAGTTGTTGTCATTGAGGACTTGGAGAAGAAAGAGAGTTGGACGGTCAACGACCAACGTTTGAAGATTTATCTTGGCAGTCTTGTGGATCGCGAGAGCTGTGCAATATGCTTGGATGCTCCTCTGTGAGCATCTCGAACCGTCGAGCTTATCCGATGTTAAACAAGCGTTTGTTGGGAGGCACCCCAACATTGTAAGTATTTACAGCTTTGTGTTGTGTGGTATTGGTGTTCAAATTGGTGGAACCTTGCTGAATTGTGTTGTGCAGTGCTGTTTTGAAAAAAACAGATACTGTCATGTTCGCTAGCTGCTCGCTAGGCGAAGACAGTAGCGAGCTGATTCGCTAGCTGCTCGCTAGGCGAAGACAGTAGTGAACGTTGCGTGACATAACTTTATTCTATTTCGCAGGGCCACTCATTTGGGCCCAGAACTCTTTATTTTGTTTTAAGTATGAATATAAGGTCGAACTCACTCTCACTTGCACACTTTTCACTTCCATCTCACACAATCTCTTTGAGAATCATCCTTGTGCAAACCATAACTGTTGCATTTCAAAATCAATCAACCTCTTCAATCAGGTTTGTTCTGTCTCTATTCCTTTATGCTTTCAACGTCGTAAATTCTGAAGAATGAATCATTAGGGTTGAATTTGGGAGATTGGGTTTTTGGGTTTGCATGTTTGTTTAGAACGATTCCTAGCATGTTAAATTACTTTGTTTCTGAAATTTGGGAGATTGGGTATCATTAGACTTTGGGTTTTCTGAAATTGGATTGTTAACAGTCGAGGGTGAAGTTACCCTCCCGCAGTCAGGTAAGGATTTCGTCTGCAATCAACGATCGATATGTGGCCAAGTACTGTAAGCCGAAGAACTTCCGAGGTAGTACAACTGCTGGTGATACCGGGGCTTTTGATGGTCCTGGTGTTTTTGCTCAGGGGTTTGATCCTTTCCAACAAGTGTAGCGGGGTATTCGTTACCATTAGAGATATTAACTAAATCCAAGGTAAACCATACAAGTCGAGTCGCCACCGCACTTCTATTTATCCAAAGGAATGGTTAGAAAGAGAACAAAAACCTAATAGTTTTAACAAAAACTAGTAAAAGAAACAGAGATCTGGGTAAGGGGGTTGGTTATGTAATGGGAAGGTGTTAGGCACCCAAAACATCCTAGGTACTCCTAGGGAGCCCTTTTCATACTTGTTGTAAAGGTTGTTGTTTTTTGAAAATTTGTTTGTGCAAACATGATTGAAGAGATGAGAAGAGAATATACAAGTTATTTACATTTTGTGTTTGGATGGATAAACCCATTTCCTACGTACCATCTTATAAAAAGATTAGGATCAAAACCTCGTAGTTCGGGGTAAAAATCTCAAAACAAATTGGTGAATTGATTGGTCCAAAAGCCTTAAGGTCTTTTGTTATCAAAGGGAGAAAACTCAACCAAACCACAAATCCACCATGTGATGATAGCTTCAACATGCTAGTGAGGGGCTAACCCTATAATAAGCATGGAAGACTCATTGTCCATCACTAAGGATATAGGTGAGTATTACATCTACCACAAGGATAACTCAAACCTAATAGCTAAAGGTTAGGAAAAACTTGATTAAGGAGGTGGCCATTGGAACCACAAAAGACATTTGAATGGGTTATATTTACCAATTAGAAGTATATACAAAAATGGTCAAAGTTGACTTAAAGATTCAATTCAAAATAAGTGTTATGAAAAGAAAGTTTGAAAATCAAAAGCATAAGGCTTAGGTTTCTAATAGTTGAAAACAATGGTTAAATGTTTGCACAAAGAGTTTGGCTTGGGTCAGAGTGGAGAGAAGAAGAAGAAGGGCTAAGTCCTAGGTAAAACAAAAAGGTGAGGGATGAAGAAACAAAACCACAATGGAGTACCTCTCTTGAGATCATATTGATGATCCAAGTAGCTCCCATCCTTTGGAACAAGCAATCACAAAGCATAAGCAATCAAACAAGTCTCATAAGAGATCCTCAATGTGTCTTGTGTCTTTCACTTTGGATGAACATGGCAATGGTCCTCCAATTAAGCTCAAATGGAAACTCCTAGCACAAAAGCACACACATCAAAAGTTCCATGAAGTAAAACAAGAATGGACAAGAGTGAGTTTAGAGATTTGGTCATTTTAATCCCTCTTCATCATTAAGGTCCATTTAGGAAAGTCCTAGAATCTAAGTCCAATTCTCCATTCTTTGCATAGGGAAAGTCCTAGAAACTAAGTCTCTTTCTTTGCATTTGGATAATATATGCAAGAATAGTGAATTGCCTAAAATTAAAGAGCAAAAAGTAAATGTTAATTGTTAATAGTTAGTGTTAGTAGTTAGTGTGCCATAAGGCAAACTTAGCGCTATGTTAAGCAATCGTAATTGGACTTATGTAGAAGTCACAACTATCTGAGTCCGGTCAATAATAATGTAGGCAACAAAACAAGTTAGAAGTCTTGATTAGTGAATCAAGTTCCAACAACTTGCCATGCCAAAAGGAAATGAGAATTGATCTTGTATTGGTTTAAGCCTTTTGCATGATTTAGAAAACAACCTATCCTTAATGCAAAGCCATTCACTTGATCAATTGATCAAGATGAATTAGATTTGGATCAAGGAAAATTAAATCTCCCTAATCAATGCTAACTTATCAACCTTCAACTCATTGATCAAAAGAAAAAGAAGAAGAAGAAGAAAGAGATGAATAAGAGAAATGGAAATGGCAAAATATAAGTGCATTAAATGAAATACAATGTATCAATCATCATATGTTGACCAATGGCATTGAAAGTCAAGGTCAAACAATCAAAAACAGAAGTGAGATGAAGATTGGAAGTCAAGAAATGAACAAAATATTTTTGGCATTTTTTTAATATTAAAATAAACTTGAATTAAAAATAAAAGAAAAGGTCAAACTTCAAAATTACTTCAAATCAACCTTGAAAGGTCCAAGAAATTTATTCTAAGTTCAACAAGGTCAAACAAAGTTTGACAAAAAATTTCAGCATTTTTAAAAGTCAGAAACTATTTTTAATCAATTAAAAAATGAATAAAAATAACCTAATTGAACTAAAATCTCAAATAAATATCAAATCAATTATAAAATTGATGAGAATATTTTTCATAGATCCATCATCATTCAAATAGGTTAGGAAAATATTTTTGTATATTTTGAATATCAAAAACTATTTAAAATGAATTAAAAATAACCAGAAAAGAGGAAATTCACAAAAAATATCAAATAACAAAATAAAAAATATTAAAAATCAGAAATAGAAACTAGAAATTATTTGGAGACTAATGCAATTGGTCCCATAATTTTTGGATAAAAAATGAGAGAGATATTGATTTTTGAAATAAAATCGAATTAAAGAAAATAAAATGGAAATTAATAAAATCAGAAAAATCCTGGCGTGTTGGATGAGATTCATTAAATGATGTGGCACATCAGATGGCTCACAAGCGCGCGCGTACCAAACCCACTAGTCAACTGAAGCGCAGGGTGCATTAAAAAAAGTCATAACAATGGAAGGTCCAGATTAGATCTGGAAAAGAGATCACACGGTCCAGATTTGATCTGGAGTTGGGACGGTCACCGGAGCCACCGTCTTCTCCGGTGAGAATTGCAGACATGGCAATCTCAACCAAATGGAGCGATCTATATACCAATCGAAAGAGGAAGTGATGTACATCACTCCTATACCATGCACTTCCACTCTAGATCCCTATAAATGGAGAAATCAGAGCTGGAAGTAAGATGGTGTTCATCATGAACTTCATGTTTTTGCAAAATTGAAAGCACAAATCAAATGCCTCTATTGAGAGGACTTCAGCCAGACCAAGGAACACAAGAAATAAGCAAGGATCAAAGAGTTTTGAAGAGAAAAAGTTCTGTTATCCACCTTTGAAATGCAGGTCTTGAGAGCATGATTCTTCACAAACAAAGCTTGCAATGAGATCTAGTGATGAAGAGGAAGCAAGGCTGAGGAATTACAGGTCTGAAAATCAACCAAGGTAGTTGAAATTCAGATCTGAATTTTTTTAGAGAAAAGTGAAAATTCCTTTAGTGAAGGTTATGGAGAGAATTCTGCAGCATTTCAGGTTGAATTAGGGTGTCGAATGAGAGCTTACATGCCATGTATTTATAGCCAAAGCCATGCTGAAAGTGTGATTTCAAATTTGCATGAATGGAAAGGGCCTCCATGCATGGGCCTGTATTTATAGCCAAAGCCATGTTATAATGTCTTGCATTATCACATGTATTTACTTTGGGATTTTGACCTTTTGCTCAACATAACATTTGAAGTAGACATCATAAGCTTTCCAATTCATTTGATACCACCTCAAAATCATAACAAATGAATGAGTTATGTCCTTGGGAAGTTGACCTAAAATTAGGGTTTTAGTCCAAATGACCTATAATGTATTGGAATGACAGATGGCCTTCCAAGGTTCAAATCAATTTTTGATGAACATGAAAGTTGTTCATATTGTCCTTAAGAACATTTTTTCTTTTGGGACCATCTCTATTTGACCAACACATAAAAAGTTAGGTCTCAGTGCATTTCAAAATAGTCAGATGAATTAACTGATCAACTTCTCAAGTCCACAACCCATATCTTGATGAATTGATGATTGAGGACACTCAAATAAGTTCAAATATGCATGAAATGGTAAATTAAAGAACTTCCCTTGATTGTATTTGACCATGGGCTGAGGTTGCTTCATGAGCAAGGCATTATGGATGATCAGATGAATTAGGGTTTCTCTGGGGCACAAACCTCAAACCCTTTGACTTGCTTTGATCAAAAATGATGAATTGAGATGCTATGGAGGCATATTTGATGGATGAGGGCTTTGGGAACCATTACCATGCTTGCTATCATCTCCTCTTAGCCATGTCATTGCACAGATGATCTCCTTGAAGCTCTTGACCTTGTGATTGCTCAAGCTACAATCAAGCAATGTTAGTGACATATTTTTGTGCTTTTGGTTAGTAAGCAAAAAATAAGAAAAGCAATGATATACAATTCAAGCATTCTTGGTGATCTCAAAACACTCACAAGGAGTCCCACCCAAAGGCAAGGGGAACCAAGATGCTTATGATCCTTAAGGCTATGCAAATGCAATGTTATGATGTAATGAGGGATCTTAGGGACAAAATTGGGGTCTTACAGATGCCCCTATTTAAGGTCATTCTAGCTGGAGAAATGAAGGTTAAAATCTTCGTCTCGACGAGGTAAAATGGGCTTAAATAAAAACAAAGAGACGAATTTTGGTCCCTAAGAGACCTCATGATGCAGATGTATGCAAAATGGTAACACTTTGTGGGGATATGTGTCCACAAAGGTAAAGATTAGGAGAAAAAATTAACAAATTCCCATGAATAATTCATTCTATGGGGAAGACACTCTAACAGGGAGTAAAGGAATGAAAATGCGTGAGCAGGTCACGACTCAAAGTTTGGGGAACAGAATTCCAAAGGGAATAAATCCAATGGAAAGACTCGAGCTGACTCGAAGACGCCCATATTGGGGAATACGCCAATACAACAAAAACTATCCACAACGGATACTTCGGATAAAAATCCGGACGAAGACAATCCACTAAGGGACTTCGCTGGGGATGTCCAAAAAGACTCTCCTAGGGGGAGCAGCGGGATGAGGTATTACCTGTTACTGGGTAATAAGCTCAACGAGACACGTGATCTGAACACCGTCATAAAGGGCGAGAGATACAACATGCTCGGGAAGAATGAATATCTAAGATCGGTATAAGGGTGAGAGATATCAAAACTCCAAATCATCTGAGGAAGACCTAAAAGGTATATTTCAACTCAGGGGTTCAGACTCCACAGAGGACTAAAAAGTCATAATAGGGAGCAAAGAGGAAGGAACACCAGGGATACCGATTACTGGGCATATAATAGGTGACCAACCAAGGCGCGGATTGAGGAATATTTCCAAAACACTCATCATCCAAAAGAGGGCTAAAAACAAACTCGATTATAGGATGGATATTCAATTCCGCAAAAAGGGGATACGAATCTTACTCGACTGGGGAAGAACAAAAGGCTTCGACCAAAGAGTGCATGAGATATATTATCTATTACCGTCAGAACGTAGATAATATACTCGCATGGAAGATTATCCACAACCGGTTACTGGGTTAATAAAGGATAAATCGACCGAAAAGAAAGGCATCGGAATACCGAAACTAGGTATATAATGATGACCAATTCAGGAGAGAAACAATCGTTACCAACAACAACAGGGTAGACGAGAGATGACCCGCTAGGGATAAATTACGTAATAAAAGTAATTATCCATGCAAATGAGGGGATATCAACACCGAATATTGGATGAAGATAACCGCCAAATAGGGGATTAAATCTACCGGATACTGGGTAGAAAAACCACAGAAAAGTAACCGTCACCAATTATGATGAATAAAAGGTTAACTCTGCTAGGGGATGAAAATAGGGTTTACAACTACCGGTATAAAGGTAGAAAATGACAAACTCCACCGGGGATAAGATGAATGATTACTGATTACTGAGCAATTATTCATTTATACCACATGGAATCAAAGGAAACAGTCACAAGAGGCCAATTTAGGATCAAACCAAAGAGGCAAACTGAATCAAGACTCGTCCTAGTGAGGATATAACTCAATAGGGAAACCCATCCCAATATATGTGTTTGGGAGGAAGCGAAAACAACTGTCGTCCACGAGAATATAACTCAGTGGGGAATGTGGAAAGAAAGATAAACACTTTCTACTTAAGGGGCTGACTCTACATTGAGGGATCAGACACCGACATCTGCTTGGGAAATGTTTTACCAACTAGCAGAGAGTAACAAACAAAGATACATGGCAAAGAATGCAATATGAATATCCGAATGTTTGAAAATTATATGCACACATGCCTGGTTTATGTATGATGAATGCTGACAGACAGACATTTCTAACACAAACAGGCTTCACAGGAATAAGCACGCAAACATCCGGTACTACATCTCAAGAGAGAAAGCCAGGTTCACCGGAGAGTATCCGATCTGCCGGGGAAACAGGGGTACCAAGACCTCTGCAGGGGAATGATCCTCAGTCATTCCAGCTGTGGACAGGCGTTTATTGCATAGATAAAATCTGCCACATAAGAAACTCTTTTGGGGAATCTATCTGAGGAGATAAAGGAGTTCTGGGGACCAACCACCAAATACCGAATCTTCCAAAGAAAACTTAACTGCTGAGGAGGGAAAGATCATTACTCTGCTGAAGGGAAGAGAGGTGAATATCTCAACAAGCGTTCCACTCAGTAGGATAAACCACAAAAGGCTCCGGAGGAAGAAGATACAGTCATGCCAGGAATATGAACAAATGTCCTACCCTTCGGAGATCATACCATCCTTGGGAGAGCACTGAGAGTCTCCTAAGTATCCTTTCGTCATTGTGAATGTTCACTTTATTTAAAGACAAGTTATGAAAAATTTATTCAAAACAATGATATTTTCTCAATTAAAGCATGCGAAACATTTGTTGAATAGAAACAAATAAGAGTGCAAATAATTGGATAAAAGGCTCACATTTATTTGATTGAATGGTAGTCTGCAAATGGCAAGACTCAATAGATCTTTACGAAATTTGAAATTGGTGATATATATTGGAAAAGGGCTACATTGAACATAATGACCATTTCTCCACCAATTCCGAATCCGATGTATCTGAAGCTTCGGTTGATGACGAATGAGCAAGAATCTCTGACGGATGACGGTCATAGAACCAAGTCTTGTCAGGATGCAGTTAGTTGCCAAATCCCTGATTTTGGCCTAGATTGCCCCAGGATGGGGTACTCAATCTAGCGGGATGCATATATTTTTTATGTCTCTAACTTTTGCCTGGATCGCCCTTTCAGGTTTTCAATCCACCGAGACGCTCATTTTTGCCTAAGCTGCCCTTTCGGGTTTTCAACTTAGCGAGCTATTCTGTTTTTATTTTAGGTGAAGTATTTCTTGACTGCATCTGAATTCACAGAACGAGTGAAATCCTCTCCATCCATAGTTGTAAGTATCAAAGCACCGCCTGAAAAGGCTCTCTTAACAACATATGAACCTTCGTAGTTTGGAGTCCACTTGCCCCTGGAATCGGGCGCGAAAGACAAAACTTTTTTGAGCACAAGGTCACCTTCTCGAAACACACGAGGCTTGACCTTCTTATCAAAAGCTTTCTTCATCCTTTGCTGATATAAATGACCATGGCACATGGCGGTCAATCTCTTCTCTTCTATCAAATTCAGCTGGTCATAACGACTCTGAACCCACTCAGCATCAGTCAACTTGGCTTCCATCAAGACCCTCATTGATGGGATCTCCACTTCTACTGGGAGTACAACCTCCATGCCATAAACAAGAGAGAAAGGGGTTGCCCCTGTTGAAGTGCGGACAAATGTACGATATCCATGTAAAGAAATTGGCAGCATCTCATGCCAATCCTTGTACATGACAACCATCTTCTGGATAATCTTCTTGATATTCTTATTAGCAGCTTCAACAGCCCCATTCATCTTTGGTCTGTAAGGAGAAGAATTATGATGCGCAATCTTGAACTCGCTACACAGCTCTTTCATCATCTTATTGTTCAAGTTAGATCCATTATCAGTAATGATCTTATCTGGCACACCATAACGACATATAAGCTGATTCTTGATAAACTTCACGACCACCTGCCTGGTCACATTTGCATACGATGCCGCTTCAACCCATTTAGTGAAGTAATCAATTGCTACGAGAATGACTCTGTGTCCGTTGGACGCTTTCGGCTCTATCATGCCAATCATGTCAATTCCCCACATGGAGAAATGCCATGGTGATGAAATCACATTCAGAAGTGTCGGGGGAATATGAATCTTATCCGCATAAATCTGGCACTTATGGCATTTCTTCACGTGTTTGCAGCAGTCAGACTCCATTGTCAGCCAATAGTAGCCTGCTCTCAACACCTTTCTAGCCATGGCATATCCATTGGAATGAGTACCAAATGAACCCTCATGGACCTCAGTCATTAACAGGTCTGCTTCGTGTCTATCCACGCATCTGAGCAAAACCATGTCAAAATTTCTCTTATAAAGCACATCACCATTGAGGTAGAAGCTTCCTGATAATCTCCTCAAAGTCTTCCTATCTTTCACAGATGCCCCAGACGGGTAAATTTGACTCTGAAGGAAACACTTGATATCATAATACCATGGCTTATCATCTTCCACTTCTTCAACTGCAAACACATGAGCTGGTCTGTCCAAGCGCATCACAGTAATATTGGGATCTTCATTCCAAAGTTTGACCACAATCATCGAAGCAAGTGTAGCAAGAGCATCTGCCATCCGATTCTCATCTCGAGGAATATGATGGAAGTCAACCTTAGTAAAGAATGTTGAAATCCTCCTTGCGTAATCCCTATAGGGAATGAGACCAGGATGATTCGTTTCCCATTCACCCTTAATCTGATTAACAACAAGGGCCGAATCACCATAAACATCAAGATGCTTGATCCTAAGATCAATGCATTCCTCCAAACCCATAATACAGGCCTCATACTCAGCCATATTATTCGTGCATTTGAAAGTTAACCTTGCTGTAAAAGGAATATGCGCGTCCTGAGGAGTAATAATCACTGCCCCAATACCATTTCCATACTGATTTACAGCGCCATCAAACACCATACTCCATCTAGAACCAGGCTCTGGCCCTTCCTCGAGTGTAGGCTCATCACAATCTTTCATCTTCAAATACAGGATCTCCTCATCTGGGAAGTCATACTGAACTGATTGATGATCTTCAATCGGCTGATGTGCCAAGTGGTCAGCCAAGATACTACCTTTAATAGCCTTCTGAGCTCGATACTCAATATCATACTCAGACAACAACATCTGCCAACGGGCAATCCTCCCTGTTAAAGCAGGCTTCTCGAAGATATACTTGATTGGGTCCATTCTGGATATCAACCAAGTCGTATGATTTATCATATACTGGCATGTCTTCTCAAGCATTGAGTATCGCGACTCACAATCAGTGAACTTCTTGCTCAAGTAGTAAATAGCATACTCTTTCTTCCCTGATTCGTCTTGCTGACCCAGGACACAATCCATCGAGTCTTCAAGAACAGTCAGATACATGATCAATGGTCTCCCTTCCACGGGCGGAGACAAGATCGGAGGTTCAGACAGATATTCTTTAATGCTATCAAAAGCTTTCTGGCAATCCTCGGTCCAATCGTGAGACTGATCTTTCCGGAGGAGCTTGAATATTGGCGCACATGTGGCAGTCATGTGGGATATGAATCTGGAAATGTAATTCAAGCGGCCAAGAAAACCTAGGACTTGCTTCTCAGTTTTGGGCGCAGGCATCTCTTGTATTGCTTTGACCTTGGCAGGATCAACTTCAATACCTCTTTCACTGACGATAAAGCCCAATAACTTGCCGAAACGGACTCCAAATGTACACTTGTTGGGATTCAGGCGGAGCTTATACTTTCTCAAACGTTGAAAAAGCTTCAACAAGTGCTCTACATGTTCAACTTCCGTTCTTGACTTTGCAATCATATCATCAACATATACCTCGATCTCCTTGTGCATCATATCATGAAATAAGGTGGTCATAGCTCGTTGGTACGTGGCTCCGACGTTCTTCAAACCGAAGGGCATCACTCAATAACAGAATGTTCCCCAAGGTGTGATGAATGTTGTCTTCTCCATATCCTCGGGTGCCATTTTAATTTGATTATATCCGGAAAATACGTCCATAAATGAGAAGACATTGAATTTAGTTGTATTATCTACCAACATATCAATATATGGTAGAGGGAAATCATCTTTCGGACTAGCTTTATTCAAGTCTCTATAGTCCACACACATCCGGACTTTTCCATCTTTCTTAGGCACGGGCACAATATTGGCCACCCATTGAGGATATGTAGAAGTCACCAGAAACCCCGCATCAATTTGCTTCTGAACCTCCTCTTTGATCTTCACTGCCATATCAGGATGAGTTCTTCTGAGCTTCTGCTTCACAGGCATGCACTCAGGCTTCAAGGGTAAGAAATGTTGCACAATATCAGTATCTAGACCTGGCATGTCTTCATATGATCATGCGAAGACGTCGACATATTCTCGCAGCAATTCAATCAACCCCTTCTTGACAGACTCTTCCAGGAGTGCCCCAATCTTCACTTCTCGCACACAATCCTCAGACCCCAAGTTGACTGTTTCCAAATTCTCAAGGTGCGGCTGAATGATCTTCTCTTCATGCTCAAGTAGACGGGTAATCTCGTCAGGAATCTCTTCAACATCATCTTCTTCCGCCTCAAATACAGGGAATTCAAAGTTGGGAGATGGTGTTGGATCATTATGTTCAATGGGTTTGATCAACCTGCATAATGATTTTGGATATGAAAAGCTTTAGAATTCAAACAAGGAAATCATTATGCAGATGATAAGATTGATTTTTATTATATTTTTTAGGGTTTTATGTGATCACCAATTTCATGCAAAAAAACGAAAAGGGAAAATAAATGAAAAAACAAACATTTAACATGAATTTATTGAATAAAAATATCATTGTATTTATGTGCCAATAATGTCATCACTCCTCCTTTTGGCATGGGAGAAGGGTTTTTTAAACAAAGTGATCATTACGTTGACTTATGGATAACTGTAGGAATATCCACAGCGACCCAATTATTGCAGACCCCACCAGGGATGACGAAGTTGCCAGAATCCTCTTCGTCCTTTTCTAGAATGGCAGCAGCCTTCTCATCTTGACTGGTGTGGATGAACCCTCCACTCTTGAACAGCCCTTGCATGTTGAAAACCCCAGAAGAATAACCTATGCCAGCCCGAGACGAGTTATCTTCTAGCTCAATCATTTTTCCTAAACCAGCAATTGCACCACACTCAATGGCCATCTTAGCATCTTTATAGGAAGCAAATGGAGGGGCTCTCTTCTCAATAGGCTCAGCTATAGATAAAGCTTGGAAAGGAGTTCCAACTTCATCCTCAGCATCTATGTATGAGAAGGAAGAAAATGGCTGACCAGGAGAGCCTTTTCTCCCTCTACCACCACCAGCTTCTTATTCTTCACAAATTTCAGTGTTTGGTGTAGGGTGGATGTCACGGCGCCTGCCTCGTGAATCCATGGTCTGCCTAAGAGACAGCTGTATGATGGGTGAATATCCATAACCTGGAAGGTAATTTGGAAATCACTTGGTCCGATTTTGATTGGGAGATCAACTTCCCCAATCACCGTTTGTGAGACCCATCGAAAGCCTTCACAACGATTCCACTCTGCCTCATGGGAGGCCCTTGATATGATAGTTTTGAGAGAGTGGATTTTGGCAATACGTTTAATGATGACCCAGTGTCCACCAACACATTGGACATGGCATGGTCTTTGCAACCCATAGATATATGCAATGCCAAGTTGTGGTCTATTCCCTCCTTGGGGAGATCAGAGTCACAGAAACTCAAGTTGTTATAAGCAGTAATGTTTGCAACAATGCTATCGAATTTTTCTATTGTGACATCATGATCTACATATGCCACATCCAAAACCTTCTGCAGAGCCTCTCGGTGCGGTTCTGAGTTCAAAAGCAATGATAGCACCGATATTTTGGATGGCGTTTGTAGAAGCTGGTCTACAACATTGTACTCGCTCCTTTTGATGAGCTTCAGCATCTCATCACAGTCTTCTTTCATATCGCCACTTGGGCCAACGGAAGTAGGAGTTATCAGTACAAAGGAGGGTTTAACAGCAAGTGCCGGATTCAGGGAGCTCACAGCATTCCCAATCGGGCGTTCAACAAAATTAGCATTAGCTTGGTGCCTTGGTGGTGCTGAAAATACACGACCACTACGGGTCAAACCACTAACATCAGCAATATTCACCATAGAAGAAGAAGGCAAGGACACCTATTTCCCACTTTCTACAGCGACATCGTTGTAGCGATAAGGAATTGCCTTTTCGGAAGAGTACGATACTGGTCCGGCCGGCTTGATGGTCAATGCAGGAGAAACCTTCTGCTTGCTACTATCATACTTGATGATAACAGGCTCGGGTATCCGAAATACTGGGGAAATCACGTTGACCTCGGGCTCATCTTCGTCAACATTCCTATTCTGAAGAATCTCAATGACTCCTTCATCCAGCATTTCCTGAATATCCTTGCGCACCTGGCGACAACCCAATCGATTAATAGAGCAGACTCGGCATCTATCATGGTCATGCTCATAGTGACTGTAATCACATAGCAAATGATGCATCTCGACGAGAGATTGTCGAATATGACTGACATACTTAACTTTGTATTTGCCAGGGCAACCCTGAACCATGTTGACAGATTTCCCATGCTCGGGCAATGGGTTCTTCTTTACATTAGGACCTACGTCCTCGAAACACAAAATGCCACTCCTCACAAGGTCTTGAACCTTGGTCTTCAAAGGGTAGCAATTTTCCACGTCGTGGCCGGGAGCACCAGAATGATAAACACAATGTAATTCGGGCTTATACCACCACTGGGGGTTAGTAGGTATAGCCGATGGGTCTCTCGGAGTAATCAACTTCCTCTCTATCAAAGAGGGATATAACTCTGCATACGTCATCGGAATAGGATCGAAGGTGACCCTTTTCCTCTCGTAACTCATGCTGGTTAGGTTACTGTTTCGAGGCTGGTAAGCCTGCTGTTGCGGACGGTGCTGTTGTTGTTGATATTGCTGAGGTGGTTGCTGATTGTTGTTATGATGTTGATACTGTTGATTATCTCTGAATACAGGTGCTATATGAGCCACCTGGTGCTGGTTACTGGCGGGACGCGCAGTCTTTTTCCTCACAGAGGGTCTTCTTGGTTTCACATGGGAGGTCATAGCATGTGCCTCTCCATCTTTCTTCTTTGCAAACGCCCCATAACGTTTGGCAGAAGAGCCTTCTTCTCTGGTCAGACGCCCTTCTCTGACCCCTTCTTCTAGACGCATCCCCATATTCACCATCTCGGTGAAATCAGAAGGAGCGCTAGCAATCATCCGCTCATAATAAAAAGAACTTAAGGTATTCAAAAAGATCTTAGTCATCTCTTTCTCTTCCAGCGGAGGCACGATCTGTGCTGCACCCTCTGGGCATATTCTTTGAATGTCTCTTTGTCCTTCTGGGACATGGCCATCAATTGATCCCTATCGGGAGCCATATCCACATTGTACTTGTATTGCTTGACGAAGGCCTCGCCAAGGTCGTTGAAGGATCGGATGTTCGCGCTGTCTAAACCCATATACCATCGCAGAGCGGCACCGGACAAACTGTCCTGAAAGTAGTGGATGAGCAGTTGGTCATTATCGGTTTGAGTTGACATCTTCCTGGCATACATGACCAGGTGGCTGAGAGGACAAGTATTTCCCTTGTACTTCTCAAAGTCAGGGACCTTGAATTTTACAGGGATCTTTACGTTGGGAACCAAGCAGAGATCGGCAGCAGACTTGCCGAAAAGATCCTTTCCTCGAAGAGTCTTCAATTCCTTGCGAAGCTCAAGAAATTGATCGTTCATAGCATCCATCTTCTCATAGACATTTGGACCCTCAGACGGTTCAGAATGATAGATGGTGTCGTCTACTCTAGCATAGTATGCACGACAGGAGGAGGAACAGCAAGGACCGGGTTAGATTCCGGCATAGAAGCAAAGGTAGGAGCAGGACCCTCAGGCATGAAATTGGGAGGCATCCCCCACGGGAATCCGGCTGGAATGGATGCTGGAGCAAAGTGTGCACTGGCTGCAGGCACAGTCGAGGAGACAATCTCAGAGATAACTGTCCTCTGGGGAGGAGTTGAAGGTGTCGGAGAAGACTGGCTCTGGGCAGCCAAGAATGATTCCATCAGGGCACTTAATTTGGCCACTTCCTCCTTCAGCTCGCGGTTCTCTTGTTCCAGATGATCCATCAGTCTTGAAATGTTGGCTTTGGTGTAGTACTGGTGAGTCAGCTTGTCTTTGAAATAAATGAAGAGCACAGAGTTAGACCCCAGGACAAGAAGTCGAGAACAAAACCTGCTTATGCACATGATGCATGCAATGCTTGTGTACATGATTTTTTTTTATTTAAGAGGAACTCTAGGGTTCTATTTGCAAATTTCGGGAAATATTATATTTGTATCTCAAATGAAATCATCTCATCAATAATATTTGGAAAAATATTTTTTCATCAAAGAAATACAACATTGGTAACCAAGATACAATATAAGAGGAAAGGAAAATGATCATCCTATGGATCCCTAGAAACAATCATCTAAAGCTCGAGATACAGGAAGATAAGATGCACGAAGCCTCTTCACCTCCTCTTCATAAGCTGCCTCCATATCTGCCTTCTCCTTGGCGAGTCGATCATATTTCCTCTTCTAGAACCGGGAAGACTGAGGAAGTAGAGAAGTCCACGCATCATCAGGATCATCAATAACCTGATGCTCAAGAAACTCTATCAAAGTATCCTTCTCCTTAATCTGCTGAAGCAACTCTTCTCGTTCACGGATCCAAGCACGTGATCGGTCTCCGTCTCTCAACTCCTCTACTCCTTGATTAGGGAGGGTTAAAGGCCCAGCCATAATCATAGGTGTAGGTCTCGGATACTCGTAAGGCATGAGATACTCTGACGCTCTCTTCCTAACCCAAGCAGTGTAAGGCTCCAAAGCGATGCAATTCTTAGGACCTAACTCCTTCCTTCCTTTCCTATGAATCTTGCGCCAAGCGCGGACCATCCTACCCTTCAAGTTTTGGGGATCTTTACCCTCCTGAAAGAACACACCCTCTAACAAAATGTTATTGGGTTTATCCTTTAGGGGGAACCCAAGCTGACGACGTGCTAAAACAGGGTTGTAGTTAATCCCACCACATGTACCAAGAAGAGGTACATTGGAGAATTCACCACAAGAGTCAATAATTTGCACACCATCAAACACACGGTTCTACCAAGAGATATCATCATTAGTGAGAGACATGAGTCTTGTGGACCACCGTAGACATCCCTTATTCTCCTTGAAGGCGACCGTCTGCGGTAAGTGAGAAATAAACCATTTATACAACAGAGGCAAACAGCACACAATGGCACCACCACCCTTTGCATTCCTCATATGCAAAGAGAAATAGGTATCACCCAACAGAGTCGGAACGGGATTAAGGGCAGAGAAGATCCTAACAGCGTTCACATCCACAAACTTGTCGATGTTGGGGAACAACACTAACCCATAGATGAGAAGTACAAATATGGCTTCGAAGGCATCCTCATTCATGGCCTTCCCATATATAGTAGCTTGAGCAATGAGGAACTCAGAAGGGAGACCTTGAATTCCACCATTGGTAGTCATATGAGCACCAACCAGAGATTCATCTATGTGTAACATGTCAGCTATCTCTTGAGAAGTAGGAATGCTCTCCAAACCACTGAACGACAACTGGTCTAGAATGGGTATACCCACAAGGTAAGCATACTCCTCAAGGGTAGGTAAAAGCTGGAAATCCGGAAACGTGAAGCAACGATACAAAGGATCATAAAACTGCACCAATACACTCATCAATCCTTCATCCACCTGAGTAGTCAGAAGAGGAAGAAGCTTTCCAAAACGAGCCTTGAAACCTAAGGGGTCTAATACATAGGATGTCAGATTCCTTAACTCTTTCAAATCTGGTTGTCTGACACTGTACTTCTCTGTATTCCTTCTTTGTCTTTCCATGTCTGAAAATTTTGCAAATAAACCCCTTAAGTTCCTTGAAAATTTTCTTATTATTTTGATGATATGGATGCAAATGAGTGCATGAATGCATGAATGCAACAATCACACTCAAGGATCAAGCAAAGAACACCAAACAAAGGTCATGGGATGGATCATATCATCCTTAATATCAATCATCCATTTTGGTGGATTATGGTTTACACCTTATCGACACCCAAGTTCCATTGATATTAAAGATATATGAACGGATCAACCATGAATCAAGGGTTTGTTGCAAGTCACGAGCATGGAGTCTCGGTTAAGAACCACCCAAAGGGAATGTACTAGGGTTTAAACCTGCCAAACATGTTCTACAAGAGGTTCCCACAGTCATCATCCCATCTTTTGGATATTATCGGAGAAACGTCTACTCGTATTCCAAAAATACTCTCGAGAGGGACTCTTATGAGTGTAGTATCGCGTGACAATCGTATCTAATCTTACACTTGAACGACTTTCGCACTACATCCTAAAAAATAGGCCAAGATGGGCTTGGTAAACTAAGGTCCTTGGCTTCTAAGGTCTATATTGGAAAGAGTAATGTCTAACCACAACTTACTTGTGTGACATTATTGATCCCAACATGACCTCCACCAAGTGAATGGACTTGCAAGTCAACTTGCTAAGGAATAACTCCACACAAGTCAACAAGACTAAGCCGTTCTCCTATCCTAAGTGCACTCGAGTCCGGGTATAGAACTCATCTCACAAAGATCACGAAGCACACAAGGAATTAATATCAAGCAATTCAGACATTACATACAATACAGTAATCCCAAATTGCACTAAAATATGTCACAAGACAATACAATGCAACAAGCATGAAAAGTTGGCAAAACCCACTAGACAAATTTTTTCCCCAGCAGAGTCGCCACTTTTTTGTAGCGGGGTATTCATTACCATTAGAGATATTAACTAAATCCAAGGTAAATCATACAAGTCGAGTCGCCACCGCACTTCTATTTATCCAAAGGAATGGTTAGAAAGCGAACAAAAACCTAATAGTTTTAACAAAAACTAGTAAAAGAAACAGAGATCTGGGTAAGGGGGTTGGTTATGTAATGTGAATGTGTTAGGCACCCAAAACATCCTAGGTACTCCTAGGGAGCCCTTTTCATACTTGTTGTAAAGGTTGTTGTTTTGTGAAAATTTGTTTGTGCAAACATGATTGAAGAGATGAGAAGAGAATATACAAGTTATTTACATTTTGTGTTTGGATGGATAAACCCATTGCCTACGTACCATCTTATAAAAAGATTAGGATCAAAACCTCGTAGTTCGGGGTAAAAATCTCAAAACAAATTGGTGAATTGATTGGTCCAAAAGCCTTAAGGTCTTTTGTTATCAAAGGGAGAAAACTCAACCAAACCACAAATCCACCATGTGAGGATAGCTTCAACATGCTAGTGAGGGGCTAACCCTATAATAAGCATGGAAGACTCATTGTTCATCACTAAGGATATAGGTGAGTATTACATCTACCACAAGGATAACTCAAACCTAATAGCTAAAGGTTAGGAAAAACTTGATTAAGGAGGTGGCCATTGGAACCACAAAAGACATTTGAATGGGTTATATTTACCAATTAGAAGTATATATAAAAATGGTCAAAGTTGACTTAAAGATTCAATTCAAAATAAGTGTTATGAAAAGAAAGTTTGAAAATCAAAATCATAAGGCTTAGGTTTCTAATAATTGAAAACAATGGTTAATTGTTTGCACAAAGAGTTTGACTTGGGTCAGAGTGGAGAGAAGAAGAAGGGCTAAGTCCTAGGTAAAAC
This sequence comes from Lathyrus oleraceus, assembly GCF_024323335.1. Lineage (NCBI taxonomy): Eukaryota > Viridiplantae > Streptophyta > Magnoliopsida > Fabales > Fabaceae > Lathyrus > Lathyrus oleraceus. Next base: position 15,922,388 of record NC_066579.1, read on the forward strand.
AAAAAGGTGAGGGATGAAGAAACAAAACCACAATGGAGTTCCTCTCTTGAGATCATATTGATGATCTAAGTAGCTCCCATCCTTTGGAAAAAGCAATCACAAAGCATAAGCAATCAAACAAGTCTCATAAGAGATCCTCAATGTGTCTTGTGTCTTTCACTTTGGATGAACATGGCAATGGTCCTCCAATTAAGCTCAAATAGAAACTCCTAGCACAAAAGCACACACATCAAAAGTTCCATGAAGTAAAACAAGAATGGACAAGAGTGAGTTTAGAGATTTGGTCCTTTTAATCCCTCTTCATCATTAAGGTCCATTTAGGAAAGTCCTAGAATCTAAGTCCAATTCTCCATTCTTTGCATAGGGAAAGTCCTAGAAACTAAGTCCCTTTCTTTGCATTTGGTTCACAACAATCAAAACAAAACACAAGCATAATAATATATACACAATTATGTGCTCAAGTGAGCAAAAGGAAAATGACATTAACATAAACATGTGCTCAAGTGAGCAAAGAGAAAAGCAAATGGATAATATGTGCAAGAATAGTAAATTGCCTAAAAGTAAAGAGCTAAAAGTAAATGTTAATTGTTAATAGTTAGTGTTAGTAGTTAGTGTGCCATAAGGCAAACTTAGCGCTATGTTAAGCAATCGTAATTGGACTTATGTAGAAGTCACAACTATCTGAGTCCGGTCAATAATAATGTAGACAACAACACAAGTTAGAAGTCTTGATTAGTAAATCAAGTTCCAACAACTTGCCATGCCAAAAGGAAATGAGAATTGATCTTGTATTGGTTTAAGCCTTTTGCATGATTTAGAAAACAACCTATCCTTAATGCAAAGCCATTCACTTGATCAATTGATCAAGATGAATTAGATTTGGATCAAGGAAAATTAAATCTCCCTAATCAATGCTAACTTATCAACCTTCAACTCATTGATCAAAAGAAAAAGAAGAAGAAGAAGAAAGAGATGAATAAGAGAAATGGAAATGGCAAAATATAAGTGCATTAAATGAAATACAATGTACCAATCATCATATGTTGACCTATGGCATTGAAAGTCAAGGTCAAATAATCAAAAATAGAAGTGAGATCAAGATTGGAAGTCAAGAAATGAACAAAATATTTTTGGCATTTTTTTTAATATTAAAATAAACTTGAATTAAAAATAAAAGAAAAGGTCAAACTTCAAAATTACTTCAAATCAACCTTGAAAGGTCCAAGTAATTTATCCCAAGTTCAACAAGGTCAAACAAAGTTTGACAAAAAAATTCAGCATTTTCAAAAGTCAGAAACTATTTTTAATCTATTAAAAAATGAATAAAAATAACCTAATTGAACTAAAATATCAAATAAATCTCAAATCAATTATAAAATTGATGTGAATATTTTTCATAGATCCATCATCATTCAAATAGGTTAGGAAAATATTTTTGTATTTTTTGAATATCAAAAACTATTTAAAATGAATTAAAAATAACCAGAAAAGAGGAAATTCACAAAAAATATCAACTGACAAAATAAAAAATATTAAAAATCAGAAATAGAAACTAGAAATTATTTGGAGACTAATGCAATTGGTCCCATAATTTTTGGATAAAAAATGAGAGAGATATTGATTTTTGAAATAAAATGGAATTAAAGAAAATAAAATGGAAATTAATAAAATCAGAAAAATCCTGGCGCGTTGGATGAGATTCATTAAATAATGTGGCACAACAGATGGCTCACAGGCGCGCGCGTACCAAACACACTAGTCAACTGAAGCGCATGGTGCATTAAAAAAAGTCATAACAATGGAAGGTCCAGATTAGATCTGGAAAAGAGATCACATGGTCCAGATTTGATCTGGAGTTGGGACGGCCACCGGAGCCACCGTCTTCTCCGGTGAGAATTGCAGACATGGCAATCTCAACCAAATGGAGCGATCTATATACCAATCGAAAGAGGAAGTGATGTACATCACTCCTATACCATGCACTTCCACTCTAGATCCCTATAAATGGAGAAATCAGAGCTGGAAGTAAGATGGTGTTCATCATGAACTTCATGTTTTTGCAAAACTGAAAGCACAAATCAAATGCCTCTATTGAGAGGACTTCAGCCAGACCAAGGAACACAAGAAATAAGCAAGGATCAAAGAGTTTTGAAGAGAAAAAGTTTTGTTATCCACCTTTGAAATGCAGGTCTTGAGAGCACGATTCTTCACAAACAAAGCTTGCAATGAGATCTAGTGATGAAGAGGAAGCAAGGCTGAGGAATTATAGGTCTGAAAATCAACCAAGGTAGTTGAAATTCAGATCTGAATTTTTTTAGAGAAAAGTGAAAATTCCTTTAGTGAAGGTTATGGAGAGAATTCTGCAGCATTTCAGGTTGAATTAGGGTGTCGAATGAGAGCTTACATGCCATGTATTTATAGCCAAAGCCATGCTGAAAGTGTGATTTCAAATTTGCATGAATGGAAAGGGTCTCCATGCATGGGCCTGTACAGGCGCATGGAGGGCCCAATTCAACTTTATTTGGCAAGCTGAGATCACAAATGAATGAAATGGACGTGCAACATAGATGTAATCAGCTCATGCATGGCAATTGAATCAAGTTTCCCAAAAATGCACTAAAAGTTCTCCTCTTTGAAAATGATATTTGCCAAATCCAAATATGGTCACGTGAGTAATGGTTGGAAAGGTCTTGATGTAAGGAACAAATGTTATATTGGGCAAAAATCCATTTGAAGTGTGGAAATTTATGAAATTTGAGTTTAAAGTGCAAGATCCATGACATGTCAAAGCAAGGTTTCCAAATTTGGCCAACTTTCAAGCCCCTCTATTTTGATGATGCAAGCCTCAAATGAAACAACCTTCAACATCAAAGTTGTAGATCTTTTCACGACAATCAAAATGGACTTAAGTTTTGCATTATTTGGATTTTTTATGGAAGAGTTATGGGCACTTGAAGTTGGACTTTTTTTGACTTTTAATACCTTTGGTCAAAAAGGACCTATAATGTCTTGCATTATCACATGTATTTACTTTTAGATTTTGAAATTTTCTCAACATAACATTTGAAGTAGACATCTTAAGCTTTCAAATTCATTTTATCCCACCTCAAAATCATAAAAAATGAATGAGTTATGTCCTTGGGAAGTTGACCCAAAATTAGGGTTTCAGTCAAAATGACCTATAATGTATTGGAATGACAGATGGCCTTCCATGGTTCAAATAACTTTTTTATGAACATGAAAGTTGTTCATATTGTTCTTAAGAACATATTTTCTTTTGGGACCATCTCCATTTGACTAACACATAAAAAGTTAGGTCTTAGTGCATTTCAAAATAGTCAGATGAATTGACTGATCAACTTCTCAAGTCCACAACCCATATCTTGACGAATTGATGATTGAGGACACTCAAATAAGTTCAAATATGCATGAAATGGTAAATTAAAGAACTTCCCTTGATTGTATTTGACCATGGGCTGAGGTTGCTTCATGAGCAAGGCATTATGGATGATCAGATGAATTAGGGTTTCTCTGGGGCACAAACCTCAAACCCTTTGACTTGCTTTGATCAAAAATGATGAATTGAGATGCTAGGGAGGCATATTTGATGGACGAGGGCTTTGGGAACCATTACCATGCTTGCTATCATCTCCTCTTAGCCATGTCATTGCACAGATGATCTCCTTGAAGCTCTTGACCTTGTGATTGCTCAAGCTACAATCAAGCAATGTTAGTGACATATTTTTGTGCTTTTGGTTAGTAAACAAAAAATAAGAAAAGCAATGATATACAATTCAAGCATGCTTGGTGATCTCAAACCACTCACAAGGAGTCCCACCCAAAGGCAAAGGGAACCAAGATGCTTATGATCCTTGAGGCTATGCAAATGCAATATTATGATGCCATGAGGGATCTTAGGGACAAAATTGGGGTCTTACAGCAAGCTGTTTGCAATTACAATTGGGATTGGATGGCGGCGACTCAACGCGCCATGATTGATATTCATGACTCTATGCAGTTATTGCAGTTGCAGGTACGTGACCCTTCTGGAGAGCATCCTATGATGGCGCGTGAGCAGTTCCTGCAACATGCTAGCTGGCCTGAGGACAGGCCTGTTTTTGGAGAGGGGGGCGGGTGCTGGTGCTTTTGGTGCTTCTGGTGGCGCTGATGATGATGATGATGGTGATGATGATGATGGTTCCGGTTCTGAGGCCGGTAGTGAAGAGAGTTCTGAGTCCTATGAGGACTAAGTGTTATTTTTCATGTTATGTTTTATTTTCTTTAATTTTCAGATATTTAGTATTTTGGTTATGTACTTTTTGGGGTGTTTTGTCCCCCACGCACATTTTTAACATTTTGAAGTGATGATTGTGTTTATGTTTTAAATTATTGTGTTTGGTTTGAAATTCTTTTGTTTAATAAATTTTTGGTTGTTGAGGGTCAAACCTTCTAGATTGGTTGCTCCTCAAAGATGTATCCAATGAAGGTGCATCCGATGTGTGAATAGCTTGTACAGTGAATGTCTCTTTTGCGTCGGCAAGTTCGTTTTCAATGGCCTTAGATATGACCCTTGTTTGTAAACCTAACCAAGCTACAACCGGAAAAGACCTTAGTGATCTTCGTGCTTCCACATTTTCATTTATAATTGTTAGACATTGTATGAATTGAATTGACTTTTGCATTGTTTGTTGGAGAGTGAAATTGTCCCCGCGGTTGCAAACGCGTAATTTCTTTAATCCTTATTCGAAGAGGAGAGATAGGATGATTCATTCAGGATAACATTGTTGTGGATTGATACATGTTTTGCATTGCTATAAGGCTTTAGTTCTTGTGTATTGTGTTACTCTAACCATTGGGAACTTGTGTCTGGTTGATTCTCTTGTGTTTGAGCCATTTTATCCGATTTCAGAGAAATCATTTTCTTTAAGAAAATCGTTTTGTCCTTCAAGAGGCATACTTTGCTTGAGGGCAAGCAAGAATCTAGTTGGGGAGAGTTGTTAGATGCCCAAGTTTGCTTATTTGAGCTATCAAATATGGGCATCTTTCACTCCTTTTTGTCGAAAAAGTGTTCGAAACCGCCCTTGCTTTTATTGATTTGCAATACTATGGAAATGATCTTGGTACCTTTAATTTGTGTGTTATTGTGCAGGAATTAGGCATGAAAGAGTAGAAAACGAAGGCACAAGAAAGATGGCAAAGGAACCAAGAAAGAAAGCAATCATCAGCAAGCTCGCTAGGCGAGTGAGGTAGCGAAGTATTCGCTAGGCGAGCACTCAGCGAGATGCCAGCGAACACTCCCAGACTTGGACAGAACCAAAAAGATCAAGTATTCGCTAGGCGAACATCCAACGAGCAGGCAGCGAGCAATTCCAGTAGCAAAACCATCAAGACTCGCTGGAGCGAGTGAAGCAGCTAAGTATTCGCTAGGCGAACATCCAGCGAGCAGGCAGCGAGCAATTCCAGTAGAAAAAACATCAAGACTCGCTGGAGCGAATGAGATAAGCGAGGGCTTCGCCTAGCGAAGGATTGTTCGCCTAGCGAACATGTGCAAACTTTTCTGGGATGACTCCTCTGAACGCAGGCTATTCTGGTGGCTTATTTTGGGGCTCGCTAGGCGAACCATTCTGCTCGCCTAGCGAGCATGACAGCTCAGTAACTAGTACTATAAGTAGCATGGGCTACTTTTTGGAACAGGATCTTTTATCTTCATTTTTCTTGGGATCATCTTTTTACTTGTTTTTGGCTTAGAGGTGATTTTTGTGCCCTAGAAAACCCATTTCTCATTCTTCTTCTTCTCTTAACAATATTTTACAAAAAGAAGGTGGATTCCCATCCAATCTCGATTCTTCGACTCGGATGTTGATCAACCTTCGACCGAAACTTGTTGACCAAGCTACCATGAAAATGAGTAGCTAAGTCCTTCATTTTGTCAAGGTTAGATGTAGATGATCATAAGCTTTTTATGTATATAGGTTGATCTTCATTTGTAAACTCTTTGATGATGAATGTATGGTGAAAACCTTGTTTTATTGATAACTCTTTGTGTTGGTTTATTATTGAAAGGTGTTTTCCAACTCTTGACCTAGATTTTCATCCATCCTTATTCTTTAGCTAGAGATAGTATTGAATGAGTTTGTTCACTAAAAAGTTAAACCTAAAAGTTGTCATTTAGATAGATTGTGTGAGAAATCAATAATGGATCAAAATGGGAAAAACCACAATGTGTGTTAGAGATAAACATATTGAGAGGATTTTGTGAATGTGTTTATCATCTAATGGAGTTTATGAGTTTTGTTTGATCGAACATATGCATGCAAAGTGATCGTCGAACTCTAACTTTGACAATCTTTCTCAAATCGTAAAACCAAAACTTTTACCGCAATTTCTTACTTTTCATGCAAGCTACCGTAACCGAAAACTAAAACCCCCTTGTTACTATAAGTTAAGAACTTAACAACTGTTGAACAACGGCAATATCCATTAATTCTTGTGGAGACGATAACAAATCCCGAAACTCTATCCTTGTACCAACAACATGACATTTTCGTGTCTTGGATAACAGCTATGTGTTGCTAGATACCGCTCACTGTTTATTATGTTAAATACGTGATTTAATATAATTGTCAATGCCATGAAAACCTACAGGGTCACATACAAAAGGACAGATCGATGAGAGATAGAGTAACTAAGGAACACCGTAAGGTATGGTGCATTTAAGTGAATTGAAGAACATCATAAGGTACGGTGTACTTAATTAGAATACGAAATATGGTAAGGTACCACGCGCTTAAGTGATTTTGGCATATTATAAGATATGTTCCTGTAGCGGGGTATTCGTTACCATTAGAGATATTGATTAAATCCAAGGTAAACCATACAAGTCGAGTCGCCACCGCACTTCTAATTATCCAAAGAAATGGTTAGAAAGCGAACAAAAACCTAAAAGTTTTATTGAATCAAAAACTAGTAAAAATGTCAGAGATCAGGGTAAGGGGGTTGGTTATGCAATGGGAAGGTTTTAAGCACCCAAAACATCCTAGGTACTCCTAGGGAGCCCTTTTCACATTTGTTGTAAGGTTGGTATTTTGTGAAAATTTATTTAGGTAAACATGATTGAAGATATGAGAAAAGAATATACAAGTTATTATAATTTTGTGTTTGGATGGATAAACCCATTGCCTACGCACCATCTTAAAAAAGATTAGGATCAAAACCTCGTAGTTCGGGGTAAAAGTCTCAAAACAAGTTGGTCAATTGATTGGTCCAAAAGCCTTAAGGTCTTTTGTTATCCAAGGGAGAAAACTCAACCTAAAATCACAAATCCACCATGTGAGGATAGCTTCAACATGCTAGTGAGGGGTTAACCCTATAATAAGCATGGAAGACTCATTGTCCATCACTAAGGATATAGGTGAGTATTATATCTACCTGAAGGATAACTCAAACCTAATTGCTAAAGGTTATGAAAAGTTTTTGATAAGAAGTTGCCATTGAAACCACAAAAGTATTTGAATGGGTTATATTTACCAATGAAAAGTATTTACAAAATATGGTCAAAGTTGACTTAAAGATTCAATTCAAAATAAGTGTTATGAAAAGAAAGTTTGAAAATCAAAAGCATAATGCTTAGGTTTCTAATGTTTGAAAACAAATGTTAAATGTTTGCACAAAAGTTTTGGCTTGGGTTAGAGTGGAGGGAAGAAGAAGAATGGCTAAAGTCCTAATCATACAAGAGATGAAGGATAAGAAACAAGACCACAAATGGAGTTCCTCTCTTGAGATCATATTGATGATCCAAGTAGCTCCTATCCTTTGGAATATGCAAGCAAAATAAGTGTAAGCTCAAGCAATCAACATAATTAAACAAGCTCTTAGAAGATCCTCAAAGGCTCTTGTATCTTTCACTTTTGATGAACATGGCAATGGTTCTTCAATTTGGCTCAAATAGGATTCCCTAGCACAAAAGCACACACATCAAAAAGTTCCATGAAGTAAATCAAGAATGGACGAGAGTGAGTTTAGAGATTTGGTCCTTCTAATCCATCTTCAACATTAAGGCCTTTTTACTCCATTTTGCACAGGGATTGTCCTAGAATCTAAGTCCATTTGTCCATTTTTGCATTTGGTCCACAACAATCAAAACAAAACACAAGCACAATAATATATACACAATTATATGCTCAAGTGAGCAAAAGGCAAATTGCATTAACATAGACATGTGCTCAAATGAGCAAAGGAAAAAGCAAATGAATAATATGTACAAGAATAGTAAATTGCATAAATGTAAAGAGCAAGAATTAAATGTTAATGGTTAATGGTTAGTGTTAGAGTTAGTGTGCCATAAGGCAATTTAGCGCTATGTTAAGCAATCGTAATTTGACTTATGTAGAAGTCACAACTATCTGAGGTCGGTCAATAATAATGTAGGCAATAACACAAGTTAGAGATTTTGATTAGTGAATCAAACTCCTACAACTTGCCATGCCAAAAAGAAGATGAGAAATGATCTTGTATTGATTTAGGTTCTTTGCTTGATTAGGAAGCAACCTATCCTTAATATAAAGCCATTCACTTGATCCATGATCAAGTTGAATTAGATTTGAATCAAGGAAGGTTAAACCTCCATGTATCAAGGCTAACCACCAATCTTTAACTCATTGATCAAAAAGAAAAAGAAGAAGAAGAAGAAGAAGAAGAAGAATATTAAAGTACATTAATGGAAATGGAATAATATAATCAACAAGCATTGACCAAAGATAGAGAAGATCAAGGTCAAACAATAGAAAACAGAAGCCAAATGAAGATTAGAAGTCAAGAAACAAATAAAATATTTTTGGTATTTTTCAATATTAAAATAAGACTTGAATTAAAATAATAAAGAAAGGTCAAACTTCAAACTCACTTCAAATCAACTTTGAAAAGTCCAAGTGAATTATCCCAAGTTCAACAAGGTCAAACAAAGTTTGACAAAAAAATTCAGCATTTTTAGAAGTCATAAACTATTTTAAATCAATTAAAAATGCATAAAAATAACCTAATTGAATTAAAATCTCAAATCAATTAATAAATTGATGAGAATATTTTTCATATATCTGTCATCATTCAAAGAGGTTGGAAAATTATTTTTGTATTTTATGAATATCAAAAACTATTTAAAATGAATTAAAAATAAGCAGAAAAGAGAAAATTCTTAAAAAATATCAAATGATAAAATAAAAAAAAATATTAAAAATCATTTTTAGAAACTAGAAATTAAAAGGAGAAAAGTGAAATTGGTCTCATATTTTTTGGACCAATAATGAAAGAGATATGCATTTTTAAAAAGAAACGGAATTAAAAGAAATAAAAGAAATTAAAATAAAAAATTAGAAACTGTGGAAATGCGTGGACCGTATGATGAAGCTTCATTAATTGACGTGGATCATCACATGGCCAGGAAGCACACACTCACCATACACGCTTGTCAACTGAAGCGCACCATGCCATTAAAATAGTCATAACAATGTACGTATGAGATTAGATCTAGAAAATGAAATGGAAGGCTCAGATCTAATCTGGAGACCAGACGGTGGTCAGCGCCACCATCTTCTCTGGCCAACTTCCGGCGAAGCTCCAAGTTGCAGAGAAACAAATGTTCACCAAATGCTACGACCCATGCACCAATCGAAAGCTGGGGTGATGTACATCACCCCTGTACCAACCAAATCCACTCTAGGTTTCTACATTAAGAGAAATCAGAGATGGAAATTCGGTGGTGTTCAAGTGAACTTAATGGATTTTGAAAATTCGAAGCTCAAGAATGTTGCCTCTATGCAGAGGACTTCAGATCACACAACAACAGCAAGAAATAACCAGTATATGAGTAGATTCGAAGAAATTAAAATGTGAGGTAAATGTCTGATTTGCAAAGCTTGAAGTCACAATTCCTTGCTATGGATGCTTGCAGTTTGTTCCTTGGATCGAAGGGAAGAAGGCTAAGGAACTTTAGATCTAAGAAAACAATCGAGGTAATTGAATTCTAGATCTGAAAATTGAGAGAAAAATGAGTGAGTTCCTTTAGAGTGAGTGTGAGGATTCAATTGCATAGCATTTGGGGCGCCTTCAGGTTAGTAAAATGAAGAGCATAGACATTGTATTTATAGGAGAAGCAAGGCTGAAGTGCATGAACATTCCCTTGCATGAATGGAAAGGGCCTCCATGCATGGGCCTGTACAGGCGCATGGAGGGCCCAATTCCACTTGGATTTGACAGTTGATCATCATCATGTGCAAACTGGACGTGCAAATTGTGCATAATCATCACATGCAATGCAAATTTTGGGAATTTCCAAAATTGTACCATAATGTTTAGGTCTTCGAAAATGCCATGTCCAAAATATAAACACTACCTCATGAGTAGTGGTTGGAAAGATTTTTGCATAAGGATCATTTGTTATGTTGATCAAAACTCCATTTGATCCTTGGAAATTGTTGAAAAGTGGTCATGAAGTGTAGGGTTCAAAACATGTACATGTGAGATTTTCAAAAATGGCCGAAGTTCAAGCCCTTCTATTTCAGTGATGCAAGCTCCAAATGACAAAATCTTCAACATCAAAGTTGTATATCTTTTCAAGGAAATCAATTTGGACTTAAATTTTTCATCATTTGTGAAATTCTAGTTATCAGACTTTGGATGTCACACTGATTGTTATGACATCCAATTCTGCACAGACAGGGATTATGCAGAACTTAACAGTAAGTGCAGTAAATAACACAAGTAATTGTTCACCCAGTTCAGTCCAACATGACCTACATCTGGGGGCTACCAAGCCAGGGAGGAAATCCACTATTAGTAGTATCAATTCAAAGCTAAACTCACCCGTTTACAACTTATCACTTAATCCCTACCCAATGCAATTTCAATCTTAACCTAAGATCAGAGTTCCTACTCACTCCCCCTCAATCACCTCAGTGATATTAAAGACACTTTGAAGTCACACTTCAAAAACAACTCTTGATTATGCTTCACAGCTTAAATCAAGATACACAGCACTCACGCTTAAAAGCTTTGAGTGACACAACACTTACAACTCAATGAACACCCTATGCCAAAGCAATCATCTACTTGATAATGGCTTGGCTTACAAGATACGTCTAATACAAGACTCACAAAATACAGCAGTGAAGTATGATGGACACACTAAATCTTCACGCCTCAAAATCCCCGAAACTGAATGAAGGAATGCCTTCCTTTTTATATTGCAGCACCTGGGCTTTTGCACCTGTATTTTCCTGAATTTTAGGTCACACAAGTTCCCTCAAATTCAACATTTAGGTTGCTAAAGATAGGCTATTTGTTAGGTTCATTGAATGTAGCTTGGTTGTTGATTTCCTGGATTTTCTCTCCGCTGTTGAATCCCTAAAGAATAGCCTGAGAAAAAGCTGAAACAGAAAACTGAACAACCTACAATTTAGCATATGCTGTCAGGCACGAATGTCACGACATTCAGCTTGACATCAAGGTCCATATGCTGAGTCTGTTTTTCCAGAAAACAGACTGTACAATTTTGCTGACCTGTACATGATCAAAATGACCGTACTACAGTAACAACTTACATTAATAAATGTCAAAGTGTCCAACTTAACATTTATACATTTGGCCTTAAGTTAGTTCTGTTATTCTCTTGAAGAACAAACTAAGTTTTATGCTGAAGTATAGCAGAACACCACTCTGCCTAATCTTCAGTAGCTGCTGTCAATGATGAATGTCACAACATCCAGTTTGACATTCAGTCAGTAGGCCTTATGCCAGGTCTGGTTCTTCCTTGATAACCAGACTGCAAATGAATACTAAGTTCTAACAGAACTTCTGTTCCTTAGTATCTGTTGACAGGTATGAATGTCACAGCATTCAATAATCCTGTGTTAGCTAGTCCTGCAGTAACTACAATGTAGTCACATATACATGTCATGACATCAGTCAAGACATTAGTGTTTTACCATATAATGCAGCCAATCAAACACCTACAAACTCCCCCTTTGGCAAATTTTTGGCTAAAACACTTTGATCCCCATAACAGAGTTCATAGCAGCGGAATAATACTAGCTAATACACTCAGAGTGGCAGCACACTCACATACATGGAAGTTAAATAAAAACTTCACATAGCAGCACACACATATTAGAAGTTGCACCTAAACTTCAATATCAGCTGTAGGGGGGAATCTTCAGATCTGTCATGAGAGTCTGTTGTAGAGACCCACTCTGTTTGTCAGGGGTATTGGTGGTTATTACTCCCCCTTTTTGTCAAAAATGTTGCCAAAGCCAGCAACATAGCCAGAGCACACTGACAGAGTTCCAGACTTGGTTTTACTTCACAGTTTCATCCAAGTTCACATCCACTTGATCTTGCTTCACAGCTTCGATCAAGTAATCACCCACTTTTGCTTTACAGTAGGTACCACCATATCAGATGCCATGATTTTGTTTCTGACATCCAGAACCACTCTTGCATGAACAGCATCCTTGAACTCCTGCAGGTACAGTGGTCTTCTCTCTGTAGGGTGTCTCCTTACCCTCTTGTATCCACACTTGTTGTAAGCAGCATAGCTATGATCTGTTGACCCATCATAGCCTAGTACAAATTGTTTAATAGGCAGAGATATTAAACAATTTATCCCAAACATCAGTGGTTGCTATAAGGTCTCAGAGAGACATATTCCCAGTTTGCTCCTTAAGTTTTCAAACTGAGTAGCATCCAGAGCCTTTGTAAATATGTCAGCCAGTTGAAGATCCGTGGCTACATGTTCCAAAGTGATCACCTTGTCTTCCACCAGATCTCTGATGAAGTGGTGCCTAATGTCAATATGTTTGGTCCTGCTGTGTTGGATGGGATTCTTGGAGATATTGATGGCACTGAGATTATCACAGAACAATGTCATGACATTTTGAGAGACATTGTACTCAGTGAGCATCTATTTCATCCAGACCAGTTGGGAACAACTGCTTCCTGCAGCTATGTATTCAGCCTCTACAGTGGACAGAGAGACACAATTCTGCTTCTTGCTGAACCACGATATGAGGTTTTCTCCTAAGAAGAAACATCCACCTAATGTGCTTTTTCTGTCATCAGCACTTCCAGCCCAATCAGCATCACAGTACCCAGATAGGACAGGCTCAGACCCATGTGAATACAGCATCCCATAGTCACACGTCCCATTGATGTACTTGAGAATCCTTTTGACTTGATTCAAGTGGCTCACCTTGGGCTCTGCTTGGTATCTGGCACACACTCCAACTGCATAAGAAATGTCAGGTCTACTTGCAGTTAGATACAGCAGACTACCTATCATGCTTCTGTACAGGCATTGATCGACACTAGGTCCTCCATCAACTTTGGTTAACTTCAGATGAGTAGGAGCAGGAGTCCTTTTGTGCCTGCCATTATCCATACCAAACTTCTTAACTATGTTCTTGGCATACTTGCTTTGGGAGAGAAACATAGAGTCCTCCATTTGGTTTACTTGCATTCCAAGGAAATAGGTCAGTTCTCCCACTAGACTCATTTCAAACTCAGACTGCATCTGGTGAACAAATTTGTTAACCATTTGTTCTGACATTCCACCAAAGACTATATCATCAACATAGATTTGAGCTATCATGATTTTGCCTTCTTCATCCTTCACAAACAAGGTTTTGTCTATGCCACCCTTTCTGTATCCATTTGTGGTCAGAAATTCGGTTAACCTTTCATACCAAGCTCTGGGTGCTTGCTTCAACCCGTACAAGGCTTTCTTCAACTTGTATACATGCTCAGGTTGGTTAGGATCACAGAACCCTTTGGGTTGTTCCACATAGACTTCTTCATTCAGGTAGCCATTCAAGAATGCACTCTTCACATCCATTTGGAATAGCTTAAACTTCAGGATGCACGCTACCCCCAACAGCAATCTGATGGACTCAAGTCTAGCCACAGGAGCAAATGTCTCATCAAAGTCTACTCCTTCAACTTGAGTGTATCCTTGAGCTACTAGTCTTGCTTTATTTCTAGTAATTACTCCTTTCTCATCAGATTTGTTTTTGTAGATCCACTTGGTACCAATGATGTTGGACCCTTCAGGTCTTGGAACCAGCTCCCATACTTCATGCCTTGTTAACTGCTCGAGTTCCTCTTGCATGGCAATGATCCAGTATTCATCAGTCAGGGCTTCTTTCACATTCTTTGGTTCAACCTTGGAAACAAAGCAGGAATTTGAGTTTATTCCTCTTGACCTGGTAGTTACACCACTGGTGGGATCCCCTATGATAAGATCCTTAGGGTGGTCTTTCTGAATTCTGATAGATGGCACTTTGGTGGTTGCCTCTACTTCACATTCAGGAGAAGGTTCCTGTACTTCTTCAGACTTGACTGGACTGTCAGTTGGACTGTCAAGGAATGTTTCAACATCCTCCATGACATCGGTTCCTTCCTCTTTATCATCCACAATGACATTTATGGACTCCATCAGGACATTGGTTCTGTAGTTGAACACTCTGTAGGCTCTGCTGTTAGTAGAGTATCCCAGAAATACGCCTTCATCACTTTTGGGATCTAGCTTCCTTCTCTGTTCACGATCTGTGAGAATGTAGCATTTACTTCCAAAAATATGAAAGTACTTCACAGTGGGTTTTCTGCCCTTCCATATTTCATACAGAGTGGAGGAGGTTCCTTTTCTCAAGGTGACTCTGTTGTGAACATAGCACGCGGTATTCATTGCTTCAGCCCAAAAGTGCATAGGGAGCTTCTTTGCATGAATCATTGCTCTGGCAGATTCTTGAATAGTTCTATTTTTTCTTTCAGTTATTCCATTCTGCTGAGGAGTTATAGGGGAGGAGAACTCATGGCTTATTCCTTCATCAATCAGAAGCTTTGGTATTCGTCTGACTGCTTCCTTGGATATGATCTTCTTCATTCCCCGTAAGTGGAGATGTCCAAGTCTTCTATGCCACAGCTTCACCTCCTGTTCTTCCTTGGCTGAGGAGCATGTTGTGGAAAAGTTAGAGAGATCAGGTTCCCACAGGTAGCAGTTGTCTTTGGACCTGGTTCCTCTCATAACTTCCTGATTGTCACCATTTGTTACAATGCACAACTCCTTAGTAAACTGAACATGAAAACCTTGATCACACAGCTGACTTATGCTGATGAGGTTTGCAGTTAGTCCTCTTACTAACAGCACATTGTTCAGTTTTGGCACTCCAGAACAGTCCAGTTGCCCCACACCTCTTATTTTTCCTTTGGCACCATCACCAAAAGTCACATAGCTGGTAGTGTGAGGTTGAATATCTACCAGTAGATTTTCCATACCAGTCATATGTCTTGAGCATCCACTGTCAAAGTACCAGTCTTCTCTGGAAGAAGCCCTTAGGGCAGTGTGTGCTATCCTAGCATACCATTGTTGCTTCTTTATGGGAACACATCGCTTACGTGTTTTATGCTTAGGTCTGACATGTGAGGCTCTGTTAGGGAAACCATGAATCCAGTAGCAGAAGGCTTTTATATGTCCAAGCCTGCCACAGTGGTGACACCTCCAATTCTGGTATTTCCTCTTCTGATGATCATTCATCCTAGCTCCTTGATGTTGAGACATTGGATTTGACATCTGCTTGAACTTCTGAACTCTAGCCTTTGGGCGTTTGTGTTCAGCTCCTTTTCCAAATCCTAGCCCAGATTTGGTTCCAGACTGCTGTCCCACTTTTAGAATTTCTTCCAAGGTGTCAGTTCCCTTATTCATCATTCTGATGGATTTGGTCATCTGGTTCAGCTTGGAGGTCAGCAGGGCTATCTCATCATTTAGCCCCTCTATGGCAGACAGTTGCTTCTGTCTCTCATCTTCCAGTTCCTTGATGAGTTTCTTCTGCTTTTCTCCTTGTGCACGTACTTCTGCACTGGTGGTACACAGCTTCTTATATGCTGCAGCAAGTTCATCAAATGTCAGCTCATCTGCACTTGTGTCATCTTCAGAGACACACACACTGGTTAGTGCAGTAACATGTTTGGCAGATTCTCCTTCAGATTCACTTTCAGAATCTCCTTCAGACCATGTGATAGCTAGCCCCTTATTTTGCAATTTGAGGTAAGTAGGACATTCAGCTCTGACGTGTCCATACCCTTCACAACCATGACACTGGATTCCCTTCCCATGGTTGAACTTCTCCTCAGAAGTTGATCTTTTCTTAATGTCAGACGGGATGTTCTTGACATTAGGTCTACCTCTTTGATCAATCTTCTTCATGAACTTGTTGAATTGCCTCCCAAGCATGGCTAAGGCTTCTGATATACTTTCATCACCTCCAGTATATCCTTCTTCTGACTCCTCTTCAGCATTAGATATAAAGGCTATGCTTTTCTTCTTCTCAGCATACTCACCTAAGCCCATTTCAAAGGTTTGGAGAGAACCAATGAGCTCATCTACCTTCATATTGCTGATGTCCTGAGCCTCCTCTATGGCTGTGACCTTCATAGCAAACCTCTTAGGCAAGGACCTGAGAATCTTTCTTACAAGTTTCTCTTCAGTCATTTTCTCACCTAGTCCACCAGAGGTGTTTGCAATTTCAAGAACATTCATGTGAAAGTCATGATTAGTCTCATTCTCTTTCATCCTCAGATTTTCAAACTTGGTTGTCAACATCTGAAGTTTGGACATCTTCACCTTGGAGGTACCTTCATGAGTTACCTTGAGGGTATCCCAAACTTCCTTAGCTAGTTCACAATGGTGCACCAGCCTGAAGATGTTCTTAGTGATTCCATTGAACAGTGCATTCAAGGCTTTGGAATTACCAAGAGCTAATGCCTCTTGTTCCTTGTCCCAATCTTCTTCAGGAATCTGCACACTGACTCCATCTTCATCTGTCCTCGTTGGATGTTCCCATCCCTTGTTGACAGCTCTCCAGACTTTGCTGTCTAGAGACCTTAAGAAGGCTATCATACGAGGCTTCCAGTCATCATAATTAGATCCATCCAACATGGGTGGTCTGTTTGAGTGTCCTAAATCCTTGTCCATGGTACTAGAAAGTAACTTCCCTAGATCTCACCCAGAACTTCACAGGCAGGGTGCCTGCTCTGATGCCAATTGAAATTCTAGTTATCAGACTTTGGATGTCACACTGATTGTTATGACATCCAATTCTGCACAGACAGGGATTATGCAGAACTTAACAGTAAGTGCAGTAAATAACACAAGTAATTGTTCACCCAGTTCAGTCCAACATGACCTACATCTGGGGGCTACCAAGCCAGGGAGGAAATCCACTATTAGTAGTATCAATTCAAAGCTAAACTCACCCGTTTACAACTTATCACTTAATCCCTACCCAATGCAATTTCAATCTTAACCTAAGATCAGAGTTCCTACTCACTCCCCCTCAATCACCTCAGTGATATTAAAGACACTTTGAAGTCACACTTCAAAAACAACTCTTGATTATGCTTCACAGCTTAAATCAAGATACACAGCACTCACGCTTAAAAGCTTTGAGTGACACAACACTTACAACTCAATGAACACCCTATGCCAAAGCAATCATCTACTTGATAATGGCTTGGCTTACAAGATACGTCTAATACAAGACTCACAAAATACAACAGTGAAGTATGATGGACACACTAAATCTTCACGCCTCAAAATCCCCGAAACTGAATGAAGGAATGCCTTCCTTTTTATATTGCAGCACCTGGGCTTTTGCACCTGTATTTTCCTGAATTTTAGGTCACACAAGTTCCCTCAAATTCAACATTTAGGTTGCTAAAGATAGGCTATTTGTTAGGTTCATTGAATGTAGCTTGGTTGTTGATTTCCTGGATTTTCTCTCTGCTGTTGAATCCCTAAAGAATAGCCTGAGAAAAAGCTGAAACAGAAAACTGAACAACCTACAATTTAGCATATGCTGTCAGGCACGAATGTCACGACATTCAGCTTGACATCAAGGTCCATATGCTGAGTCTGTTTTTCCAGAAAACAGACTGTACAATTTTGCTGACCTGTACATGATCAAAATGACCGTACTACAGTAACAGCTTACATTAATAAATGTCAAAGTGTCCAACTTAACATTTATACATTTGGCCTTAAGTTAGTTCTGTTATTCTCTTGAAGAACAAACTAAGTTTTATGCTGAAGTATAGCAGAACACCACTCTGCCTAATCTTCAGTAGCTGCTGTCAATGATGAATGTCACAACATCTAGTTTGACATTCAGTCAGTAGGCCTTATGCCAGGTCTGGTTCTTCCTTGATAACCAGACTGCAAATGAATACCAAGTTCTAACAGAACTTCTGTTCCTTAGTATCTGTTGACAGGTATGAATGTCACAGCATTCAATAATCCTGTGTTAGCTAGTCCTGCAGTAACTACAATGTAGTCACATATACATGTCATGACATCAGTCAAGACATTAGTGTTTTACCATATAATGCAGCCAATCAAACACCTACAATTTGGATTTTTGATGAAGAAGTTATGGGTACTTGAAGTTGGATTTTTTCACATTTCAATGCATTTGGTCCAAAGTGACCTATAATATTTTGCATTATCACATGTATTTATTTTAATATTTTTAAAATTTTCTAAACATAACATTTGAATTGGACATCTTAATCTTTCCAATTCATTTGATCCCACCTCAAAATCATGAAAAATGAAGGAGTTATGTCCTTGGGAAGTTGACCTAAAACTAGGATTTCAGTCAAAATGACCTATAATGTATTGGAATGGATGAGGACCTTCCAAGATTCAAATAAATTTTTGATGAACATGAAAGTTGTTCATATGGTCCTTAAGAACATTTTTTCTCTTGGGGTAATCTCCATTTTCCAAACACATCAAAAGTTAGGTCTCAGTGTAATTCAAAATAGCCAGATGAATTGACTGATCAACTTCTCAAGTCCAAAACCCATATCTTGATGAATTGATGATTGAGGAAACTCAAATAAGTTCAAATATGCATGAAATTATGAATGAAAGAACTTACCATTATTTCATTTGACCAAAGGTTGACGTTGCTTCATGAGCAAGGCATAGTTGATGAACAGATGAATTAGGGTTTCCTTGTGAAACAAGCCTCAAGCCCCTTGATTTACTTTGATCAAAATGATGAATTGAGATACTTGGGGGGCATATTTGATGGATGAGAGATTTGGGAACCATTTCCATGCTTGCTTTCATCTTCTCTTGGCCATATCAATGCACATAAGACCTCCTAGAAGCTTTGGATCTTGTGACTGCTCAAGCTACAAATATGAGATGTTAGTGACATATTTTTGTGCTTTTGGTTAGTGAATAAAATGAGAAAAGCAATAATATACAATTCAAACATGCTTGGTGATCTCAAACCAACTCTCAAGAGGTCCAACCCAAAGTTAAGGATCCAAGATGCTATGATCCTTGAGGCAATGCAACATGCAATGATCTGATGCCATGAGGGATCTTAGGGTCAAAATTGGGGTCTTACAGATGCCCCTATTTAAGTTCATTCTAGCCGGATAAGTGAAGGTTAAAATCTTCGTCTTGACGAGGTAGAATGGGCTTAAATAATAACAAAGAGACGAATTTTGGTCCCTAAGAGACCTCATGATGCAAATGTATGTATGCAAAAGGTAATACTCTATGGAGATAGGTGTCCACAAAGAGAAAAGAAATCAGGAGAAACGGACAGTCCATATGAGTAATACACTCAATGGGACAGAGACTCTGGGGATTCTAAAGGGGATAAGAAAATGGAATAAAACGCGTGAGCAGGTCACGACTTAAGACTTGCTGAGACACGAGAAGAATTCCATAAAAATAAATCAATGGAAAGACTCGAGTTGACTCAAAGATGTATGTATTGGGGAATATACCAATACAGCAAAACTATCCACAAAGGATACTTCGGATGAACATCCGGACTCAAATGGGGAAAATCCACTAAGGGACTTCATTGGGAAATGTCCAAACATGAGTCATCTGAGGAAACAACAGGATGAGGTATTACCGATTACTGGGTAATAAGCTCAAGGAGACATGTGATCAAAACACCGGTATGAGGGTGAGAGAACAACACGCTCGGGGAGAATAAACATCTAAGACCAGTATGAGGGTGATAGATATCAAACATCCAAAATCATCCGAGGAAGACCTAAAAAGGGTATATTTCAACTCAAGAAATCTGACTCCACAGGGGACAAAAGTCATGATAGGGAGCAGAAGGAAGGAACACCAGGGATACCGGTTACTGGGCATATAATATGTGACCAACCACGGCGTGAATTAGAGAATATTTCCAAAACACTCATCATCCAAAAGGAGGGCTAAAAAGCAAACTCATTTTACAGGATGGACATTCGACTCCGCAAAAGGGGATTCGAATCTTACTCGACTGGGGAAGAATCAAAGACTTCGACTGAAGAGCGCATGAGATATATTATCTATTACCGTCAGGACGTAGATAATAAACCCGCATGGAAGATTATCCACAACCGGTTACTGGGTTAATAAAGGATAAATCGACCGAAAGGAAAGGACATCGGGATACCGAATATTAGGTATAAAATGATGACCAATCAAAGGGGAGAGACAATCATTACCGAACAAGGGTAAATGAAATATGAATCACTGGGGATACATTGATAAAAGCAATGATCCGGGAGATATATCACCGGTTACTGGGAGATATACTCAAACGTGAAGGAATATCAATACCGAATATTGGATAAAGATAACCAACAAAGAGGGGATTACATCTACCAGATACTAGGTAGAAAACCACAGAAGAGTAATCGTCATCGGTTAGGATGCATAAAATAAGGTTAACTCTGCAAGGGGATAAAATGGGGTTTACAACTACCGGTATGAGGGTAGAAAACCACAGAATTAGGACTTACAACTACCGGTTACTAGGTAGAAGGCCACAGACTCCGCTGGGAAATAGATGGACAATTACTAGTTACTGAGCAATCATTCATCTAAAATGCGGGGAAGCGCAGGGGAAATAACAAAAGGAGTCGATCTAGGAATAAGCTAGAGAGACACAAAGAAACAAGACTCAACCCAATGAGGATATAACTCAGGGGAGTAAATCCATCCCAATACATGCTTGGGGGGAGGAAACAGAAATAACAACCATCCACGAGGACATAACTCAGTAGGGAATATGGAAGAAAGGGTAGACATTTTCTGCCTATAGGGCTGACTCTACATGGAGAGATCAAACACCGACATCTGCTTGGGGAAGTATGTATCACCAAATAGCAGGAGACGACAAATAAAGATATGTGGCAAGAAATGCAACATGAATATCTGAATGTTAAAGTTATGCATATATATGTGTGGTTTCTGTATGATGAATGCTGACAAACAAACATATCTAACACAAACAGGTCCAAGAGTCAATGGAGAGATAATCATCTTCATCAACCACTCTGCTCGGGAGGAAACCACAAACGGGCTTTGATCAGACAATTCCACTAGGGAAGCACTGCTGACGACTGAACCATGGATTACCCGTAGGTAACTACTGGGGATACTCTACTGGTGACCATACTGGGGAATAGAAGTGGGATCAACCCTGCTGAAGATGGTCGAGAAGCAAAATTGCTGGAGATCAAAAGTAGACAAGTCCACAGGTGGAAAGCTATAACTCAAACTTGATGAAAACTCCACTTATGTCGGGGATTTCCTGCTCACTCTGAGGGGAATTTCTAACTTGAAGTAAGGGAATACCAACTCCTTCGGAAAGATTAACATATTCAATTTATCAATCTATAAGGGATTTTAGGTCAATCCACTCAAGGGATGACAACCATATAATTGATAACACAAATGCTAAATTCCAGACTCACTGGGGAATATAGAAAAATGAGACCGCATCCAAAACTCCAAACTCTCTGAGGATTTGGTGGAATGTACAAACTTTCTTCTGTGCTCGCGGAGGAGACAACTTGAAACACAAATGAAGAGGATACAAGTATGCTGGGAATATGAACAAATGTCTTACCCTTTTGGGAATCATACTATCCTTGGGAGAGCACTGAAGATGTCCCAAGTGTCCTTTTGTCATTGTGAATGTTCACTTTGTTTAAAAACAACTTATGAAAATTTTATTTATTTAAAACAATGATATTTTTCAATTAAATCATGCAAAATATTTGTTGAATAGAAACAAATAAGAGTGCAAAAAATTGGATAAAGGCTCAAATTTATTTGATGGAATGGTAATCTGCAAATGGCAAGATTCCATGGATCTTTAGAAATTTGAAATTGGTGATATATATTGGAAAAGGGCTACATTGAACAAAATGACCATTTCTCCACCAACTCTGATTCCGATGTATTTGAAGCTTCAGTTGACGATGACTGAGCGAGAATCTTTGACAGATGACAGTTGTAGAACAAAGTCTTGTCAGGATGCAGTTACTTGCCAAATCCCTAATTTTGCCTAGATTTCCCCAGGGTGAGGTACTCAATCTAGCGGGATATATTCATTCATTTTTTATGTCTCTAACTTTTGCCTGGATCGCCCTTTCGGGTTTTCAATCCATCGAGACGCTCATTTTTGCCTAAGCCGTCCTTTCGGGTTTTCAACTTAGCGAGTTATTCTGTTTTTATTTTAGGCGAAGTATTTCTTGACTGCATCTGAATTCACAGGACGAGTGAAATCCTCCCCATCCATAGTTGTAAGCATCAAAGAACCGCCTGAAAAGGCTCTCTTAACAACATACGGACCTTCATAGTTTGGAGTCCACTTGCCCTTGGAATCGGGCGCGAAAGACAAAACTTTCTTGAGCACGAGGTCACCTTCTCGGAACACACGAGGTTTGACTTTCTTATCAAAGGCTTTCTTCATCCTTTGCTGATATAACTGACCATGGCACATGGCAGTCAATCTCTTCTCTTCAGTCAATTTCAGTTGGTCATAACGACTCTGTGTTTTAATTCAATTGTCATTGCAGACTTTTGATTCATTTATGTTTTCCAATGCGCACAATCTAGGGTTTGGGAACGAATTAGGAAATTTGGAAATGAATCTGAGTCATGGACTTAACCCGATTTAGTGGTGGATTTGGGTCAATATTGACCCATTTGACTTGGACTTGGATCATTCGCTTGACCCAAATGAAGTGAACTTTGCGCTTGGCTCGGTCAGCCTCTTGACCGTCCTATCAACAAAATAATAATTTTATCTATATTTTTAATAATAAGTCTGACTAATAAAAGTGCTAATATAATGAACTTAATGAATAAACTAATTAACTCATAAACCTAATTCATTATAAAATAATCAATAATATAATTAATTTAACTAATAATAAATTAGTCAATATTCTATTAACTTAAATATAAACTAATAAAAATCCAATTGGTTTTATTAATCAATTAACATCTAATTAACTTAACTAATATTAACCTAATTAATCCTGAAAAACAAAATGTTATTTCAAATTAATCCTAGAATGTCCTAAATTAGTAGTTAATCAAGATGGATTAGAAAATTCAAAAGGCCTATCCTTTGACTTCTTAGGACATTAGGGGTTAATAAGATGGTTCACACGGGCTCTGAACATGTTATCGATCTAAACCCTAGGTCAGAAGAAAGGTGGTCAAAATTTGGGGTACGACAGTTGCCCCTATTTAATCAACTTAAACTGGGAGAATGATGACAATTAGTCTTTATCCTCATGGGAGGAGATGATTAAATACATAGAGGGTCCCTAATTTTGATCATGTGGTTAGTAAATCCTGAGTATGACCAAGGATTGATCAATCCTTAATTCTCTGCTGGTATTCAAACCAACCTATGATGGAACCCCGATCATACTTTGTCAATTAATTTCAGCCTATTCGGGTGAAACTTGCGTACATTTTCTGATGATCATCCGATCATGTTACATAAATCGGGTAGGACTCTGGCGATCCTTCGACGTTGCAATTCATGTGATCCACCGACCATTTGGAATCTTGGTAGGCCTTTGACGATCCTCCGGTCGTTGCAATTCCTATGATCAACCAATCATTTTGAATCTTGGTAGGACTCTGATGATCCTCCAATCATTGCAATTCCTATGATCAACCGATCATTTGGAATCTTGGCAGGACTCTGATGATCCTCCAATCGTTATATGTTGGAACCCTGTGTATTTGATCGAACTTATCCCATATGAGGGGTAGGCTATTAATCTGGGGATATGAGAGATGCGTACCTGCTCATTGGTTGATAGATATCTTTCAAGATGACCAATCTACTGGATATGTTAAATTTGTTGGGAAGATCCTTTGTTTAAAAGGCTCCGTAGTAGGTCACTTATTGGGGAAGTCCAACAAGTTTTCTTAGCTTGAGGAATTGTACAGGTATTGCTAGGAATTGGACTTCTAAGAGCGGTTACAAATCCTATGTTATGTTATGCATGTTCATATGGATGTATGTTTTGATGTATGTTCTTATGCATGATGCATTTTGGGATATCGCCTCTTTTATAATATGTATGATGGATATGTGAAATTGTGGGAATCACGGTTTCCGTAACATTCCGACTCTCCCACCCCTTGAGATTTGGATATATCCATGGCCTGGGCCATGATGCTCTTGCTGCCTGAGAATGTGTTAAAAGGAAGAAATATTTGTGCTGATTAGATCATGACTGTTCATTTAGGGATCTTGCATTTTGCTTGGGATTTAATGTTGGAAGGTTTATGATCCTTTTAACATTTTGAAATCAAAGTAAAAGACGTTTTTACAAAGTTTTTTTATCATGCCCGATGTTTTAATGTATTATTTACAAATAAATGATATTTTGTAATCAAGCGGAAAAATTGAGAACAAAGAAATAAAGCTTGAAAAACAACGTTGTTCTTTGAGAAATTTGACCCGTAATGAGCGATAATACATAAAGAAGCAATTCTCGTAAGGGGAGATTACTGGAAAACTAGAAGATGTAAAAATGGCAATGAAAACATATTACTTTATGTTCCTAATAAATTCAACACAATCTACTATCCATATGTCTTCAAGGTCATGATACTTCGCTTCTGAAGACGATGATTGAATTAATTGCCCACATCTGAATTCCTGTTGTAATAAGGCTTAAGTATTACCGTCATATGCGTTTTGGATATCCCTAATTTTTTTCCTGGATGGCTCCTTCGAGTCTTATTCTATCGGGATGATATACCCTTTTTTTCGTAAGCCTCCCTTCCAGGTTTTCGATTTATCAGGTTTTATTTTTATATAAGTCCCTAATTTTTCCATGAATTGCTTTTTTCAAGTTTTCAATCCACCGGGACGCCCTAATTTTTGCCTCAGTTGCCCTATCGTGTTTTCGAATTAGAAGGATTTTATCATATTTTTCTAGGCATAGTATTTCTTGACTGCATCGGAGTTCACAAGTCGTGGTAACTTTGTTCCATCCATGGTTGTGAGAACTAAGGCTCCGTCAGAGAAGGCGTTTTTTACGATGTATGAACCTTCGTAGTTTATGGTCCATTTACCACGAGGATCTTTAAGGATGGATAATATTTTCCTGAGCATTAGGTGTCCTTGTTCTAATAGACGAGGACAAACTTTCTAGTTGAATGCTTTCTTCAACCTTTGCTTATATAATTGTCTGTGACATACTGCAGCCATGCGCTTCTCTTATATGAGGTTTAATTGATTGAACCTTATTTGTACCCATTCTGCCTCTTCCAATTTAGTCTCCATCAGGACTCCCAAATAGGGCATCTCAGCATTGATAGGGAGAATCGCTTCGGTGCCATATACCAAAGAGAAAGGAGTTTCTCCTGTCGAAGTCGGAACTGAAGTCCTATAGCCATGTAATATGAAAGGTAGAATTTCATGCCAATCTTTGTAGGTTTTTACCATATTCTGGATAATCTTTTTGATATTCTTATTAGTTGTCTCTACTGCGCCATTCATCTTAGGCCTATAGGGTGATGAGTTATGGTATTCAATTTTGGAACTTTCGTATAACTTATCCATTCCTTTGTTATTTAGATTCAACCCATTATCAGTGATGATCTTATTAGGAACACTGTAATGACAAATAATCTCTTTCTTGATGAACCGTTAGATCACTTTTCTCGTCAGTTGGTGTAAGAAGCAACTTCTACCCACTTGGTGAAGTAATTGATCGCAACCAGAATGAATTGGTGTCCGTTCACAGCTTTTAGCTCGATCATCTTGATTATGTTTATACCCCACATGGAGAAAGATCATGGAGCAGTCAAGATATTCAAGGGAGTAGGTGGAACATGTACTTTATCTTCATAGATCTGGAACTTGTGACATTTCTTGATGTGTTTGAAGCAATCAGACTCTATAGTCAACCAGTAATACCCTGGTCTTGGACTTTTCTTAGCCATGCTGTGTTTGTTGGCATGAGTGTCAAAGGATACTTCGTGAATCTCCTTGATAAGCATGTTTGCTTCATATCCATCCAGGCATATGAGCAAGGTCATGTCGTGGTTTCTTTTGTAGAACAGATCACCATTGAGGAAGAATTGGGATGCCAATATTCTGAGTGTTTTCTTCTCCTGGCTTGAGGCATTTATAGTGTACTCATGTTTCTATAGGAACTGTTTAATGTTGTAAAACCAAGGTTTATTATCCATTCTATGCAATATGATGGCTTATCCAAACGTTGAATCCTTTAGAAGGTGTTTCCTTATACGACTTGACTTTGAACATGGATGAAACAATAGCTAGGGCATTTGCTAGCTGACTCTCTTCTCGAGGAATATAATGGAAAGTGATCTCATCAAAGTAAGTGATCATTTTTCATACGTTGTCTCGATACCGGATTAATTTAGCATTATGTGTTCCCTATTCCCCTTTGATTCGATTGGTACGAGACCAAAATCTCCATATACTTTTAAGATCTTGATTCTTAAGTTGATGGCTTCATCGAGTCCTAGGATGCATGCCTCGTACTCTTCCATGTTATTAATGCAGGTGAAGCATAACCTAGTTGTGAATGGAATGTGGTAACCTGTTGGAGAAGTTATGATAGCCCCGGTCCCATATCCTTTAGCATTTGAGCCATCATCAAATATGAGTTTCCATCTGGATCCTGGTTTGGGGCCTTCGTCGAGACCTGGGGTCTCACAATCCCTTATCACTGTAACATCTTCATCGGGGAAGTCAAACTGTATAGGTTGATAATCTTCCATTGGTTGGTGAGAGACATAATCTTCTAACACACTTCCTTTGATAGCTTTTTGTGTGACATATTGGATGTCATACTCAGTTAATAACATTTTCCACCGGGCTATTCTTCCAGTTAGTGTTGTCTTTTCAAAAGTATATTTGATAGGATACATCCTGGATATTAGCAAGGTAATATGACACATCATGTATTGTCTTATACGTCAAGCAACCCATACTAGAGCACGATAAGTTTTCTCCAAGAGCGAATATTGGGATTCGTAATCGGTGAATTTCTTGCTCAGGTAGTAGATTCAATGTTCTTTTCTTCTGGTCTCATCTTGTTGCCCCATTACACATCCCATAGACATGTCAAATACTGTTAAGTACATTATAAGTGGACCTCCTGGAACTGGTGGTATTAATATAGGTGATTATTACAAATATTCTTTGATTTTGTCGAAGGCCTTTTGATAACCTTCATCCCACTTGATGGCTTGATCTTTCCTGAGACACTTGAAGATTGGCTCACAGGTGGCTGTGATATGCGAGATAAACCTAGCAATGTAGTTTAATCTTCTTAAGAATCCACAAACCTCTTTTTCTTTCCTTAGAGCTGGCATGTCTTTGATGGCCTTGACTTTGTCAGGATCAACTTCGATTCCTCTCTGGCTGACTAAGAACCCCAATAATTTCCCCAATCTTACTCCAAAAGTGCACTTTGTAGGATTCATGCGTAACTTTAACTTCCTCAGACGATCGAACAACTTTTGCAGGTTAATTATATGATCTTCTTCATCCCGTGATTTTAAGATCATATCATCAACATAAAACTTTATCTCCTTGTGGATCATATCATGGAAGAGCATCACCATTTCCCTTTGGTACATTGCCCCGACATTCTTCAATCCGAAAGGCATTACCTTGTAACAGAAGGTTCCCCAGGGAGTGATAAACGTGGTTTTCTCAATGTCTGCGGGAACCATCTTTATCTGATTATAACTAGAGAATTCATCCATGAATAAAAAGACCGAGAGTTGAACGGTGTTATCTACCAACACATCAATGTGTGGCAAAGGGAAATCATCTTTAGGACTTGCTATATTCAGATCTCAGTAGTCCATGCACATTATGAATTTTCCATCTTTCTTTGGGACTGGCACGATGTTATAAACCCATTGTGGATACTTGGCAACGACTAAGAATCCTGCGTCGAGCTGCTTTCTGACTTCCTTTCTGATTTTTAGTAACATATTTGGTCTAGTCCTTCTCAATTTCTATTTTACTGGCGGACACTCTGGTTTGAGTGGTAAGTTGTGTATGACGATGTCCATGTCTAGTCCTAGCATGTCTCTATATGACCAAGAAAACACATATGCATACTCATGGAGAAGATCGACCAATCTTTTTTTGATTTTAACATTTAAGGCAACGCCGAACTAAACCTCTTTCCTGTTTTCTTTGGTTCCCAGATTAATCCCATCCACTGGTTCCTGATAAGGTGAAATCTATTTGTCCTCTTGTTTCAACAATCTGGATAATTCTTCAAGAAGCTCACAATCATCCTCATCGCCTTCTTTCGCTTGGTTAATAGGGAATTCGAAGTCATAAGGGCTTATAGCAGTGTTGTTTCCAATAGGTTCATTTATTAATCTGCACAAGGAAGATTTTTCTTCTTATTATTTTTTTGGAATGATGAGAGTGTATGAAAGATTTAATGCCATTTTTTTAGAAAAGAAAACTTGAAATGAAAGGAAAATGATATTAATTGAAAACAAAATGTAATTTTATTCATGAATAAATCTTTAAAATAAAGGGAGACCCTACAAAGCTTGTCCATTTTCCTTGGGCAAGGAAAATGACGTAATATTATTTCAAAAAACTGTAAATTACTTCAAAACGGAAATCATCTCGGGAATCTTAATGGCCTTCCAATTATTGAGATCGGTATCTGGTGAACAGTGACACACCAAGTCGGGTATCCCTTCATCTTCTTCTTCAATTACCGCCACACGATCTTCACTTTGGTGCCCAACACTGTGGAATTTATTTTAGAGAGTATGAATTTCCTTTGACTAGTCTTCTGAGACCCTTTATTAGCCGATTTGTAACCCAGGACAAACCGATTCTTTTTCTCGGGTATCTCCAACAACTTGCCCAATCCCAACATATCTCTACCTTTGATCAACTCTAACATTTTCTCCCATGGCGAGGCTGATTTTTCTTCCTTGGGAAGATCTCTTCTTCGACTGAGTGTTGTAATATCCAAAGCTTGGAAAGGTATCTCCAATGTTTCTCCATCTACCTCTATGTATCTGAATCATGAGACGTGACTAATAAACATGTCTTCCTCTTCTTAGATGATTATTAACTTATCATCTACTATGAACTTTAACCTTTGGTGAAAATGGAGGTGATGACTCCCGCTGCATGGATCCAAGGTCGTCCTAGAAGACAACTAAATGATGGGTTAATGTCCATCACTTGGAAGGTAATTAAAAATGTGTGTGGCCCCATCATTATTGGTAGGTCCACTTCTCAGATCACCATTCTTTTCGAGCCATCAAAAGCTCTGACTACTAACATGCTAACTTTCATGGATGTTCTCACAATATTCAACTTCCCATTAGTGTTCTTAGGTAGGACATTAATAGATGATCCCATATCTACTAATACCCTTCTAAGAAGGATATCCTGAAATTTAACTGATATATGTAGGGCCTTGTTGTGGGCCTATCCCTCTGGTGGTAATTTGTCATTGTTGAATCCCAAGAAGCTGCTAGCAATGATGTTAGCCACTACTTCATCAAACTGGTTCACGGTTATATCATGGGTAACATACTCCTCATTCAAGATCTTCAACAGAGCTCCTCTATGAGCCTCCAAACTTAACAAAAGAGACAGTATGTAGACTTTAGAAGGCGTCCAGTTTAGCAGGTTCACCACCTTATAGTCACTTTTCCTAATCACCCTCAAGAATTCTTTAGCTTCTTCTTGGGGAATACCCTTCTTAGAAGGTCCTTACTCAGAGTCTACCGCCTCTGTTCCTTTCAAATTTTCAGGAGTATTCTTCTTTGGTGGTTTCTTAGGAGCGAACACTCTTTCACTCCGAGTCATACCTCCAATACCAATTATGTTAGTGACTGTTGGTTCACGCACTAGAGGCTTATCTCCCACATATGTTGTAGCGGTATAATTCCAGGACACAGACTTAGTACTTTTCTAAGGATGTGGTAACGGAACATGGAATACAATAGGGTATTCTGGCTCTGCTGGTACCTGAGTTGGAATTTGAAATGGTATCATAACTGGTATCTGGATATGCGCCTGAGAAGATATGAGTACAGGAATCTGGAATGGTGCATGCACCTCTCTTCTCTGATAAGGAATCTTAAAGGGAATGTTCCCTTGAGATTCTATAACTGAGACAACCTCCATATTTCTTGAGTATCCAACTTAAACCAAACCTTGGTTCATCATCTGTTGAAGACACCTCTTCATCTTCTCACATTTGTCTGGATTAGACCGACAAACCTTGCAATTAGTATATAACTCTTCAAACAACTCGTAGCCAATCAATCTTTCATATATTCTAGACATAAGGGTTTTTACCTGGTCCACCCTCTGGACTAAGACATTATCTTCTGATTTTTTGATGGAATTGATAGTTAGTCCATCATATCCTGACATTGGATTATTCTTGATGTTCGGATTTTTGACAGCGAAAGAAATAACCTTATGGTCAAGCAAGTCTTGGACCTTAAACTTGAGGGCCAGGCACTTCTTCGTAGTATGCCCTGGTGAATCAGCATGAAAATCAAATCTGGCGTTGGCATGATATCCACGAGGAAGAGATGTTGATGAGGGTGCAAGAGGTATAACTCCACCAACAATCTTTACAATAAGTAAGGCAGGATCTGAGTATATGTCATGGGTATAAGGTCAAAGTCCTTCCTAGGCCTTTGTTGACCCCTTCAAGGATACCCATTATGTTGTTGATTCTGCGGAGGTGGTGCCCTAGGTTATTGAGCTTGAGGCTTAAAGTATGCTTGTTGCGGGTACTGATTAGGATTTACTGTAGCCACATAAGAATTGTAAGGCATATGGGAATACCCATCAATAGTAAAAACATCGATATCACCCTTCTTTGAATTATTGTTGTTAGAATATCTTTTATTGTTATGTTTACCAGAAGATGATTTTTCGATCTTACCGTTTTCCCACCCATAATCGATTCTTTCCCCAATTATCACCAGATCAACAAAACCTGTTGATACTGATCCTATCATCTTTTTGTAGTATAGGCCTTGTAAAGTGCCCATGAACATGTCCATTAGTTCACTCTGCAATAGCGGGGGATGTATATGGGAGGCCAGTTCCCTCAAACTTTGTGTGTAATCCTTGAATGATTCGTTCCCCTTTTGTGATAGATTTTGTAATTGCATGTGATTGGGAGCCATGTCCAAGTTATACTTGTATTTCTTCAGGAAGGCATTAGTTATATCTTCCCCAGTATTGATATGGGTTCTCTCCAACTGCATATACTAATCCAAGGGTGCCCCACTTAAACTGTCTTGGAAACTGTGTATCATTAGTTTCTCATTTGCTGCATAGGCACCATTTTCCTGACGAACATTCTGAGATGGTTCTTATGGAAACTGACACCCTTATACTTGTCAAACTCAGGAGTTTTAAAATTTTGAGGTATAACTATGTCTGGTACTAAGCACATCCCCGTAACATCGACTCCAAAGACATTGAACCCTTCAACTACCTTCAACCTTTCTTCTAGAATCTTATATTTGTCATCAACCCTTGTTTCCCCAATAATGGCGGCAGGATAAGCAATTAGTTTAATTTCTTGAACCATACCCTTATGGTTTTCATCCTCATATTGTTGGCTCATATCCACGTAGTTGTCTTATGGAACCAATATTTGTATAGGACGAGATGCCCCACTCTGAACAAAAATCGGGATGAACCCTTCAGGATGAAGGGTGCTAATTTTGGGTGTAGTGATATTAGCTTCAGCCCCTTGGATATCAGAGATGAATCCTTGCATGGGGTTACCATCCATAAGTGGAGGGGTAGATATGGAAGCAACCTTCATTCTGTCAGCCTCAGCCTCTCTTGCCATCATGTTAGTGATGGTGCACGTGAGTTGGTCGATCTTATCTTTCATCCCCTCGAAGTTTCCCTTTACCGAGTCTATATCCTCCTTGAGTGCAACTTGATTTTGTTCGATTTGCTCCATGGTCTTCTTTTGGAAAACCTGAGTTTGGTAAGGCGGTCGGAGAGTCCAATTATCTTGAGCAATGAATATGAGAAAATTGGGGAGAAAAATAATTTTTTTTGTTTCCCTTTTTATGCATGTGTATGTATGAATGAATGCATAGTATGCAAAAATATTTTTATAGGAATCTTAACCATTCATTGATTGTAAGCAAGATAAAGATAATAGAAATTCAAAGTACTTTATTTATTCCATAATTCAAAAGGATAGTAACAAGAAAACCCAATAATTATTCATAACTTATAGAAAGGGAAACACAAAAATTGAAAACCATTACAAATAAAACTTCTAACATCTCTCCTTGATCTTAGTCCTAAATTCGTCCACCATGTAACAAGACATCTTGAGGAAGTCACACATCTCTTTTTGAGGCTTAAAGATATCTGCCATGAAATCAGCTTCCTTCATACTTTGGGGTATCTTCTCAATTAAGTCATTAGATAATATGACCAGCTTCAGGTATTTTCCCTATAATATCCATCCTTCTCTTGAAGTTTCAACATAATAGCCTTGTCTTCTTCGATGGTGTCCATCATTTCTTGATTATGGATCTCTACATAATTTCACCATTTTCTCATTTCATCATACTCTTCTTCTAGGAGATTCACGTGTCTCTTGAGATCGACTACCTCTTCATAAGCTTCACTCCATTTAGAAGGACGTAAGACAAAGAGTCCCTCAGCAGCTCTTCTTCTCAATATTGAGTATGTAGTTTAGCTTTGGGCTTCACTAAGAGATTTGACTAGACTTTAAACTTCAGCTTTCAAAGCTTGGATACAGGCTCTATATTCATCATTTGCTTCCTTCTGAGTCCTTGTTGAATTAAGCCAAATATTCTTCCATTCATACCTTTGGCGCCAAGCTCAGTCCAGTTCATCCTTATGTGCATTGATGCTTGAACTAATAACCATAAGGTCATCATAACCTTGTTCCTTTTGATCATCGTTTATTTTGGTCATCTCCACACTCCTCTTGAGTTGTTCTAATGCTATATTAAGGTTTATATCCAATTGATTCTTCTCATATGTAGTCTGGTAAAACTTCTCTTCCAACTCCTCCTTTTCTTTCTTTAGTTGAAGGATGGTAGCGTTGAGATTGTTTCCCTCCTCCATAAAGATCATAATTGGCACAGGAACCCTTAGTGTAACTAGACCCTCTTGAAAAAATGGTAACTTTATTATGCCTACCCTTTCTCTCATCCATCGAGCATAAGGTACAATGGATTCTTCCCTGGTCTCTATAGGATTCCTTTGTTGAGTTACCCCTCAGGCATTAATAATCCTCTAGATAGTAGGATGGTTCATAGTTGTTTCTTGTAGGATGAAATCTTCCAACAATTTATCTTCAGGTTTATAAGCCAAAGAATGCCCCAATTGCCTTGCATCCAATATGGGATTATAGGTTATGCATCCTCTTGATCTTATAAGAGGTGTCATACCCCAAAATTCACCCTACCCTCATAGAATATTCATTTGATCCATCACCCTACGCCATACAACTTTCATTCGATCCATCACCCTACCCCCATACAACTTTCATCTGATCCATGTCCTTATTACCCCTACATACATTCATCGTTCCATCACCATAATTTCATTAACATCCAAAACCAAAGGCATGTTGCACGGGCTCAAGGCATGGCGTTCATACCTGAGAAAACACCAACAAAACAGGAAAAAAATCAATTTTTGGACAGTGTAATCGATTACCCTAATCATGGTAATCGATTACCTGGCTAAATATCAAGCTCCCAGGCCATTTTGCTGTGTGTAATTGATCACCCAATCATGGTAATCAATTACACCTGCGAGGACAACAGCAGTAACTCTATTTTTCACCACAAAGTGATTTTCTTTCACCCACTTCAACCCCTTTGCTTCCTCTATAAATAGAGCACTATCCCCCTCATTTTTAAGCTTGAAAGCCACAAAACCTCTGCCCAAATCACATTCATGCTCCCTCTTTTCAACCTAAACCCTAACTCACCCAAACCCTCTTTTCCTCTTTGAACCACCCAACCACCGTGTAAAAATCCACAATCTCCACACAACAAAAACAGTAGCAAAGTTGTAACTTTCACTTACATAATCATTCACCACCATCATATAAACATACAACTTCCTTCTCTTCCATTTTTCTACCACAACAACCATAGCCACCCTCTTCCAAGCTTTTTGTTCATTCTCAAACCCAACTAAAACAACAACCTAGTTTTGACACCACAATCTTGGTAATATTTTGGACTCAAACTCCTTGACTTTGTTTGGTTTTGTTTTGTGTTTGGAAATGGGTTTTTACTCTTGGATTGTTTTTTGAGAGAGATATGAGTCAACTTTGAGACAAGTGGGTTTTGTTGGGTTTACACCCTTTTGGGAATTTTGTGCTCCTACTACTTTTTATCCACCATTTTCAATCGAACTTTGTTTCTTGTTATCATTTAATATTTATTGTTGACTTGTTGTTACATTTATTTGGTTGATGAGTTCTATTAGATCATGGCCATGGTTGTTTAGAGTTGATTAAATCTTAAATGTTTCAAACCTATTAATGATTGATCAATAGATCATTCATGATACTTTGAGGCATTGATAGATTGCCTCTATTTCAACCATATTTGAGTCATTTGATGCATAGATGAAACCATATTCTCTACATTAACTTGCTAATCCATTTGCTTATTGTTATTCTACTAATTACTAACTCCTAACATTTATATTATTGCACTTTAATTCCTTGCAATGTATTTTATTGTTACTAACCATTAACTACTAACTTCTAACATTTATATTATTGCACTTTACTTCCTTGCAATTTATTTTATTGTTCACTTTATTTCAAGTACTTTATGTTTATGTTTATGTTTATGTTCATTGGTATCTAACCATATCATTTACATTGTGCTAATTTATTTACTCTCTTACTATCTTGCTAAATAAAAGAGGAGTAAAAACAAAAGAAAGGGAACAAATCATAATTCTTTAAAATATTGATAGATGGACTTAGCGTTGCATAACTTTCTTTGTTACAAATCTATTGTTTGTTGATTTTTTAATCATCTTCAATACTTTGCATCAATGATACGCTATCCCTTAATGTGTCATATTTTGAGTCTTTTTGACCTATGAAAAATAGTCCTCAAGATGTTCATTTTGTACATATTACTAACCACTAATTATACTTCACTAACTTTATGTATCATTAACCTTTGTTATTGTGATTTTGGTACTACTAACTTGTTATTTATTTTAATGTCAATTTATATCCACTAACCATTATTATTGTGATATTGTTATTCTTTATCTTGTAATTTACTTTTATGTCTTTACCTTGTAATTTACATTCAAGTACTCATCATCATCATCATTGTACAATATCATCATGCATATTTATTTATTTGTTATTTATTTTATTGTCGTCATACATTAAAAACAACAAACACATGATAAAATGATAAGACCAAAAATATTCACTTCACTCTTAATCAACTTGGACTTAGAGGATTTCATCTTAAGACCTTTTCTTGGAGGCCTTTTCATTATTCTTTGTGATACTTTGTAAACGCTTGGATTTTCATCCGTAACTTACATGCATGTTGTAAGAATGGCATCATGGCACCACCTTAGGGGGACATGTTTGTAAGACCATTATCCTCTATTTAGCTTAGGCCACCTTCTCACACAAAAGGCTTTCTCTTGGGCTACCTTACAATGAGACCATTTACTTTCTTGTTTGGTTACTTTGAATTCATGTTGCATAAGTCAAATTTCATAATCAAATAACCAAACCCTTGATTCAACGTCAAGTGGGATTTTCATAATAAAATTCAAAATACAATAAAATTACGATTATTATTGTGCGCCACGAGCCTTAAGTGGTTGAGAATGAGTAAGAATGGAGCATTCCTACCCTTACTCTGATTTTTTTAGACGCAAGACGCATGACTTGTTGTTTAGAATAGTCACTACCGTCCATATACTTTTAGTACAATATAATCACAAACATTCTTTCATAAAACCCTTATTCAAGGTAAAAACAATACAACTCATCAAACTCATTTTTGTGACTTAGGGCATCATCCCAAAAACCCTTTTCTCAAAGGTAAAATCAACTAACACACAAATATTTTTTTACTCCAAACTACGGAGCTCTGATTCCTCATCCCCGAATGAGTGATACGTAGGCACAAGGGCCCCAATCCTTGGCGAGTACTATAGTAACAAAAAACACCTCATTTTTTCACACATACTTCTTTTGAAAATAAAACAATGATAGATAAATCCCATGTATGTAAAACAACCAAAATGGTTCTCATAGAGTACCATGGATGTAAGGGGTGCTAATACCCTCCCTCTGGCATAACCTACTTCTGAACCTAAATCTCGGTTGCGAGACCGATTCCTTATTCTCTTTAAGTGCTTCCCGTGCGCGTATCTTTTGAGGGTTTTATCGACTATTTTCCCTCGCCTCTCCGATAGAGGTAAACTAAATAAAATTTGGTGGCGACTCTTCTGATTTTGCCTCTCTTTGGCATCTCTTTAGTCCCGGTTTCATTATCATGAAATCCTGGTAGTGAGAGTTGGCGACTCTGCTGGGGAAGGGTGATTTCCCTAAGTAAGTCTAGCCTAGTTTGGCTTGTTTTTCTGTTATGCACGTGGGGATTTATCTGTTATTTATTTTTTCTATATATATTTAGTTTTAATGCTAACTTGTATATATTTTCTTTGTTTGTTTGTTGGTCCGAAACCTTGGCTCTATGACGAAGAATTTTGGAAGCAATAATGATGCAAAGAAAAACATTGTGTGAAAGACTCTCCCCCGAGTCTAAGAGTTTTCTTGAGATAGGAGAGGTTGAGTAGTATTGGTCCGCGAGGTGCCTTCCTCGTTAGGGTCGTACGAGAACCTCACTTAGTGGTAGATTCTCTTAAGGGGATTGATGACCGTCGTGCATTCGGCGTAAGCATCTTTTCTTTTACTAGAGTTAATGACCCTAAGACCTCTTTTAGAACCTTTAAACTATGGTTAGCCTAGACTGATGGTCGCGTAGTATAGGCCACCGAGGTGCCTTCCTCGTAAGGGTCGATACAAAGATCTCACTAAGAGTATATGACTTTGATGGAGAAGTCGCCTGGCAAGTAAATTGACATAAGCGACTGACAGTCAAGGAAGTCCATGACTCTAGGGGCAGTGTCTTACACCCAACTTTCCAAAAGCCTTAGATCATACAAAGCGAGAACCTTGGTTTACTAAGCAATCATTATTAACTCCATACTTCGTGACAATGGTCCAAAACCAGGAACCCATGCCTAAAAACCTGTGTAAATAATAAATCAATCATTCATAAACAAACGTCGCATTCATGCATTTGCATCTCATAAGCAAAACCTTATACCACCTTCTATTTCTACCCTGCTAGCTGATTTCCCGACAGACGCTCAGAACTAGAAGCATGTCTCAAGCCACTGTGGAAGAACTCCAACAAGGCCAAGCTGAATTGAAGGAAGAGATCGGCCAACTGAAGATTCAGATGAGCTTGGTTATGGAAATCTTGCAAACACTGTTGAAAAAGGAAGGAAATCCCACACCAACCTCCATGATGGAAATGGTCTCCCTTGTGCCTCTGTCCGGCTCCACCTCACGTCATGAGTTACCTCAGGGATACCGTCCCCAACCCGAACTGCTGAGGTTTCTTAATCAACAGCCATTGTTCGTTCCGCAGCTAGATCCGAGGAACCAAATGCGGAATCAGAATTGGTACTCAAGTCGGAGGAAAAACTTTTATGATCAAAAAGGCCAGAAAAAAAATCAAAGAGCTCGGAAAAACAGTTCGACCTGATTCCCATGTCGTACAGTCGAATTCTCCCTCTTTTGCTCAACATATCATTGGTGCAGTTAAGGGTACTAGGACCTCCTCCAACACCTCTTCCCTTGAACTACGACATGAATGCTAGGTGTGACTTCCACTTAAGAGCACCCGGACACTCGATCGAGATTTGTAAGGCCTTCAAATACAAGGTTCAGGAACTGATTGATTCAAAGGTTATCGCATTCAGACCAAACGTCCTGGATATACTGAGCAACCTCATGCTGCCACATGAAGGCACTTCTGCAATGCCATGACTAGTGCCAATGGATGAGGAACAAGAAGCTGAATAAGAGCCTCCTTGGGGACTATCATACATAAGTTCCTACAAGCATGATGACATTGGTCTATGATTGAAACAAGGCTAACCACGCCAACAATCATGTTGTCATTCATTTATTTTCAAGTGTAATTTTCTTGCTTGTTATTGTAATATTCACATTTAAAAACTTGTTTTTGCATAATGAAATGAATATGCATGTTTTAAGTCAACCCAATCGTGTTCACTCTTATCTTACTTTTGTTTAAAAACGAAACTTATGAGGATAATGATAAATATAAGGTACAATAGCTCATTGCATGTATGCTTTTGAATAAACACCTTGCTGATGATGTAAGGAATTGCTTCAAATCCCCAAACACTGGGGGTATAAGGATGATAATCCCTAGTCAACCCCTTTGAGCCTAGAAGTATGAGTTTTCTTCCAAGCAGAGAAACCCTCACATCTTAAACTCGGGGCAGGGTAGTCTTCAGTTAGTTTGACCACGCGTTCAATTCTTAAAATGAAAAAGTAGGGAGTGTCCTATTTGAGGATCAACCACATCCTAGGGAGTGTCTTTCCTAAAGGACAACCACATATTTTCCCTCACGAGAGGTCGAAATCACAAATACAATGGTTGTACTTCACCAACAAAACAAGTGAGACAGTCACAAATCCTTTCAAACCAAATAAACAAACGTCACACGATTTGTTCCAAAAAAAAGAGAGAGAAAGCCCGCTAAGTTGAAACTTGAAAACAAGTGGCTTAGGCAAAAATTAGGGTATCCCGATGGACTGTAAGCAAAAAGTAATCAGTTCAGGCAAAATTAGGGAAGTTGACAAAACAAAACAAAAAGCAGAAGAGGAATTGAAAACAAAATCTTCAGCAAGAACAAAGTCGTGTGACTGCAAACACAAAAATAGGAAGGCAAGTGATTGTCGCTCCCGGAACCTTGTGGGTTCTTTTACTACCACACCCATTGTTCTAAGAGACGAACGTCTGTGTCAAATTAGTTGAACGTAGGACTGAAGAGTATCAAGGAGAATGGGCGAGCTAAATAATTTTTTGAGCCATATATCCTATGTTTCTTAAACCATGAACCAGCCCACGTTACAACCCTCAAAAGACCTAACTGAAGCAAGGTATATTTTGAAAGCATATTGCATTAGAGCTTGTGTCAAAACTGACTCCAAAAAAGGCAAATTTCCTGAGGACTCCGATGAGGAAAGGCCATCCCCTTAGATTGATCTCACCAAGGGGGCAAGGCATTGAGAACTCTGTTGAGCATGCCACTTCAAGATCCAGTCAGTCTGGGATAACCACGTCCATATTAGGAAAATATCTCCAAATGCAGTTGGCTAGAGACATTCCCCTAAAGATCATCTAGATAGGGGCAAAATCCCTTCAAGGTTCGTACTAGGGAAGACCGCCTCAAAAGAATAAGAAAATTAAAACACTCCAAAAGATGGATAAATAGGGGTAGACACACCCAAGACACTGGGGCATATCAGGTCAACATCACTCTATCACAAGGCTTGCTTCAAAGCTTATAACTGGGGCAATCCATGCAAATACCTAACGAACTAGGGCAAGACTAGCCATGGAGAGGAAGCATTTCCTTATGTTTTAGATTTTCTTGCTCTGATCAAGCATGGGGCATCAGAAGATCCAGAACAAGCTCACTATGTTAGCCAAGTTCGAAGCAAATGTCGGGAAGTCATGCTAAACACATCATCCCATAACTTGTCAACAATAAACCTTGAAGTCAAGTAAAAATATTTCCCAATTTCAACCATTCTTGACCCACCTTAGGGATATTTGTTGAACTATCCAAAACCATTGCATTAGCCATTACGCACCAACCATGTCACTTCACTCATACATATCATGCATCATGCATAACATGAAGCCTTTCCCCGACAAGAATAATGAAGCCAAGCCTCGCTTGATACCTTCCAAAACCCAAGCCTACTTGGAAAACCCAAAAATCCAATCACCATCAAATCCAACTTGATCCCATCCAAACCAAATTACTAAAGCCCATTCATTATTGGCACCTCCCAAAATAAATCTCTATCATTAACCACAAAGCCCAACCATATTTGGCACAATCCATATATGACACTTCTTTCCATCAACCCTCAGATGATGATGTTCCAAACCCTTTTTTTTCACAATCCATAGATGAGCTTATTTCCATCAAGCCTTTGCTGAAGATGTTCCAAACCCTTTTCCATCAACCCTTTGATGATGATATTCTCCAGCAATCTCTCATTGGAAACAAAAATAAATCCCTAGAAAAATCCACATGCCCAGTTGCACTCCCACATGCATTGCATGCATCGCTTCATGCATAATTTTCCCGCCGAAACAGAAAGTTCCACTAATCCCAACCATACTTGGCACAATTCATAAACCACGTATTTGCATAACCTCAGCAGCCCGAGCATACATCGACATTCTACATACATCTACACTTTGAATACATAACATTGCATCATAGTATACTCTTCATATTGGGGCAAGTATGTTTGGTATAAGCTGGATTCAAGCCTTTCTCAAAAGCGCAAGGATCCCCGTGAACAACCCCAGAAGGATTCCCCATAGTATCTCCTTTTTATTTGC
This sequence comes from Lathyrus oleraceus, assembly GCF_024323335.1. NCBI lineage: Eukaryota > Viridiplantae > Streptophyta > Magnoliopsida > Fabales > Fabaceae > Lathyrus > Lathyrus oleraceus. Next base: position 15,963,555 of record NC_066579.1, read on the forward strand.
CTTTTGCAAATATTGTTGGCCCTTTGTCAGTACCTTGCCTTTCGCAAGTCCCATCTGCTCTTTGCATGGGAAAACCCCATTTTGCCTTTTGCAAGTCTCCTTGTTGCCTTTTGCACGAGAGAGTTTACCTTTATCAAAACTTTGCATATTAAGCAAAAATGAGAGATTGGACGATTGACATATTCTCTTGTGGTTTGTCTTAAAACACCTGACGTAGGTTTGGCAAGTCCCGAGTGGTAACCATTTTTCGAAACCTTCATCCCCGCCGTTGTGCCTGAGGGATATAATGATGTTTTCATACCTACTGTAAAGTTCCCTCTACCCTTGGTACGAGGATACTCAAGTCATCTTCACACATGCCTTTTGCAAGTACCTTTGTGCCTTTTTCACACTTTCAAATTTCAAACCTTCCCAGCCGTTGCTAGAGATTGACACTGTTCAAATTCAAACCTTCTCAGCCGTTGCTCGGAATTGACATTTTCAAAATCAAACTTTCCCAGTTGTTGCTAGGGATTGACACTTTTCAAATTCAAACCTTTCCAGCCATTGCTCGGGATTGACATTTTCAAAATCAAACCTTCCCAACAGTTACTAGGGATTGACACTTTAAAAATTCAAACCTTCCCAACCGTTGCTAGGAGTTCACATTTTCAAATTTAAAACCTCCCCAGTTGTTGCTAGGGATTTACATCTTTAGATTTCAGGTATTCCAGCTGTTGCTAGGAGGCGTCACTGAACTAGAACCTCCCCATCCGTTTCTAGGGATTTACATCTTTAGATTTCAGGTATTCCAACTGTTGCTAGGAAGCGTCACTAAACTAAAATCTCCCCAGTCATTGCTAGGGATTTACATCTTTAGATTTCAGGTATTCTCATTTGTTGCTAGGAAGTGTCACTGAACTAAAACCTCCCCATCCGTTGCTAGGGATCTACATCTTTAGATTTTAGATTTCAGGTATTCCCAGCTATTGTTAGGAAGCGTCACTGAACTAAAACCTCCTCGGTCGTTGCTAAGGAATAACATCTTTAGATTTCAGATATTCCCAGTTATTTCTAGGAAGCATCACTGAACTAAAACCTCCCCAGTCGTCGCTAGGGAGTTACATCTTTAGATTTCAGGTATTCCCAGCCATTGTTAGGAATCAGCATTGAACTAAAATCTTCCCAGCCGTTACTAGGGATTTTCACCATCTTTTACATAAGAAACTTATCCCCAATGAAGTCATATTCCCTCTCATCTTTCTTCTTGACCTTTTGTCATGAAGCTTTTATCTTTGTTTTCCATTTGAAGAGATACTTATGTTACACACCATAACATGCATTGCATATCATACACATCATTACATAACCATCATACAGCTGACTCATGTTCTCCCCACATAATACCATAAAAAATCCTCAACAGATGATTTCATATCAAATTTATTTACCATCCCATTAACAAACTTCATAAATACCCATCACTTCATATCACATTAATTCATTCCCAGTAGGGCAAATTTTTGGATAATTTTTGTATTTAATCCTCTCTTACCTTGGATGTGTGGAAGTCGTTTCATTCGATTCATCACCCTACCCCCATACGACTTTCATTTGATCCATCACCCTACCCCATACAACTTTCATCTGATCCATGTCCCTATTACCCCTACATACATTCATAGTTCCATCACCATAATTTCATTAACATCCATAACCAAAGGCATGTTACACGAGCTCAAGGCATGGTCTTCATACCTGAGAAAACACCAACAAAACAGGAAAAAATCATTTTTGGACAGTGTAATCGATTACCCTAATCATGGTAATTGATTAACTGGATAAAAATCAGGCTCCCAGGCCATTTTGCTATGTGTAATCGATTACCCCAATCATGGTAATCGATTACACCTGCGAGGACAGCAGTAGTAACTCTATTTTTCACCACAAAGTTATTTTCTTTCACCCACTTCAACCCTTTTGCTTCCTCTATAAATCAAGCACTATCCCCCCTTATTTTTCAAGCTTGAAATCCATAAAACCTCTTCCCAAATCACATTCAAGCTCCCTCTTTTCAACCTAAACCCTAACTCGCCCAAACCCTCTTTTCTTCTTTGAACCACCCAACCACCATGTAAAAATCCACAATCTCCACACAACAAAAACAGTAGCAAACTTGTAACTTTCACTTACATAATCATTCGCCACCATCATATAAACATACAACTTCCTTATCTTCCATTTTTCTACCACAACAACCATAGTCACCCTCTTCCAAGCTTTTTGTTCATTCTCAAACCCAAACACAACAACAACCTAGTTTTGACACCACAATCTTGGTAATATTTTGGACTCAAACTCCTTGACTTTTTTTGGTTTTGTTTTGTGTTTGGAAATGGGTTTTTACTCTTGGGTTGTGTTTTGAGAGATATATGAGTCAACTTTGAGACAAGTGGGTTTTGTTGGGTTTACACCCTTTTGGGAATTTTGTGCTCTTACTACTTTTTATCCACCATTTTCAATCGAAATTTGTTTCTTGTTATCATTTAATATTTATTGTTGACTTGTTGTTACATTTATTTGGTTGATGAGTTCTATTAGATCATGGCCATGGTTGTTTAGAGTTGATTAAATCTTCAATGTTTCAAACCTATTAATGATTGATCAATAAATCATTCATGATACTTTGAGGCATTGATAGATTGCCTCTATTTCAACCATATTTGAGTCATTTAATGCATAGATGAAACCATATTCTCTACATTAACTTGCTAATCCATTTGCTTATTGTTATTCTACTAATTACTAACTCCTAACATTTATATATTGCACTTTAATTCCTTGCAATTTATTTTATTGTTACTAACCATTAACTACTAACTTCTAACATTTATATTATTGCACTATCCTTGCAATTTATTTTATTGTTCACTTTATTTCAAGTACTTTATGTTTATGTTTATGTTTATGTTTATATTTATTGGTATCTAACCATATCATTTACATTTGTCGCAGCCTGAAAAAGGAGAATGCGAAAAAACAACCGGCGAAAAAAGAAATGACAGAAGAGTCGCCACCGTGCGTTATTTATCCCAAAGGAGGGAAAGGAAACGCTCGAAGTAAACCTGAAAAAAGGAAAGGAAAAGACAAGTTCTCGCAACCAAATCTTGGGTTCGGGAGCCGATTATGCGAAGGGAAGGTATTAGCACCCCTACGCATTCGTAGTACTCTACGGGATCCACTTTTGTTGTTCTTGTCTAAAGGGTGTAGGTTTATCTAATGTACTATTTACTAAAAGGGGGGTCAAAAGAAAATGACTCGCACGGATGTCGCATCCACTGCATACGTATCTCATGTGAACATGAGAATCAGAGTCTTCGTAGCTTGGCTACCTAGGGATTAAAGAGGAGTGTGCTCGCTAAGACATCGCGTCTTATGCCTACGTATCTCATCTGGAATGAGAATCAGAGCAAGCCGTAGTTCGGCTAACTACGGGTTAAGGGTTGTGTTTTGGGGTGAACGACGTTACTACGCAATCTACCGGATGCTCGACCTTTGGAGACTTACTCGCCTGTAGTAGAAGGAGTTAACGTGTTCTTAGGAGAAGAAAAATCAATGAGTTTGTTGGTGTTTCAGGGATGCTCATGCAAAAGGTAAGTCCTAGACGAAGGATCCGTGCTACCTAATTGACATGCAAACGAGAGACTGTACGAAGCCTAGCAATCCTACGGGGAAACGATCACACCACACAAAACATGTATCTTAAAGTAAAATGCCAACAAGGGGGCTCGAACATACATGGGTAAGGCTTTAGTCAAGAGGGGTCATATCAACCTCGACAAACAAGCCATGGAATAGGTAATCAAATGGGCTCTTAACCACTGACATTGAACGTCAGGGTGAGCAGATCAAAAGGGTAATGAGGATAAGACCTCATAGCTCTTAACCCTGGACAGGGTGAGCTCATGACAAAAAGTGGGGATTCAGAAAGGTGGAACCCTCTCCACTGACTGACCGGACAAAAGATCTTGGGCTTTTGTTCTGAAGCATCGACAAATAGTGCGAGCATAAAGAACGACACACTGAATAACGGGGGATTGATTACTAATCCCTTTTATCCGTCAATTGCCTCTGCATGGAGGTCTTTGGGCACAAAAGTAAACAAACAAAAGAAAACATTTCCTCCTATTGAGGTCTTCCAGCTAAGAAAGTGGTAAAATGCGGGAAAGATGTAAAAGTACCACACGGATAAAGATCCGAAGTAATAGCAACTAACGACACAAGAAACCCAGAGATCTCTCAAGCTGGCACCACCAAAGAAAGCAAGTCAGCACAGATAATCGGAATAAACCTCCAGGTGGTATCCTACAAATAAAGTGGAATGCCAAGCAAGCTATCCATTCAGGATTCATGTGAGCCCTCACAAAAAAACTCAACAAACAGGTTAGAGTGACAAGATGGGGCGCAATCAAGAGTTGCCCCAAATCAAAATGTAACCACATGAATCATGCCATTAAAATTCACAAAAAGAGCTCACAAAAAGCAACCAAGTGTAGGAGGCCTAAACCTCTTGTTAAACACATGCATCAAAAGGGTATCAAAATTCAAAGTCAGGGGCAATGATCCACACATTAAGACATGACATACATACTAAAACATGTGCCCACATGCAAAACCTAACGATAATACCTCATACATTCAGAGCATTCAAATTGAAACCATAGAGTAATGGAAATAGGGCAAACCTGATTGGAGAGATCGAATGAAATTGAATTGCCCGGTTGGGTTTGCAAAGCAATCTGAGGGTTTATATGAGATGGAATTGGCTCTTTGCAGATGAGTTCCTTTCAGTCCCTGGAGGTTGCTCTAAACTCTGTTAGCTCTTCTCTCACTATCTTTTTCCTAGGGTTTTTTGGGAGATGGAAGTCTAGAATTTATAACCTGATTTTTGTGACTTTGTAGGCTCAAAAGAGAGAGGTCCAAGTCTAAGATTTTTCTATTATATTTTATTCATTTATTTATTTATTTTTTATTTATTTATTTATTTATTTATTCGTTTTTTCGTTTTTTTTTTTTTCGTTTTTTTTTTTTTCAAAACGCGTGTGCTTCGCCTAGCGAGCATGACAGTTCAAGAAATTCCTCTGAGCATAGGTGATTCTGGTGGCTTTTCTTGGGACTCGCTAGGCGACCCATTCTGCTCGCCTAGCGAGTATGACAGCTCATGAACAAACTTTTGTTCCTTCAAGATTAACGTTTTGACTGATGAATAGACCCCATTTGAACATGTTGGAAGTATCTCAAGCCATTCCCTTGTGTTGACTGATCACCCAGATAGGACCCACAAAGTGTCTTGGATGACATTCAAGCTTCTTGGATCTGATTCTGATTGATATGATGAAATGCAATATGAAATGTTAAATGACCTAAAAATGAATGTATGAATGAGGGGGCAAATTTTGGGGTATTACAGCTACCCCTATTCAATCAACTAGAGACCCGAAAAGAAGATAGTAGCGGCTTTCGCACTTTCGAGGTATCAAGGGATTGAATACAATAAGAGCCCGAAAATTTGCACTGAAGTGAAATAAAGTAACAATGCCTGTCAGAATCGGTAAAGGGGTGGTCTTGAAAGAAGAATCCGTCTGGTACGGTGAGAGTTAGCCCGGATACCGAAAAGGAATGTTAACCTGGATACCAAAATAAATGGTAACACAGAAATAACCATGGCCTGAATGCCGCTCATCAGTCTGAATACTGGAAATGACTTCGATCTGAACATCAAAAGATATGAGATTATTAATATCGGTCTGAACACCGAGAGACTGGCCTGAATGCCACTTCGGTCTAAATACCGGAAAACTGGCCTGAATGCCACTTCGATCTGAATATCGGAAAATTGGCTTGAATGCCACTTCGATCTGAATATCGGAAAATTGGCTTGAATACCACAAGTTGCATCGACCTGAACATCGGAAACTTCTTCGATCTGAACATCGGAAAACTGGCATGAACGCCACTTCGGTCTGAATACCGGAAACTGGCCTGAATGCCACAAGTTGCATCGACCTGAATGTCGGAAACTTCTTCGATCTAAACATCGGAAAACTGGCCTGAATGCCACTTCGGTCTGAATACCGGAAAAACTTCATGCCTGTCAGCATCTGCAGAAATAGGGAAAGATAATAGAGGCGACGCATGGGCCAATGACACTTGCTGGGGATAATATAGGTAAGTCATGAACAATCTTCAGTCTGAGTACTGGAAACAACTTCTGGCTTATCACTTGGGATACCGAGAATGTTTTATGCTTACATGCGTAGGTTTGAATTTTTCAATGGCGTAATGCTCCATGAAAATGGAAATGCTACACGATTTGGGAGGATGCAATGCAATATGATTCTACATGCAGGGATGCGAAATGCTGGGTAGAATGTCAAGCCAAGGCAAGGGAATCTGCTGGGGAAATGATCACCATCTTCTGGACCCTGGCAAGGCTGTTGGAGATGCACAGCGCAAAGAACTCTGTGGGGAAATGACCCGGTACACGGTGTTCTAGCAATGATGAAATACCGAGACTCTGACTGGGGAGAGAACGGCACTGAAAACTCCGCTGTTGGGGAAAGCGATAGTGGTTCTGGCAACCATAATCTGCGAGAGAGACGACTTAGCAGGGGAAGCAAACACCGATACGGTACCGAGATTCTGCTTCAAGGAAAGAGACCATGGATCTGGCGTGGAGATCATCGATCTGGCATCGAACCCTGAGGAGTAGTCGCTTCCGCTGGGACGATACAGTCTGGCACTGTCAACTCCGCTGGGGATATATAGTCTGGCACTGTCAACTCTACTGGGGAGTGTATATTCTGAAACAACCGCTTGGGGGAGGTACAGCAGTGAGAGCCTGCTGGGGATCGAAGAATCCAATGCTCTGATCAGCTCTGCAGGGATAAGATACAGGATTCCAACTGTTGAGGAAAACATATGCGATCGTCTATTGGATGCCTTAAGGAAATGCCCTGAGTGTACCTGTTCTGAATAGACGATCTAAAGCACTTAACATTTACAACAATTTTAAATGTTTATTAAGCATGTACCTGTAAAGCTCTTATGTTTCATGATGCAATGTTTATCAAAAATTTGGACCTTATTTTTGCAAATAAAACAGTAAAATGAAAATGAAAACAGAGATATACTGAATAACATGATTTTATTGATTGAATGGCCTCTGAATAGGCATTTACATCCGGAAGCAATCCCTGGAAAGAGGTAATCGCACAAAAGATAAAAGCAGAAATTAATTTAATGGCAATGTGAAATGGATTCCTATCAGGTTCCAATTCTGCTATGACTCGCTCGTCTTCAAGATCCTCCAGGTGATCAGCTTTCTGAAAAAAGTGATTGGACTGTTTTCTACCTTTCGACAGTTTCCAGTTATCGACATGGGATGAGATTCAGAACTACTCAGAACGCAGTCATTCGCTTAATCCCTAACTTTTGCCTGGATCACCCTTTTGGGGTTTTCAATCCACCGGGATGCCCATTTTTGCCTAAGTTGCCTTTTCAGGTTTTCAACTTACCGGGTGTACAATCTTTTCATTTTTAATCCCTAATTTTTGCCTGAACCTTTTCATTTTCTTGGTTCGTCGGGATGCCAATTTTTTCCTGGACTATTCTTTTTACTGTCTAGCGGGTCTATTTTATGCGAAGTATTTTCTAACTGCGTCTGAGTTCACAGGGGAAGTGAAGTTTTCACCGTCCATAGTTGCAAGCATTAAGGCCCCACCATCAAAAACCTTGGTGACAATATACGGTCCATCATAGTTAGGAGTCCACTAGCCCCTGTGATCTGTCTGAGGAGGAAGGATCCTTTTCAACACCAAATCTCCGACCTGGAAGCATCGAGGACGCACTTTCTGATCAAAGGCTCTCTTCATCCGACTCTGATACAACTTCCCATGACAAATGGCAGCCATTCGCTTCTCTTCGATAAGACTCAACTCATTGAACCTTGTCCGAACCCATTCAGCTTCGTCTAACTTGACATCCAACAGGACTCTTAGAGAAGGAATCTCCACTTCAACAGGTAGGACTGCTTCCATACCATACACAAGGGAGTAAGGGGTTGCCTCGGTCGATGTATGTACTGAAGTATGGTACCCATGCAAGGCGAAGGGTAGCATCTCATGCCAATCTCTGTACGTAACGACCATTTTCTTCACAATCTTCTTTATGTTCTTATTTGCCGCCTCAACAACACCGTTCATCTTAGGGCGGTAAGGGGAAGAATTGTGATGCTGAATATTGAAGTTCCGACACAACTCCTTCGTCATTTTGTTGTTGAGATTAGAACCATTATCAGTAATGATTCTTTCGGGAATCCCATAGCGACAAATGATTTCTTTCTTGATGAAACGGACAACCACATGTCTGGTGTCATTCGCGAACGATGTTGCTTCGACCCACTTGGTGAAATAGTCGATGGAAACAAGGATGAAGCGATGCCCATTGGAGGCGGTCGGCTCAATCTTTCCTATCATATCGATGCCCCACATATCAAAAGGCCACGGCGAAGACATCACATTCAAAGGATTTGGCGGCACGTGTACCTTATCAGCATAAATCTGGCATTTATGATACTTCCGAGCATATTTGAAACAATCAGATTCCATGGTCATCCAGTAATATCCCGCTCTCAACAATTTCTTAGCTATTGCATGTCCGTCGGCATGAGTACCGAAGGAGCCTTCATGAACTTCCTGCATTAACATGTCTACTTCGTGTCTATCCACGCATCTAAGCAGAACCATGTCGAAGTTCCTCTTATACAGCACATTGTCTTTGTTCAAGAAGAAACTGCCTGCCAATCTTCTCAAAATCTTTCTATCATTGTTGGATGCCCCTTCAGGGTACTCTTGATTCTTCAGAAAGCGCTTGATGTCGTGATACCAGGGCTTATCGTCAACTACCAGTTCATCAGCAAACACATACGCGGCCTTGTCGAGGCGCATCACATCGATCCTGGGAGCGTGGTTCCACCGAATCACGTTGATCATGGAGGATAGAGTAACAAGAGCATCTGCCATCTGGTTTTCGTCACGAGGTATATGATACAACTTTACTGTCGTGAAGAAAGTCAACAGTCTTCTCGTGTAATCTCTGTAAGGGACCAGATTGGGCTGGAGGGTGTTCCAATCACCATTCACTTGATTGATCACTAGAGCTGAATATCCGAAGATGTCCAAAGTCTTGATTCTCAAATCAATGGCTTGCTCAATACCCAAGATACAGGCTTCATACTCAGCTTCATTATTGGTGCACTCAAAAGTCAGACGAGCGGTGAAAGGCATGTGGGCACCTTTCGGAGTAGTGATGACAGCACCAATTCCACTTCCTCTGGCATTGACAGCCCCATCAAACAACAAAGTCCACTTTTCATCTGGATCAGGTCCCTCCTCAACAACTGGCTCTTCGCAGTCTTTCATCTTGAGGAACATGATGTCTTCATCTGGAAAATCAAACTTCATCGGCTCGTAATCTTCAACCAGCTGTTGAGCAAGATAGTTTGACAGAATACTCCCCTTGATGGCTTTCTAGGATGTATACTGGATATCATACTCTGTCAGTACCATTTGCCAATGAGCAACCCTTCCGGTGAGAGCTGGCTTCTCAAATATATACTTGACTGGATCCATCTTGGAGATCAGTAAGGTTGTGTGAGACAGCATGTATCGTCTCAAACGCTTAGCAGCCCATGCAAGTGCACAACATGTCTTTTCAAGCATCGAGTATCTCGACTCGCAATCTGTGAATTTCTTACTCAGGTAGTAGATGGCATGCTCTTTTCTACCTATCTCGTCGTGTTGACCGAGAACACAACCCATGGAATTGTCTAGTACTGTCAAATACATAATCAGCGGTCTCCCTGGGACCGGAGGCATAAGGATAGGAGGATTCTGCAAATACTCTTTTATCTTCTCAAAAGCCCTTTGGCAATTATCATTCCACCTGATGGCCTGATCTTTTCTCAACAATTTGAAAATTGGCTCACACGTGGCTGTTAGGTGAGAGATGAACCTTGCAATGTAGTTCAACCTTCCTAAGAAACCACAGACTTGTTTCTCTATTCTTGGCTCAGGCATTTCCTGTATCACTTTCACTTTGGATGCAGGTTTTCTAGCAGTTACCAATTATCCCCCTTGGGTGGCCAACATTGTACCCGTGCCGAAGAAGGATGGTAAAGTCAGGATGTGTGTCGATTACCGAGATTTAAACAGAACCAGTCCGAAAGATGACTTCCCATTACCTCACATTGATGTATTAGTCGACAACACTGCTCAGTCCTCGGTTTTCTCTTTCATGGATGGATTTTCTGGCTATAATCAGATCAAGATGGCGCCAGAAGACATGGAGAATACGACATGCATTACACCTTGGGGCACGTTCTGTTATAAGATAATGCCATTTGGGTTGAAGAATGTCGGTGCTACCTACCAAAGAGCTATGACGACTCTCTTTCATGACATGATGCACAAAGAAATTGAAGTGTATGTGGATGATATGATTGCGAAGTCTCAGACAGAAGAGGAGCACTTGGTAAACTTGCAAAAGTTGTTTGAAAGATTGAGAAAGTTCAAACTGAGGCTGAATCCAAACAAGTGTACGTTTGGAGTGAGATCTGGAAAGCTGTTAGGTTTCATTGTCAGTAAGAAAGGGATTGAGGTTGATCCAGCGAAAGTAAAAGCTATTCAAGAAATGCCTGAACCAAGAACGGAAAAGCAGGTTCATGGGCTTTTAGGGAAGCTGAACTACATTGCACGGTTCATATCTCACCTAACAGCTACGTGCTAACCGATATTTAAATTGCTAAGAAAAGATCAAGCAATCAGGTGGAACAATGATTGTAAAAAAGCTTTTGATAAAATAAAAGAATATTTGTAGAAACCTCCAATTCTTATACCTCCAGTTCCTGGGAGGCCTCTGATAATGTACCTTTCAGTAACAGAGAATTCGATGGGGTGTGTATTGGGACAGCATGACGAGTCTGGTCGAAAAGAGCATGCAATATACTACCTTAGCAAAAAGTTTACCGACTGTGAAACAAGATATTCCCTGCTCGAGAAAACTTGTTGCGCTTTGGCATGGGCTGCTCGCCGACTAAGACAGTATATGTTGAACCATACTACCTTGTTGATTTCTAAGATGGACCCAATAAAGTATATCTTTGAAAAGCCGGCTCTTACCGGACGAGTGGCTCGTTGGCAGATGATTTTGACAGAGTATGATATCCAGTACACGTCACAAAAGGCCATCAAGGGTAGTATTCTGTCTGATTACCTTGCCGAGCAACCAATTGATGACTATCAGTCGATGATGTTTGAATTCCCCGATGAAGATATCATGTACTTAAAGATGAAAGATTGTGAAGAGCCTCTTGTCGAGGAAGGACCGGATCCCGATGACAAGTGGACACTGATGTTTGATGGGGCAGTAAATATGAATGGAAATGGTGTTGGGGCAGTACTCATTAATCCTAAAGGTGCACACATACCTTTTTCTGCCGGATTGACTTTTGAAGTAACCAACAACGAAGCTGAGTACGAGGCCTGCATCATGGGGATTGAGGAAGCCATCGATCTAAGGATCAAAACTATAGACATTTATGGAGATTCTGCTCTAGTGATTAACCAAGTCAATGGAGATTGGAATACTCATCAGCCGTATTTGGTTCCTTATAGAGATTACACCAGAAGGATCCTGACTTTCTTCAAGACGGTAAAGTTGTATCATGTACCCCGAGATGAAAATCAAATGGCTGATGCCTTAGCCACATTTTCTTCCATGATTAAAGTTCATTGGCAGAATCATGTGCCACACGTTGCTATGAATCGACTCGAGAGGCCTGCGTATGTGTTTGCAGCCGAGTCTGTTATTGATGAGAAGCCGTGGTTTTATGATATTAAGAATTTCCTCAAAAGCCAAGAGTATCCTGAAGGAGCGTCAAAGAATGACAAGAAGACATTGAGAAGGCTAGCTGGAAGCTTTTACTTGAACAAGGATGATGTGTTGTACAAGAGAAACTTTGGCATGGTTCTGCTCAGATGCGTGGTTAGACACGAAGCAGACATGTTAATGCAGGAAGTACACGAGGGGTCTTTCGGTACCCATGCTGGTGGTCATGCAATGGCCAAGAAGTTGTTAAGAGCCGGTTATTACTGGATAACCATGGAATCTGATTGTTTCAAATACGCTCGGAAGTGCCACAAATGTCAGATCTATGCAGATAAAGTGCATGTACCACCAAACCCTCTGAATATTTTGAATTCTCCTTGGCCATTCACGATGTGGGGCATCGATATGATTGGAAAGATTGAACCTACTGCTTCTAATGGACATCGCTTCATCTTAGTCGCGATTGATTACTTTACCAAGTGGGTGGAAGCAGCTTCCTATGCCAATGTTACCAGACAAGTGGTTGCTCGATTCATTAAGAAAGAAATTATCTGTTGTTATGGGGTTCCTGAGAGAATCATCACTGATAATGGTTCGAATCTCAATAACAAGATGATGAAAGAGCTTTGCAAAGACTTTAAGATCGAACACCACAATTCTTCTCCTTACAGACCAAAAATGAATGGTGTTGTAGAGGCGGCAAACAAGAACATTAAGAAGATTGTGCAAAAGATGGTTGTGACATACAAGGATTGGCATGAGATGTTGCCTTTCGCTTTGCATGGGTATCGTACCTCAGTGCGTACGTCAACTGGGGCAACTCCGTTTTCACTTGTGTATGGCATGGAGGCAGTCTTGCCAGTAGAAGTTAAAATCCCTTCTTTGAGGGTGATGATGGATGTAAAACTTGACGAGGCTGAGAGGGTTCAAGCCAGGTTTGATGAGTTAAATTTAATTGAGGAAAAGCGATTAGCAGCTGTGTGCCATGGACAACTATATCAGAGAAGGATGAAGAAGGCCTTTGATCAGAAAGTGCGTCCTCGAAGCTATCAGATAGGTGACTTAGTTTTGAAGAGGATCCTTCCTCCCGATACAGATAACAGGGGCAAGTGGACTCCGAATTATGAAGGTCCATATGTTGTTAAAAAGGTCTTTTCTGGTGAAGCCTTGATGCTTACAACTATGGATGGTGAAGATTTTTCGTCTCCTGTGAATTCAGATGTAGTCAAAAAATACTTCCCATAAACTGACCCGTTGGACAAAAAAAAAGTCCAGGCAAAAAAAGGGCATCCCGGCGAACCAAGAGAAAAAGAAAAGAAAAAGGTTCGGGCAAAAGTTAGGGATAAAGAATAAAAATAATATGTACACCCGGTAAGTCGAAAACCTGCAAAGGCGGCTTAGGCAAAAATGGGTATCCCGGTGGATTGAAAACCTGAAAAGGCGTTCCAGGCAAAAGAGGGATTAAAGCGAAGACTACAGTTTGAGTTATTTGTACTTCATCGCGTTTCAGTGTCTACCATCTTGAAGGATATGATCGGTCCAATCACTCTTCTTAGAAAGCGAAATATTTGGGGGATAGTGAAGATCTATGAGTCATAACAGAATTGGAAAAATAGTGGAATGTCGTGTTCACATTGCCAATAGGATAGTTTATTTTCTCTTTTGGCGCAATTACCTCTTCCTAGGAATTGCTTCCTGATGTATTTGCCTTTATAGGCCATTTTCAATCAATAAAAGTCGTTATTTAGTCAAATTGCTCTCTTGTTTTTTATTTTTACTGTTTTGTTTGCAAAAAACGTCCGAATTTTTGATAAACATTGCATCAAAAAACATGAAGGCTAGAAAATGACGTGCGGAAAGATAAAACATCTGAAAATCATTTTGAATGTTGAGTACACTTGAGTATATTTTGTCCATACGATCCCTTGGGGTATGTATGTCCTGCCGTTTTGCAGGTTACTATCTTTGATTGATGGCTAAAGCAGATGAGCCAAAGTTTGTTCAAAGGAAGACCCTGTCGTTTCAACACTGTCCAGTCGTGTAAGAAGTTGGGTCGTCTAAGTCGAGTTCAGAATTTGTTTCCCCAGCATGGTCGAGAGGTTGGTGTTTTCCCAACAAGTGACTCCCCAGTTGAGTTGGTTTCTCTACCGTTCCGAGAATGTTATCCTCAGCAGAATTGTTGTATGTCCCTACAGAGTTGGAAGATCGTATCATAAATTGTATGCTCAGTAAAGTGATCATTTGCTTTCCCAGCAGGAGTTTTCCTCCCTTTGCATCTTGCATGTAGTAATCATCATTTGCATTCGCATTCTCAAATCGTGTAGCATTTCCATTCAGTGTGGAGCATTACGCCATAGAAAACTCAAACGTATGCATACATGTATTAAACCAGATTGGATCATATCTCCGGAAGAGACGGATCATTTTTCAACATCAGTGTAGCACATTTGCAGCAGTTGCTCTTGGCAACATTCAGAATCGATAATCCCAGTGAGATTTATTTTCTCACCAGTCCGTGAAAGGAAAGTTTGATTCTCTTCCGATCTAGTCACCAGTAAGTGTCTGCCTTACTTTGACATATGTAAATATCATCCTTGCGATACCGGTAAGTGTCGTGTTGATCCCCGTAAATGTCTGTGCTTTTCTTTGATGTCGGTAAACATCATCTTTCGATGTCGGTAAACGTCGAATTCCAATCGTTGGCCATCAGTAAATGGCATGCCTCTCATGGTGTCTACAAAAAAAATCATTCTGTCAACACCCGTGTGTGTCCTTTCCTTTCTTTGGTGTCGGTAAACATCATTGTTCGATGTCGGTAAACATCAGCCGCTTGTTAACCATCGGTAAATGGTTTTGTCGTTTAAGATTCCCCAGCAGATTCGCTATCCGTAAATATCGAGTGTTTCATTTTCGCCATCGGTAAATGGTTTCGTTTCATAAGCGTATTCTTTCTTTGGTGTCGGTAAACATCATTGTTTGGTGTCGGTAAACATCATTGTTTGGTGTTGATAAACATCATTGTTCGATGTCGGTAAACATCGAGTTCCTTCCCAGTCATCGGTAAATGTCTGGCCTTGTTTCACTTATAAACATCTTTGTTCGATGTCGGTAAACATCGAGTTCCATCCCAGTCATCGGTAAATGTCTGGTCTTGTTTCACTTTTCCCTCCCCAGTGAAGCCGCCATCGGTAAATGGCATCGCTTTCCTCGATATCGGTAAATATCAAATTAGTTTTGAAGCCGCCATCGGTAAATGGCTTCGCTTTCCTTGATATCGGTAAATATCAAATCTGTTTTGAAGTCGCCATCGGTAAATGGCCTCGCTTTCCTTGATATCGGTAAATATCAAATTTTATTTTGAAGTCGCCATCGATAAATGGCCTCGCTTTCTTTGATATCGGTAAATATCAAATTTTATTTTGAAGCCGCCCTCAGTAAATGGCCTCGCTTTCCTTGATATCGGTAAATATCAAATTTTATTTTAAAGCCGCCATCGGTAAATGGCCTCGCTTTCGTTGATATCGGTAAATATCAAATTTTATTTTAAAGCCGCCATCGGTAAATGGCCTCGCTTTCCTTGACATCGGTAAATATCAAATTTGTTTTGAAGCCGCCATCGGTAAATGGCCTCGCTTTCCTCGCTTCGTCACCTACAGAGTGCAAATTCTCCGATTCTTTTGGTATTCAATCCCTGTTTACCTTGAAAGTTTGATAGCCGCTGCTTTCATCCGTTCAGGTTCACAGTTGATTGAATAGGGGCAGCTGTAGCACCTCAAATTTGCCCTCCTCATTCATGCATTCATTTTTTAGGTCGTTTAACATTTCATATTGCATTTCATCATGTCAATCAGAATTAGCTCCAAGAGGATGTCATCCAAGTCACTTTGTGGGTTCTATCTGAAGGATCAAGCTTAATGGGCCTAGTACAGTTCAAAATTCAACTATGAAGCCAAAAGTCAATTGTTGGTCAACTGAAGGTGAAATGGCCAGGGAATGACTTGAGTTACTTCCAACATGTTCAAATAGGGTCTATTCATCATTCAAAACGTTAATCTTGAAGGAGCAAAAGTTTGTTCATGAGCTGTCATGCTCGCTAGGCGAGCAGAATGGGTCGCCTAGCGAGTCCCAAGAAAAGCCACCAGAATCACCTACGCTCAGAGGAATTTCCTGAGCAGATTGCTCGCTAGGCGAAGCCCACGCGTTTTGAAAATGAAAAAAAAATTTTAAAAAAAATATATATATAAATAAAAAAAATAATTAAAAAAGCGAAGAAAAAAAATTATAAAAAACGAAAAAGAAATAAAAAAAAATAAAAAAAAAACGAAAAAATAAATAAAAAAACGAAAATAAATAAAATAAATAAATAAATAAATAAAAATAATAACAGAAAAATCTTGGACTTGGACCTCTCTCATTTGAGACCACGAAAATCAGGTTATAAATTCTAAAAAAATTCAGTGGAAAAAAGGCTAGAGAGATTCTAACTAATTCAGAGCAACCTCCAGAGACTGAAGGGAACTCATCTGCAAAGAACCAATTCCCTCTCATATAAACCCTAAGATTGTTCTGCAAAGCCAACGGTGCAATTGAATTTCAATCGATCCTCCCCAATCAGGTATGCCCTATTTCCACTACTTTATACTTTCAACCTGAAATTTCTGAATGTATGAGGTATTATGGGTGAATTCGGAAGAGTGGGTATCGTTAGGTTTTGCATGTGGGCACATGTTTTAGTATGTATGTCATGTCTTGATGGGTGGATCCTTGCCCTGACTTTGAATTTTGATACCCTTTTAATGCATTTGTTTGACAAGAGGTTTAGGCCTCCTACCCTTGGTTGCTTTTTGTGAGCTTTTTGTGAACTTTAATGGCATGATTTATGTGATTCTCTGTTTGGTGCAACTCTTGATTGCACTCCATCTTGTTTCTCTAACCTGTTTGTTGAGTTTTTTTGTGAGGGCTCACATGACTCTTGAAGAGATAGCTTGCTTGGTATTCCACTTTATTTGTGGGATACCGTTTGGAGATTTATTCTGATTGCTTTGCTGACTTGCTTTCTTTGATGGTGCTAGCTTGAGAGATCTCTGGGTTTCTTATTTCTTGAGTTGTTGTTACTTCGTATCTTTATCCTTGTGGTAGATCTCTCGGCCCCTTTTACATCTTTTCCCGTATTTTACCGCTTTCTTAGCTGGAAGACCTCAATAGGAGGCAATGTTTTTGTGTGTTTACTTTTGTGTCCAAAGACCTCCAAGAAGAGGCACCAGTGCTAAAGACCTCCATGAAGAGGCAATTGACGGATAAAAGGGATTAGTAGTCAATCCCCCATTATTCAGTGTGTCCTTCTTTATGCTCACACTACGTGTCGACGCTTCAGAACAAAAGCCCAAGATCTTTTGTCCGGTCAGTCAGTGGAGAGGGTTCCACCTTTCTGAATCCCCACTTTTTGTCATGAGCTCACCCTGTCCAGGGTTAAGAGCTATGAGGTCTTATCATCATTACCCGCTTGATCTGCTCACCCTGACGTTCAATGTCAGTGGTTAAGAGCCCATTTGATTACCTTTCCATGGCTTGTTTGTCGAGGTTGATATGACCCCTCTTGACTAAAGCCCTACCCACGTATGTTTGAACCCCCTTGTTGGTGTGTTTATTTTATGCATGTTTGTTTTGTATGGTGTGATCGTCTCCCCATAGGATTACTAGGCTTCGTATAGTCTTTCGTTTGCATGTCAATTAAGGTAGCACAGTTCCTTCGTCTAGGACTTCCTTTTTGCATGAGCATTCCTAAAACAAACAAACTCATTGATTTTTCTTCTCCTAAGAACATGTTAACTCCTTCTACTACAGGTGAGTAAGTCTCCAAAGGTCGAGCATACGGTAGATTGTGTAGTAACGTCATTCATCACAAAAACAAACAAAAATAGGTTAGCCGAGCTACGGTGCTCTGATTCTCAATCCTTCTTGAGATACGTATGCAGCAGGGTAGAGCCTGTGCGAGCAATAACTCTTTCTTTTCCCTACTTTGATTTTCTCTCTTTCGCATTGCATATAGGACTTTTTATACACACACTTTAGACATAAATAGCAATTGTGGATCCTGTGGAGTACCACAGACGTGAAGGGGTGTGATAACCTTCCCTTCACATAACCGGCCCCCTTACTCAGTTTTCTTTGGTTCGAGACTTTGTTTTATCCGTTCCCTCTTGGTTATGCAGTACTACCTTTCCCTCCTCTTGGGATAAAAGTACATAGCTGGCGACTCTACTCTTTTTCCTCGCCACCTCTTTTCGCGTTTGTACTTGGATTCGGGAAATCCGGGGAGCGACAGGAAGATATCCATTACCAATAGTTCCGGAGCCTCTGATTCTTCCTTTCTGATTTCCTCTAAAACCTAAGAAGACAGCATCCTTAATTTCCAGGCTTTGGAACATATTCTTTCTTCCCGTCATGTGTCGCGACCACCCAGAGTCCAGGTACCATGATTTGTGTCTTAACTCTGCTGCTTAGGATATCTGCAACATAAACTATTTTATCCTTTGGTACCCAGAATCTTTTGGGTCCTTTGTGATTAGTTCTCCCAGAGTTTCTTAAAACTTTGGGTTTTCTAGCATTGGTAAAACATTGAGTTTGTGCATGTGTGTAGTGATAAGAAAATGGGGATTTAGGTTTGTCATATGCAGAAGATATTTGTTTGTCTTCATTAGAATCATATCATATTCCTCTTTTCTTATTCTGACTGACTCCATAAATCATAGAGGCCATTCTGCTTCTTTCTATCCCATTTTTCAGAAACTTTTGAAAAGCCTTTTCATATTCATATATAATTGTGTTAAAAGTTTGTGGGGCTTGAGAAAAAGCTTCTTCAAGTTTTAAACATTGTTTCTTTGTAGATTCCTTTTCTCTTGTCAAAATCAGAATATCATCCTTTAATTCAGAAACTGTTATCTCAAGCTTATCACATTCTTCAATGGTTCCTTCAAGGACCCTTTTTAATGCTTTAAATTTTTGTTTAAGTTTCTGATATGAGTTTAGGGATTCAGAAAGGCAGGATTCAAGGTCAGAGCGAGAAAGATCAGAAAATACCTCTTCAGGATCAGATTCTCTCTCTGATGAGTTTCCAGATTGGTAGCCATGATTGCCACATTTGCCTGTTCTTCTTTAGAGTCTGATTTTGAGAAATCAGATTCAGAGTCGTCCCAGGTGGCCGTGAGTCCCTTCTTAGTTTTGAAGGAATTTTTCTTGAATCCTTCTCTTATGGAGCTTTCTTTCTTGAGCTTTGGACATTCGTTTCTATAATGACATGTTTCTTTACATTCATAGCATGTTACCTCTTTATTTGATTTGCTTATGGAAGTTGATTTTGGGCGATCTCCCTTGGGTCTTGGCCTTCTGAAGTTGTTATTCCTTTTTCTTCAGAGTTGTTTCATTCTTCTGGTCATAAGGGATAACTCTTCTTCATCGTCAGAGTCTTCCTTTTCAGAGTCGTCCTTATCTTCTTCTTCAGCTTGGAGGGCTTTGTTCCTTTCTAGTTTACGTCTCTCAGATCTAGTTTTCAGGGTTACAAATTTGTTCTTCTTTTGGGGCTCATCTTCCTCAAGTTATATCTCGTGACATATGAGGGAGCTAACGAGTTCTTCCAGGCTTATATTGTTCAGATCCTTTGATAATTTTAATGCAATGACCATATGTCTCCACTTCTTTAAAAGGCTTATGACAATCTTTTTGACATGATCTGCAGTTGTGTAGCCTTTATCCAGAACCTTGATTCCTGCAATTAAAGTTTGAAATATAGAAAATGTTACCTCTATAGCTTCGTCGTCCTCCATCTTGAAGGCTTCATACTTCTGAATTAGAGCCAGAGCCTTTGTCTCTTTAACTTGTGAGTTGCCTTCATGAGTCATCCTTAGCGAGTCAAGTATTTCTACAGCAGTTCCCCTGTTGGTGATCTTTTCATATTCATTGTAGGAAATGGAATTCAACAATAGTGTTCTGGCTTTGTGATGATTTTTGAAGTCACGCTTCTGGTCATTTGTCATCTTGTTTCTGGCAATAGCAATACCAGCATCAGATATAGGAGGTATATAGCCAATAGTAACTATGTCCCATAGGTCAGCATCATAAACCATAAAGAAACTTTCGATTCTGTCTTTCCAGTAATCAAATTTTTCTCCATCAAATACTAGAGGTTTGGCATTGTAACTGTCTATTTCATTGGTGTTGGCCATAGTGTTTTTCTCACGCTGGATCTCTCTATACTATTAAGTGTTTGATTAGAAAATCAATAACAGAGCCGAAGCTCTGATACCAATTAAAGGTTGAGAAAAACAAGAAGGGGGTGAATTATTTTAACTGATAATAAAAACGTTTGAAAACCAGACACACGCGAAAATAAAAGCTATCAACACAAAAAAAATCCTGGTTCACTTGAAATTCAAAGTTACTCCAGTCTACCCGACCAAGGTGATTTCACCTTCAATAAGGACTTAATCCACTAATCTTAAAAGATTACAACAAATGAGTGTCTAAGAGGATAAAGATCTTTTTGCCCTCTCAAGTTTACAGACTTCACAAGTCACTTGATGAATATTCAGTAGTTAAGGAACATTACAGTTATGTGCTTAGTGCTTCTAGGTAAGCAAAAATTACACAATATAAGAACAAAAGAAATGTTCATACTTTAGAGAAGTAACTCGTGTGAAAGGAGAATGAGTAAAAAATATGAGATTAATTTCAATATTCTCGTGTGTTTCGTTGATCTTTGCGAAGATGATCCATCCTATATATAGGGGTTTAATAAAGAGACCGTTGGATGAAAGGATCTTGATGATGATGGATGATTAATGTAATTAATCTTTGTGTTCTTTCCATAGCAGTTTGGGGAACTTTAACTTTCTTCCAAAATTAGATTCTTGCCATAAGTGGAAGACTTCATAGCTAAGTCCTTATTGATAGTTTCTGAATCAGAGTGTTTAGAAATTAGAGTTTTTGTTCAGCATGTGCATCTTTAGATAGTTGTTGGAAATAGATTGACTTCAGAGGTTCTTGATGTCTTCCTGATTGATTACATCAGAGTGTAAAAGCTTCAGACCCTAGAGTGTGGTCTTCCGCTTCAGAGCGTCTGATATCTCTTTCTTCGTTGAGCTTTGTACGCTTCCTTTGTTCAGAGTAAGAACTTCTGCTTGAGTACCTTCTAAGTGGTCATTCTGAACTTGTGTCTGTATCTGATATATGTCTATCTGACTTCTTTTTTATTTGAGTCCTGCACACTTAGATAAATTATGTTAGGGTACCAATTTGTTTCATCTTTTGTTATCATCAAAATCTAGAGATGAATTGTAGACACTGAATTTTGTTCTTACAGTTTGTACACTTGAAAGTCAATCTAGCTCTAAACGGAAAATGAGTGCCTTGAGGAGTAATAATCACTGCCCCAATGCCATTACCATACGAATTAACAACTCCATCAAATACCATACCCCAACGTGAACTAGGTTTTGGCCCTTCTTCAAGCAATGGTGCATCACAATCTTTCATCTTCAAGTACAAAATCTCTTCGTCAGGAAAATCATATTGCACTGACTGATAATCTTCGATCGGTTGGTGAGCCAAATGGTCAGCCAAGACACTACCTTTAATAGCTTTCTGAGATCGGTATTCAATATATTACTCAGATAACAACATTTGCCAATGGGCAATCCTCCCAGTTAAAGCAGGCTTCTCAAAATGTACTTGATTGGATCCATCTTGGATATCAACCATGTAGTATGATTCAACATATATTGGCGCACACACTTAACAGCCCAAGCCAATGCGCATCATGTTTTCTCAAGCATAGAATACCGATTCTCATAGTCGGTAAACTTCTTACTAAGGTAGTAAATTGCATATTCTTTCTTTCTTGACTCATCTTGCTGACCAAGAACATAACCCATACTCTCATCAAGCACAGTCATATACATGATCAAGGGTCTTCCTTTAACAGGTGGAGACAAAGTTGGAGGCTCAAGCAGATATTCTTTGATACTGTCAAATGATTTCTTACAATCTTCGTTCCAATTACAAGACTGATATTTCTAAAGAAGCTTGAATATAGGTGCACATGTGGCAGTCATATGCGATATAAATCTTGAGGTATAATTCAAGAGGCCGAGAAATCCTCTGACTTGCTTCTCAGTTTAGGGCGCAGGCATTTCTTGTATTACTTTGACCTTGGTAGGATCAACCTCAATACCCTTCCCACTGACAATAAAGCCCAACAACTTACTAGAAGGAACACAAAAAGTACACGTATTGGGATTTAAGTGGAGTTTATACTTCCTCAAACGCTGGAATAACTTCAATAAATGCTCAACATGTTCTTCTTCATCACTTGATTTGGAAATCATATCATCAACATAGACTTTAATATCTTTATGCATCATATCATGAAAAAGAGTAGTCATAGCTCTTTGATATATTGCACCAGCATTCTTTAAACCGAAAGGCATCACTCTGTAATAGAATGTTCCCCAGGGTGTAATGAATGTGGTCTTCTCCATATCTTTAGGTGTCATCTTGATTTGATTATAATCGGAAAATCCGTCCATAAATGAAAAGACTTTGAATTTAGTTGTATTGTCCACCAACATGTCAATGTGTGGTAGAGGAAAATCATCTTTCAGACTAGCTTTTTTCAAATCTCTATAATCAACACACATGCGAACTTTTCCATCTTTCTTCGGAATAGACACAATATTGGCCACCCATTACGGATACTCGGAGGTTACAAGAAAACCATCATCAATTTGCTTTTGCACTTCCTCTTTGATCTTTACTGCCATCTCAGGATGAGTTCTTCTTAACTTCTGCTTGACCGACAGGCAATCTGGCTTCAACGACAATCTGTGCTCCACAATCTCGGAATCCAACCCAGGAATGTCTTAATAGGAGCAAGCAAACACATTAGAATAATCTCGAAGAATATCAATCAACCCCTTCTTAGCTTCTGGACACAGTTGAGACCCAATCTTGACTTCCTTCACATCATCCTCGGAACCCAAGTTGGCTAGTTCAATCTGCTCTTCAAACGGTTGTATGGCTTTTTCCTCGTGCTCAAGTAAACGAGATAATTCATCAGATACTTCTTCATCATCAATCTCTTCCTCAGCTTCAAACACAGGAAAATCAAAGTTTGGAGAGGGAATAGGACCATTGTATTCAATGGGTTTGAGAACCAACCTACATAATGATTTGATATTTTGATTTTAGAGAAATACTGTGCGACCAAATATTATGCAGATGGAAGATTATTATTTATTTATGTTTTTTGTGATTACCATTTTCAAAAAGGAATAAAGTAAAAAATAAAACATCATAAATGTGGATGAATAAAATTGTATTTTATTGATGATAATCAGGAAAATGCCCAACAATGTTCACTTATTCCTTAGGCACAGGAGAATGATTTTTCTTAAAAATAAATGAAAACCAATTACTTAGAGCGATGAATAACAGTAGGGACGTCAACGACAACCCAATTGTTGCAAGTCTGGCCATGCGTCACAAAGTTGGTGCACGCTTCGTCTTCAACATAATCGTCTTCAATCACGGCAGCTGAGTTTTGATCACTCCCATGAATGAACCCTCCACTATGGAAACTCGGTTGTACAACTTCAATCCTGATGCTGAACGGCCCTGGTTGAAATCCCAATATGGCCCTATTCTTGTTCTTAGCAATCTCTATCATACGACCCCATTGATCAATGTTGCTAGTTGGAATAGTCTCTTGTGCATCTCTCAAAGAAGATATGGGTGCCCCAGTTTTCTTCATTTCATAAGCAATAGACAAGGCTTGGAACAGCGTTCCAACCTCCTCCCCAGCTTCAACATATGTGAAAGATGACAGATGGCTCACCAATAATGTCTTTTTTCCACCACCAACAAGCTTGTCGTTCTTCACAAACTTCGGCTTATGGCGTAGAGTAGATGTCACAGCTCCCGCTTCATGAATCCATGGCCTTCCTTACAAGCAACTCTAGGTCGGGTGGATATCCATTACCGGGAAAGTAATCTGGAAATCACTCGGACCTATCTTCACTGGAAGGTCCACTTCACCAATGACAGTTTTACGAGAACCATCAAACGCCTTAACAATTACACCGTTGTACCTAATTGGGGGTGCCTTGGTAAGAGAGTCTTGATAAAGTTGATTTTGGCAGCACATTCAAAGACGAACCAGTGTCGTCCAACACATTGGACATAGCGTCCTCCTTACATTTCATTGAAATATGCAGCGACAAATTGTGATTTCTACCTTCCTTAGGAAGCTCTTCATCACAAAAGCTCAGATTATTACAAGAAGTAATATTGGTAACTATGTGGTCAAATTGATCCACAATCACATCATACTCGACATAAGCCTGCTCTAGTACTTTCTGCAATGCTTCTCTGTGTGCCTCATAATTCATTAGTAGTGATAGCACGGAGTTCTTTGACGGAGTCTGGAGCAAATGCTTTACCATATTGAATTCATTTCTTTTAATCATCTTTAAAACTTCATCATCATCGTTAGCCTTCAGTTTGCTATATTCACCAGACTGACATATTGAAGCACTAACCAGATTCACCACTGGAATCTCTTCCTTCTTACTTGCTACAATATATTCTACTGGACCAAACACACAACCACTAGGGGTCACCTTCACAATATCAGCAATATTCACCACGGAGTCTGCAACTGGTAGAGGAACCTCTTGACCATTCTCAATCATTGTGGTGTTGTATTGATATGGCATAACTTTATCGGATGCATACGGAACAAGGCCTGCTAACCGTATGACCAACGATAATATCGATCTATTGACATTGTTGATGTTGTTGCTATTAAACTGGATAACTATCCGCTCATGGGTCTTGAATACAGGCACAATCACATTCAATTCATCTATATCCCTTGACTGTTAAATCTGGATTACATTCTCATCCATCAACTTCTGGATATCTCTTTTGACAACCATACACCCACGGGGGTTCACACTGCAAATCACGCAACCATCATGGTCATGTTCACAATCACTCATTAAACATAAGGTTCTATGCATTTCTACCAACGACCTACGGATACGTCGCATATCAAGAACTCAGAAATTCCCTAGACAGACGTTCACCATGTTGACAATAGCATTACCATGAGCAGACAATGGATTAGCTTTCATGTTTGACACTCTGTCCTCAAAGGACACCATATCACTTTTCACAAGCTTTTCAATTTCATATTTCAATGGATATCAGTTCTCTATCTCATGACCAGGGGTTCCTTGGTGAAAAGCACAATGTAAATCAGGTTTGAACCACCATGGTAGTGGCTCAGGAATTTGCGGAGGATTTCTTGGTTGAATGAGGTTATTGAGAACCAATGATGAGTACAATTCTGCATATGTCATAAGAATAGGGTCAAAAGAGACTTTCTTCCTCTCAAAGTTTTGCTGATGATTATTGTTGGTGGTGGTGGTGGCGGTGGTTGTTTGTTATGGTTGTTGTTGATGTTGTTATTGCTGAATCGGAACTGATTGATTAGAATTGTTGGAAAAAACTGGAATTACTGAAGAAACTTGATGTTTATGTTGACAAGGTTGAGAACTTTTCCTGACATGAGGCCTCCTTTGCCTCCCCACTGACACTGAATTAGTTTCTCCCTCCTTCCTCTTGGAGAAACTCCTTCCATACTTCTTGCTGGATGATGCTTCTTCTTTAGACAAACGTCATTCACGGACTCCTTCTTCTAGCCTCATCCCCATGTTTACCATTTCGGTAAAATCATACGTTCGTAATAAAACGAACTCAGCGCCTTCAAGAAGATCTTTGTCATTTCTTTCTCTTCCAAGGGTGGACTAATCTGGGAAGCCAACTCCCTTCATCTCTGGGCATACTCTTCGAATATCTCCTTATCTTTCTGAGACATGGACCTTAACGGGTCTCTATCAGGCGCCATATCCACGTTGTACTTGTACTGCTTGACAAAGGCCTTACCTAAGTCGTTGAAAGTACGGACACTTGCACTGTCCAAACCCATATACCATCTCAAAGGAGCTCCAGTCAAACTGTCTTGGAAATAGTGAATCAACAACTAATCATTATCAGTCTAAGTAGACATTTTCTTGGCGTACATCACAAGATAACTTAGCAGGCAAGTGTTCCCTTTATACTTTTCAAAGTTGGGGACTTTGAACTTCATCGGGATCTTAACACTAGGGACCAAGTGTAAGACCCTAATTTTGACCCTAAGATCCCTCATGGCATCATATCATTTCTCATTGCAATGCCTCAAAAATCATAGCATGTTTGGCTCCTTAACCCTAGGGTGGGATTTGTGTGAGTGATTTAAGACCACCAAGCATGCTTGTATTGTATATTATTTCTTTTCTCGTTTGTTTACTAACCAAAAGCACAAAAATATGTCACTAACTCTTTTTGTTTTGAAGCTCAAGTGATCATGTGCTCCTATGCTCCTAGGAGGCTCCTAAGCTCAATGAAGTGGCTAGATGAAGATGAGAATCAGCATGACAATGGTCCACAAAGCTCCTAATCATGATATATATCTCCCAAGTATCTCAATTTGCCAATTTGATCAAGATAACCCAAAGGGCTTGAGGATTGTTTCCCAAGGAAACCCTAATTCAATTGTGCATTGATTGTGCCTTGCTCATGAAGCAACCTCAACATATGATCAAATTTAATCAAGGGAAGTTCTTTCATTTATTATTTTATTCATATATGAGCCTATGTGAGGATCCTCAATCATTCATTCATCAAGATTTGAAGTTTGGCCTTGAGAAGTTGACCAGTCAAGTCATCTGACTAAACTGAAGATCACTGAGACACAACTTTTGATGTGTTTGTCAAATGAAGATGACTCCAAGAGAAACAATGTTCTTAAAAACCATATTAACAACTTTCATGTTCATCAAAAATCCATTTGAAACTTGTAAGTTCATCATTCATTTCAAAATATTATAGGTCATTTTGACTGAAACCCTAATTTTGGGTCAACTTCCCAAGGACCTAACTCCCTTTATTTTTATGATTTTGAGGTGAGACCAATTGCATTGGAAATATAAAGATGTCTAATTCAAATTTTATGTTGGCAAAAATTTCATAATCCTAAAAGAAACACATGTGATAATACAAAACATTACAGGTCACTTTGGACCAAAGCCATTGAATTTGAAAAATGCCCAACTTTAAGTGCCCATAACTTTCTTATGAAAAATCCAAAATGATGCAAAATTTGAGTCTAAATTGATCATCTTGAAAGGATATACAACTTTTATGTTGGAGGATTTTCCATTTAAGGCTTGCATCATTAAAATAGAAGGGCTTGAAGATGCTTACTTTTGGGGAAAATTTTCAAAGGTGACTTAAACATGTTTTGTACCCAAAACGTCACAGCCAATTTTCACTTACCTTTGATCTCAGCATGGATTTCCCTTCACTCTTGGGCCTTGCATGCGCCTGTACAGGCCCATGCATGGAGGATCCAAAATTCATGCACACGAGGGAAAGTATTCTTTTGCATCCATTCCAGCTATAAATAGAAGCTCATACTCATTCAAATGATAACCCCAAGGAGATCTGAAACGCTGCTGGATTGAAAACCAAACCCTCACCAAAGGAATTTTAGGTTTTTTCTATTCCATTTTCAAGCTTAAATTTCAACATCATTAGTTGAATTTCAAAGCATAATTCCTTAACCTTGCATCACCATCACACTTCCAGACCAAAATTGGATCAAGAGCTTGGACAATTCGTGTTGTTTACAGCTTTATTTCAGAGGTATATCACCAAACTTTTTTGATTCAGATCTTGAAATATAATGTGAATTCCTTTGGTTTTTGTTGTTTTCTGAAGTCCTCAAGCATGAGGCAGGCCAGTGGTGGTCTTAATTTTGCAAATCGTGCCATTTCAGATCAAGCACCATGATCTTCAAGTTCATGTTTCTCTTTAAATAGGAACTTTAGGAATGATCCATGGTTACAGGGGTGATGTACATCACCTCTCCTTCATTTTGATACCTTGCTTTTTCATTTTCATTAAAGTTTGATTCCCTGCGCGTGGTGGCCGGAATTGGTTGTCTGGCCGGAGAAGATGGTGGTTTCCACCACCATCCCCACGTGGGAGCTCAAGAGCCCTTGGATCTTGATAAAACGTTTTAATCGTGGCGTTGTATTATGTTGACTTATTTTAATTCAATGTGTGATGTGCTTGAATCACATATACCATATGACCGCGCCTCTGAACCCTCAGATCATTGCCACGTCAATTAATAAAGTGATCCAATGGCAACGCATTTTTGCTATTTTTCCTATTTTCTGTTAATTCCATTTAATTCCTTTTATTTTCAAAAATTCATAAATATTTTATTTGAAGTCACAAAAATATGAGACCAGTGCCCAAAAAATTCTTGAAAAATCTAGTTTCATATTTTGATTTTTAATTAGTTTTGTGACTTCATTTAATATATTTTGTGAATTATTTGGTTTTTAATAGTTTTTAATTCATTTTAATTACTTTTTGATATTTGAAAAATCCAAAAATATTTTCTTAACACATATATCATGATAAGTCAATGAAAAATAGTCTCATCAATTTCTTAATTGATTTGAGATTTATTGGAGATTTTAATTCATTTGTGTTATTTTTTCATTGTTTTTAATTGTTTTAAAATAGTTTCTGATTTCAAAAAAAATTGAAAAAATTTGTCAAAGCTTGTTTGACCATGTTAGACCTATGAGAATTTAATTGGACTTGTTGAAGTTGATTTGAATTAAATTTGAGGTTTGACCATATTTTGTCCATTTTATTTTTGCATTTATTTTTAATTCAAAAATACCAAAAAAATATGTTTGACTTGTTGACTTGTGATTTTCATTTCACTTCTGTTTGACATTGATTGATGATGATTTGATTCACCTTTGACCAATTGTGTTTGATGCTTGAATTCTTTTTCCATTCATTTCATCTTCATCTCTTTCTTTTTAATTTTTGGCCAATGAGTTAATGTCTCATGGTTGGTCTTGACATATGAGAGGCTTAACCTTCTTTGATCCAAATCAAACTCAACTTGATCCAAGATCAAGTGAGTTGCTTTGTGTCCAAGATAGGTTGCTTCTTGGTCAAGCAAAAAACCTAAATTCCATACAAGGCCTTTCACTTTTCTTTTGGCATGACAAGTTTTAGGAGCTTGGCTTACAAGTCATGATCTCTAACTTGTGTTTATTTGCCTATAGTTTTATTGACCGGCCTCAGATAGGTGTGACTAATACATTAGTCCACTTACGATTGCTTAACATAGCGATAAATTGTCTTGTGACCAACTAACATAACTATACTAATTACTAACTTTAATTTGAGCATTTAATTTCTTGCAATTTACTTTAATGCAATTTATTTCTTGTTCTTTTATTCATATTGCTTTTCCCTTTACTCATTTGAGCACATATTTTATGTTTATGCCATTTTCCTTTTGCTCATTTGAGCTCGTTATTGTACATAAATATATTGTTGCCTTGTGTTTGTTTTGCGTTTTTATTTGTGTGAACCAAATGCAAAAAGGAGAAATGACTTAGAATTAGGTCTTACATAAGCTTAAAGGAGTTCAAGAGCAACTAGACCTCATGCCTTTAGAATGCTAAACTTTTTGAAGAGCAACTAGGCCTCATGCCTTTAGAATGCTAAATTTCAAAGTTGACTTCAAAGGACTTCCTTTCCAAAACTCATTCTTTGTCCATTCCTCTTATTGTGTTGTGAACTTTTTTATGTTTGTTCTTGTGTGATAGGGATTCCATCTTGAGATAGTAAGAAGGACCATTGTCATGAGTAGCCAAGTTAAGAGAGACAAGCCAAATGGAGATCCTAGGAGCTTGAATCCAAATATTGTGTGATTGCTTGTTGTTTGCTAAGTCCTAAGGAAAGGAGCATCTGGAATCATCTCTATGATTTCAAGAAAAGGAACTCCAAGGGTTTTATCTCTTCTCTTATCTTTGTATGCTTTAGGACTAGCTCTTCTCTTCTTCTCATCACTCTAACCCAAGCCAAACTCTTTTTGTGCAAACTTTGACTTTGTTTCAAATTAGAAAGCTAGGCCTTATGCCTTTGACTTTTCAAAATCTTTTCATTAATACTTATTATGAATAGATCTTAATTCAACTTGGACCTCATTTTGTAAATAAATCTAACTTATAAATACAACTCACTTCAAATTGTTTTTGTGGTTCCAATGGCCACTTGTCAAAACTTTTTCATAAACATTAGTCATAGGTTTGAGTTATCATAGTGGTTGATGTAAACCTCACCTTATCCTTAGTGGTTGGATTATAATCCTTCCATACTTATTATAGGGTCAACCCCTCACTAGTATGTTGAAGCCTTCCTCACATGGTGGATTGTTGGTTTAGGTTGAGTTTTCTCCCTTTGATAACAAAAGACCTTAAGGCTTTTGATCAAATCAATTCACCAATCTTTTGAGATTTTTACCCCGAACTATGAGGTTTTGATCCTACCTTTGTGATGGTACGTAAGCAATGGGTTCATCCATTCAAACAACAAAATTGTAAATACAATCTATTCTTTTTTCATCCCTCCAATCTTTTGCACATATTTTCACAAATACCAACCTACAACACACATTTGCAAAAAGAGGTTCCCTTAGAGTACTAAGGATGTTTTAGGTGTGTAAAACCTTCCCATTTCATAACCAACCCCCTTACCTAGATCTCTGACATTTTTATTAGTTTTTGTTTTGATAAAACTTCTTACTTGGCTTTTGTTCGCTTTTTAGCCTTTCCTTTGGACAAATAAAAGTGCGGTGGCGACTCGAATTGTATGTTTACTTTTGGTTTAGTCAATAAACCATAAGGTAACGAATACCCCGCTACACCAAGCAGAGTTCATGAGCATTCTTCCCAAACAAATATTTTCCTCTCAAGGTATTCAATTATTTATGAAGCTTGAGGAATTGATCTTTCATATCATCCATCTTCTCATACACATCTGGACCCTCAGATGGCTCAGAGTGGTAGATAGTGTCCTCAACATGAGGCAGATTGTGAACAACAAGAGGTGGCACTGACATGACTGGGCTAGATGTCGGCTGAGAAACAAAGATGGGCACATACCTTTCTGGCATAAAGTTGGGTGGCATCCCCCAAGGGAATCCAGCAGGTATAGAGGGAACATATTGACTAGTAGCATCAACCAGAATAGTTGAGGTAGCCACCTCAGAAATAACAGTCCTCTGGGGAGGAGTTACGGGAGTTGGTGAAGATTGGTTATGTGCAGCAATGAAAGATTCCATCAGTATCGTTAACTTGGAAATCTTATATTTCAGCTCCCGGTTCTCTTGCTCTAGATGCTCCATCCTTCTTGGTTGATTAGCACGAGTGTTATAACGGTGAGTCAGCTTGGTTGATGCACATAAGAAGAACTGATAAGACATATGGCGGAAGAAAACCTGTTATGCAAATGATGCATTAAATGTAATTTTTTTTATTGTTTAATTTCAAGGAACATATGAAGTTCTATTTGCAAATATGTAATAACAACAATTTGATTGACCGTAATAATCTCTTTTTATTCATAAAATTTTGAAGGATTACACAGAGTACAATTTCAGAAACCAAAGTACAAATACAAGAGAAAAGAAAACTATCATCCTAAGGATCCCTTAGCAACTGTATCAGATGATCTGGATGTGGGTGCATACTTCCTTCGGATGCGTCGAATCTCAAACTCAAAGGATGTCTTCATCTGAGCCTTCTCAAGGACTAGATGATTAATAATCTTCTTCCAAGCACCAGAAGGCTGAGGCGTGCTAGAGGAAGGTAGACCCTCTAGCTCTCTCTGTCTCTTCACTCCTCGGTCTTCAAGAATCTCAATAAGTGCATCCTTGTCTTTCGACTCAAGTTGCAACTCTTCATGCTTTCGGCTTAAAGTATGGAACCGCTCTTCCCACACATCTTTCTCTTGCTTCATCTTGATGAGTGCGTCTTCCAACTCCTCTATATCTTGGTTAGGGAGAGTCGATGGCTCATCCATAACTAAATACATAGGTCTTTCACAAGCATACAACATCTTCAGCTCCAAAGCTCTCTTCTTCACCCAAATAGTGTAAGCTTCTAAAGCTACACAGTTGCACGGACCAAGCTCAAATCTTCCCTTCTTATGTACATTATGCCAAGCATGTATCATCCTTTGCTTCAAATTTTAGGGATCCTTACCCTCTTGATAGAAAATACCTTCTAACTGAGTGTTATTAGGTTTATCTCTAAAGGGGAACCCAAGTTGACGACGAGCCAAAGCAAGGTTGTAGTTGATTCCTCCATGTGTTCCAATGAGAGACACATTAGAGAATTCACCACAACTATCAATAATGTCCAAGCTACTTAATGCAGAATCATACCAAACAATATCATCATTAGTGAGAGACATAAGTCTGTGAGACCACCGTAGACATTGTTTGTTCTCCAAGAAAGCAAGCGTCTGAGGCAAGTACAAAATAAACCACTTGTACAGAAGAGGAACAAAACACACAATAGTCCCACCACCTTTAGAAATCCTCAAATTCAAAGAGAATGCATATCATGTGGGTATACCTATCCTGGATCAGTTGTCGTTCAGTGGTTTGGAGAGGGTTCCTTCTTCTCAAGAGATTATTGATATGCTCCATATAGATGTATCCGACATTATTGCTCATATGACTACCAAAGGTGGAATTCAAGGTCTCCCATCTGATTTTTTGATTGCCAAAGCTACTTTTTTTTGGAAGGCCATGAGTAAGGAAGATTTTGAAGCCTTGTTTGTGCTCCTCATCTATGGGCTAGTATTATTTCCCAACATCGACAATTTTGTGGATGTGAACGCTATTAGGATTTTCTTTTCTCTTAATCCCGTTCTGACTCTATTGGGTGATACTTATTTCTCTTTGCATATGAGGAATGCAAAAGGTGGTGGATCCATTATGTGTTATCTGCCTCTGTTGTACAAGTGGTTTATTTCGCACTTGCCTCAGACGCTTGCCTTCAAGGAGAACAAGGGATGTCTACGGTGGTCTTCAAGACTTATGTCTCTCACTAATGATGATATCTCTTTGTATAATCATGTGTATGATGGTGTTCAGATTATTGACTATTGTGGTGAATTCTCCAATGTGCCTCTTCTTGGCACATGTGGTGGAATTAACTACAACCCTACTTTGGCTCGCTGTTAGTTTGGGTTCCCCTTAAAGGATAAACCTAATAACATTTTGCTGGAAGGTGTATTCTTTCAAGAGGGTAAGTATCCCCAGAACTTGAAGATTATGGTGGTCCGGGCCTAGTGCAAAGTTCATAGGAAAGGGAGGAAGGAGCTTGGTCCGAAGAATTGTATTGCTTTGGAATCTTACACCTTTTGGGTGAGGAAGAGGGCTCTTGAGTACCATATTCCTTATGATTATCCGAGACTTACCCCTATGGTGATGGTTGGGCCTTCAACCCTCCCTAACCAAGGAGTAGAGGAGTTGAAAGATGAAGACTGGTCGCGTGTTTGGGTTTGTGAGCGAGAAGAACTACTTCAGCAGCTCAAAGATAAGGATGCAGTGATAGAATTTCTAGAGCATCAGGTTATTGATGAGCCTGATGATGTGGTTACTTCTCTTCTTCCTCACTTATCTAGGTTTTGGAAGAGGAAGTATGATCAGCTTGCCAAGGAGAAGGCCGATATGGAAGCAGCTTATGAGAGAGAGGTGAAGAGGCTTCGTGCAGCTTATCTTCCGATCTCGGAGGCTTTGGACAATTGATTCTAGGGCTCCATGGGATGTTTATTCTCCTTTTCTCTTGTATTGTATTTGGTTACCAAAACTGTACTACTTCATTGGTGTAAAAAGTTTCCAAATACTATTGCTATGAGTATTCCATATATGTCTTAAAAGATTAATATTTTCAAATATTTGCAAATAGATCTCTATAAAGTTCCTCTGATTAAAAAATAAACCATATGCACAAGCATTACATGCATCATATGCATAAGCAGGTTTTGTTCTGAGCTCTTGATCAGTGGTATAACTCTTTTCTCTTCATTTATTTTGAAAACAAGTTGGCGCACCGGTATAATACCATAGCCAATCATCTGAGGATAATGGAGCACTTAGAACAAGAGAACCGAGAATTAAAAGAAGAGATTGCTAGGCTGAATGCCATGATGGAGTCAGTTCTGGACGCCTAGAGCCAAGCTTCGCCAACTCCTGCAACTCCTCCCGAGAGGACGGTTATTTCTGAGGTTTCTACCTCGACTATTCATGCTGCAACAGGCCATTTTGCTCCGTCTATGCCAGCCGGGTTCCCTTGGGGAATGCCTGCTAACTTTGTTCCAAAGGGTTTTGCTCATACTCTCGCTTCCATGTCGGCATCTAGCCCGGTTCTATCTATGCCACCTCCCGTTGTGCATACCCTTCCCCGAGTTGAAGACACCATCTATCATTCCGAGCCATCTGAGGGCCCAGACGTTTATGAAAAGATGGACGAGATGAAAGACCAATTCCTTGAGTTGCGCAAGGAACTGATGACTCTGAGGGGTAAGGACCTCTTTGGTAAAAGTGTTGCTGAGTTGTGCCTAGTGCCCAACATGAAGATCCCTATTAAATTCAAAGTACCTGACTTTGAGAAATACAAGGGAAATACATGCCCGCTCAACCATCTTGTAATGTATGCTCGCAAGATGTCAACACAAACAGATAATGATCAGCTGCTTATCCATTACTTTCAGGATAGCTTATCTGGTGCTGCGCTCCGGTGGTATATGGGGCTGAAGAGTGCTAGCATTCGCTCGTTCAACGATCTTGGCGAGGCCTTCGTTAAGAAATATAAATATAATATGGATATGGCTCCGGATAGGGACCAGTTGAGGGCGATGTCGCAGAAGGACGAGGAGACCTTCAAGGAGTACGCCCAGAGATGACGAGAGTTGGCAGCTCAGATAATGCCACCCCTAGAATAGAAGGAGATGACAAAGATCTTCTTGAAGACTTAGAGCTCTTTCTACTATGAAAGAATGATTGCCAGTGCTCCCTCAGACCTCACCGAAATGGTGAATATGGGAATGAGGCTAGAAGAAGGGGTACGTGAAGGACGATTATCCAGAGATGACAGTGCCTCAGCAAAGAAGTATGGGGGCTTTGCAAGGAAGAAAGAGGGAGAGGCTCATGTTGTATCCTCTCACATTAAAAGAAGGCCCTCTGTAAGGAGGAAGGATGTGCGTCCTGCCATCAACCAACACCAGGTGGCTCACATAGCACCTGCTTTTCGAGAAGTTCATCATCATCAACAACAACAACATCGTCCACAACAACATGCCTACCAGCCTCAAAACAACAATAACACCAGCACCAGCAACTATGAGAGGAAGAAGGTCACTTTTGATTCGATTCCAATGACATACGCTGAGCTCTATCCTTCTTTGATCGATAGAAAACTGATTACTCCACGAGACCCTCCTGCTATACCAACCAACCCTCAGTGGTGGTATAAGCATGAGCTTCACTGTGTATATCATTCTGGTGCCCCCGGACATGACGTGGAGAATTGTTATCCATTGAAGACCAAGGTGCAGGACCTTGTGAGAAGTGGTATATTGTTTTTCGAGGACGTAGGTCCTAATGTGAAGAAGAACCCATTGCCTGAGCATGGGAAAGCAGCTGTTAACATGGTCCAGAGATGCCCTGGCAAATATAAAGTCATGTATGTTAATGACATAAGGCAATCTTTGGTCGAGATGCACAAGTTGTTGTGTGAACACAGCCATTATAAGCATGACCATGATAGGTGCCAAGTGTGCACTATCAATGAGAGAGGATGCCGACAAGTAAGAAAGGACATCCAAGAGATGCTGGATCAAGGGATGATCGAAATACTTCAGAATCGTAATGAAGACGAAGTTGATGTTATCACCCCGGTGTTTAAAATTCTGGAGCCTGTTGTCGTCAAATACGATGGCAGCAAGAAGAAGGTATCGCCAGCTCTTGTGATCAAGCCAGCGGGTCCTGTCTCGTATTCATCAGACAAAGCTGTTCCCTATCGATATAACACAGTTATGCTGGAAGATGGGAAAGAGGTGTCGTTGCCCTCAACTTCTGTAGTGAGCATTTCTGATGTCAGTGGTGTGACCCTTAATGGTCGTGTTTTCTTGGCTCCGCCGAAATCCCATGAAGATGTCGTGAGAAGAACTGTTGTTAATCCTGTCGGTCCCGTGGGGACTTCTTCTTCTAATAATTTTGTTCCTGCTGTGAAGGGTGTTGACCCTGTTGTTGTCAAGAATAGTAACACTCCTATCCTGGTTGGCCATTCTGGAATTTTGAAAGAGGATGGTGATGAGATGCTGAGGCTCATCAAAAGGAGTGAATACAATTTTGTTGATCAGCTGCTACAAACTCCATCAAAGATATTTGTCTTATCTTTGTTGATGAATTCTGAGCCACACCGCGAAGCTTTGCAGAGGGTGTTGGACGTGGCATACGTGGACCACGATGTCTCAATCGAGTAGTTTGATAGCATTGTTGCAAATATAACCGCTTGCAACAATTTGAGCTTCTGTGATGCTGATCTTCCCGAAGAGGGAAAGGACCATAATTTGGCCTTACACATTTCAATGAATTGTAAGGATGATGCCTTGTCCAATATGTTGGTGGACACAGGATCATCACTTAATGTGTTGCCAAAATCCACTTTGGCTAAACTTTCTTACCAGGGGCCTCCCATGAGGCAGAGTGGAGTGGTTGTGAAGGCATTTGATGGATCGCGCAAAACCGTGATCGGCGAATTAGAACTCCCGATCAAGATTGGACCTAGTGATTTTCATATCACTTTCTAGGTCATGGATATTCATTCGTCTTACAGCTGTTTGCTTGGCAGACCATGGATTCACGAGGCAGGCGTCGTGACATCCATCCTACACCAAAAGTTGAAGTTTATAAAGAACAAGAAGTTGGTGGTGATAGGGGGAGAGAAGGTTCTCTTGGTCAGTCATTTGTCTTCCTTTTCCTACATTGATGCTGAGGATGAGGTTGGGACTCCGTTCCAAGCCTTGTTTATTGCTGATCCTTCAAGGAAAGGACTTTCTTCATTTGTCTCCTACAACGATGCAAAGTTAGCCATTGAGCATGGTGCAACGACTGGTTTGGGGCAAATGATCAAGTTGGAAGATAATAAATCCCGAGCTGGCATGGGGTACTCTTCTGGTGTTTCCAATGAGCGTGGGTTGTTCCAGAGTGGTGGTTTTATCCACACAGTTGAAGATCAGGAAGCTGTTTGTCGAAGATGATGAAGAGGAAGACCTTGGCAACTTTGTCATACCTGGAGGAATCTGCAATAATTGGGTCGATGTTGATGTTCCAACAGTTATCCATAAGTCGACGTAATGTGTTCATTTTGTTGGAAAACCCTTCTCTCATGCCAAAAGGAGAAGTGACACACATTATTGGCGCCGTTTGATTAATACAATGATATTCATTCAATAATCACATGTTAAATGTTTGTTTTTCCAAATTATTTTTCCTTTTTACTTTTTGCATGAAATTGGTGATCACCATAAAACCCTAAAAAGAGAATAAAATCAAATTTTCATCTGCATAATGATTTGCCTTGTTTGAATTCTGAAATCTCTTTTATACTCAAAATCATTATGCAGGTTAATCAAACCCATTGAACATAATGATCCAACACCATCTCCCAACTTTGAGTACCCTGTATTTGAGGTAGAAGAAGATGATGTTGAAGAGATTCCTGATGAGATTACACGTCTGCTTGAGCACGAGGAGAAGACCATTCATCCGCATCTTGAGAATCTGGAAACAGTCAACTTGGGGTCTGAAGACTGCATTCGTGAAGTGAAGATTGGGGCACTCCTTGAAGATTCTGTGAAGAAGGGGTTGATTGAGTTGCTACGAGAATATGTCAACGTCTTTGCCTGGTCGTATGAAGACATGCCTGGTCTAGATGCTGATATCGTGCAACATTTCTTGCCATTGAAGCTTGAGTGTGTGCCTGTGAAGCAAAAGCTCAGAAGAACTCATCCAGATATGGCAGTGAAGATTAAAGAAGAAGTTTAAAAGCAAATTGATGCGGGGTTTCTGGTGACTTCTACATATCCTCAATGGGTGGCCAATATTGTGCATGTGCCAAAGAAAGATGGAAAAGTCTGAATGTGTGTGGATTACCATGACTTGAATAAAGCTAGTCCGAAAGATGATTTTTCTCTACCACACATTGATATGTTGGTAGACAATACAACTAAATTCAATGTCTTCTCATTTATGGACGGATTTTCCGGTTATAACCAGATTAAAATGGCACCCGAGGATATGGAGAATACAACATTCATCACACCTTGGGGAACATTCTGTTATCGAGTGATGCCCTTCGATTTGAAGAACGCCGGAGCCACGTATCAACGAGCTATGACTACCTTGTTTCATGATATGATGCACAAGGAGATTGAGGTGTATGTTGATGATATGATTGTGAAGTCGAAAACGGAAGTTGAACATGTAGAACACTTGTTGAAGCTTTTCCAGCATTTGAGGAAGTACAAACTCCACTTGAATCCAAACAAGTGTCACTACGCCAAAAACTGGAATAGACAGCGCACCTTAGAGGGCGCTTTATTACAAAAGCGCACTCTAAAGTGAAGCGAAAAAATAAGGAGCGAACAACTGGAATAGACAGCGCACTTTAGAGGGCGCTTTTGTAATAAAGCGCCCTCTAAGGTGAAGCGAAAAAATAAGGAGGAGATAGAGGGACAACAATACATGGCGCTTTTTAGAAAGCGCCCTCTAAGGTTACCCTTAAAGGGCGCTTTTAAAAAAGCGCTCTATAAGTCCATGTGCATTTCCAGTTTATAAAGCGCTTTTGGAAAGCCTTAGAGAGCGCTTTCATAAGCGCCCTCTTAGGCCCCCTTTAGAGGGCGCTTTTTTTCCACAAGCGCCCTCTAAGGTCCCCTTTAGTAAACATTAAAATTATAACATACTGCGCGTTTTGTTATTTCACTCTCTGTTATTTTCGTTCTTTTTCACGTTAGGGTTCTCACTGCTACGATTTTCGCTACTTCTAAAGCGTTCTCCTTCCACCTCTGTTAGATCTACGATGTTTCCTCCTTCTACCAATCAAAGGTACACTATGCAGCTTATGAGTATATTTATTCTAGCATACATTATTACTTGCACTATTGCTTTGTTTTAGCTTTGCCCCATTTCAGTTTTATGTTATTGTTGTCTATGCTACGTTTGTTTCGACCATCAAAATTAATGATGAAGAAAAAAAATGAAATTTTATGATTTATTATTGACTCATTTGTTGGTTAACCCTGTGAAGTTTCAATATTCATAGTCATTTAAATAGTTTGGGTTTATTAGGCAAGTGACGGTTGGTTTTTAAATTGCGGAATTTGATATCGCTATGAATCACATTTGTTGGTTAACCCTGTAAAGTTTCAACACTCATAGTCATTTAAATAGTTTGGGTTTATTAGGCAATTGACGGTTGGTTTTTAAATTGCTGAATTTGATATCGCTATGAATCACATTCAAAGACTGTTGTTAGGGTTCGGTTATAGTTGCATTATAGAGACATTAGAAACCTTTAATTTCGCGACTTAGATTGTAGTTTAACAACATTTTGTAAAACCCTAAAAAAGTTTCAAATTTTTTACTATTCAGGCAGCAATATCTAAAACACCTTCTACCAATCAAAGGTACACTATGCAGCTTATGAGTGTATTTATTCTAGCATACATAACGTAGCTAGTAACTTAAGAAGTTTAGGTATGGATGTTATTTGATAGAGTAAATGGAGACATGAATGCCCTGCACAGAGACTAACTCAATAAAGCAAAATTGTTTTGTCTCATCCCATTTTTGGTTTCTCTTCTGAAATTGTTTTTTGTTTATTCTAATTAGTAATGGATAATACATGGATGTCTTCCAATCGATTGTCGAGAGAGTACGAGAATGGGGTATCAGAATTCGTTAAGTTTGCCGTTGCGCACGCCGAAGACCCCAGTAGAATGATATGTCCTTGCTTGGGTTGTTGTTATGGGAAACGGGTTGACGCAGTTCAGTTGACATCGCATCTAATGAGGCATGGAATTGATCGAAGTTATACATGTTGGAATTTGCATGGTGAGAAAAGTAACGAGAATGTTGAACCGGGGGATAGTACGACCTATGCCTCAAACTATAGTGGCGCAGATACATACGATTGTGATCGAGTTGAAGAGATTGCAGAAGCACTTGAAGGAGATCTTAAGGATTGTCCCGAAATGTTTGAGAGGTTGGTAAGTGATGTAGAGAAACCTTTGTATGATGGTTGCACTAAATTCACAAGATTGTCTGCGGTATTAAAGTTGTACAACTTAAAGGCGGGCAATGGATGGTCGGATAAAAGTTTCACAGAGTTATTAGCCCTTTTGAAAGATATGCTTCCTGAGGATAATGTTCTTCCCAATCAAACATATGAGACCAAAAAGATGTTGTGCTCTATTGGCATGAGCTATGATAAGATACATGCATGTCCAAACGATTGCGTTTTGTTTCAAAATGAGTATGCATCGTTAAATGAGTGTCCTAAATGCGGTGTCTCGCGATATAAGAACAAGTTGTCTCCAGCAAAAGTCTTGTGGTATTTTCCTGTTATTCCTAGATTTAGACGCATATTTTGTAGTGAAACCGATTCAAGACACTTGACCTGGCATGCAAATGAAAGAATTATAGATGGAAAGTATCGACATCCGGCAGATTCACCACAGTGGTTGAAAATTGATAATGATTATCCTGAATTTGGAGAAGAATCAAGAAACCTTCGCTTGGCATTATCTACTGATGGAATGAACCCACACGGTATCCAGAGTATCTCACACAGTACATGGCCTGTGATTATTATGATTTATAACCTACCTTCATGGCTATGTATGAAGCGTAAGTACATGATGTTGTCTATGTTGATTTCTGGACCTAAACAACCAGGGAATGACATAGACGTGTACTTGAAGCCCTTAATCGAAGATTTAAAGATTTTGTGGGAGACCGGTGTGGAGGTTTATGATGGATATAGGAAAGAAAGTTTCAACTTGAGGGCGATGTTGTTTGGCACAATTAATGATTTTCCAGCATACGGAAATCTATCAGGGTAAAGCATAAAAGGTCAATGTGCGTGTCCTATTTGTGAAGATAAAATAGATTGGAAGCGCTTGGAGTTTGGTCAGAAGAATGTCTTTCTCGGTCATCGGAGATTCTTAAATTCAAATCATCACTACCGTGGATGGAGAAAGGCGTTCAATGGAGAGACAGAACAAGGCAGAGCTCCACCTATATTGACGGGTGATCAAATTTTTGAAAAGGTGAAAGATTTGGATACTCAGTTTGGCAAGCCTTTTGCCCACACACTTGTCAAAAGTGGGTGGAAGAAGAGGTCAGTTTTTTTTGAATTGCCGTATTGGAAGTCCTTGTATGTGAGACATTTTCTTGATGTTATGCATATTGAAAAAAATGTATTTGAAAGTGTTATTGGCACGTTACTCAATATACAAGGAAAGTCTAAGGATGGCCTTAAGGCAAGAAAGGACTTGATAGCGATGGGAATAAGAACTGAATTAGGACCCTTGAAGAAAGGAAAACGAACATATCTACCGCCTGCTGCTTATACTCTATCTAGAAAGGAGAAAAAAACATTGTGTAAGTTTCTAAGTGAAGTTAAAGTTCTTGAAGGGTACTCTTCAGATATTAGAAGACTTGTGTCTATGAAAGACCTCAAGTTAAAGAGTTTAAAGACCCATGATTGCCATGTTATAATGGAACATTTTCTCCCAATAGGTATACGTTCTATTCTTCCAGAAAAAGTAAGAAGCTCTATAACTAAGTTGTGTTCTTTCTTCAAGTCAATTTGCAGTAAGGTGATCGATCCTGCGATCTTACCAATGTTGCAAAAAGAAATCGTTATTACTTTGTGTGAGCTTGAAATGTTTTTTCCTCCATCATTTTTTGACATAATGGTACATCTAGTTGTTCATCTTGTGAAAGAGACACAATTGTGTGGACCAGCTTATATGAGATGGATGTACCCTGTTGAACGTTATATGAAAATATTAAAAGGGTACGTGAAGAACCGAAGTCAACCAGAAGGTTGTATGGTTGAAAGATACATTGTTGAAGAAGCGATTGAGTTTTGTACTGAATATTTGTCTAATGTTCAGTCAATCGGACTCCCCAAGTCTCAGCTTGTCGAAAAGAAAGAAGGAAAAAATCTAATTGGAAATAAAATCATGGCAGTATCAAGGGTCGAACAGGATCAAGTGCATTTGTATGTTCTGCACAATGAGAATGAGGTTGAGCCGTATGTTGAAATTCACAAGGATGTTCTCCGAGGTTTAAATCCCAATAGAAATGAAAATTGGATAGTACGAGAGCACAATCGATGTTTTATACCTTGGTTTAAGGATCATATTTATTCAAAGTATTATTCATATCCCGCTTCAATAACAGGAAGGTTGAGATGCTTAGCATATGGTCCAAGTTTCCATGTTTTTTCTTATAGCGCATACGCGATTAATGGATACACATTTTATACCAAAGAACAAGATGATAAAAGTACTATGCAGAATAGTGGTGTCACCGTGGTAGCTGAAGCAATGCATATATCAAATGTGAAGGACTTAAACCCCAAATTTGCAAATCTGTCGTATTTTGGTGTTATTGAGCGCATTTGGGTGTTTGATTATGAGAAGTTTCAGATTCCTATATTTGGTTGCAAGTGGGTTGAAAATAATAACGGCATTCGAATGGATAAGTCAGGATTTTTGCAAGTGGATCTTAATAGGGTGGGATACAAAGATGAGTCTTTTATTCTAGCCTCTCAAGCTAGACAAGTGTTTTATGTCAATGATCCGAAAAGTACGAAATGGTCTATAGTTCTTTTTTCCAACAAAGTAATTGATGAAAACACTGGAGATCAAGGTGATATTGATGTTGAGATTGAATCGTTTACCAGAAATGATCAAGATGAGAATATTATATCAAATGATTCATATATTAGAAATGATCAAATGAGGGTATTTGGATCAATCCAACCGTCCGTGTTGTTAAGAGACATGTAGAACATATTCCAACCAAGAAAAGAAAGAGAACTTAGTGAAAAAGGTACAGGTCAAATGATTTTAATTGTTTTCTTTATTATAGGTAAAATGGATTTTATGATTTTAATTGTTTTTATATTTGTCATCTGATTTTAATTGTTTTCTTTATTACAGGTAAAATGGCTATTATGAAGTCAATCATTCGTGCAAGGGGCAAGGGATACTTGAAAGTATCAATTGATATTTGTTTAGATGGAGATGTTCCATTGTCGTCAAGCCTCATTCGCATAGATGATGATGTTGGATATTTGAAAGTATCCCTCTACGACAATGGAACATGTCCATCTAAACAAATATCAATTCTATCTTCAAAAGATAAGGGACCAAAACTATAAGGGGATTACGCAACAACTCGAGTCAGTTGCATCAAAAAAAAAGGTATAAACACAATTATATGATATTTATGCATAGAAAATGTTAATTCTTGATCTTATACTTCACCTAACTAATTTTATGATATTTTAGGTTCATGCTATTGATATTGAACAAAAAGAGGTTGTTGCTAAGAAGACTGCGGCTAGCAAAAAAAATATGCATCTCAGAGATGCTTTTGCTACTTAGTTTTATTTCTTTTTAAGTTATGAATTGGTTGTATATTTAGAATCTTTAGAAGTTAAACGATTATATATCAGTGGATTGTTGTATATGTATGGATTGTTGTATATAAGGCTTGTTGAATGCAATGTGTGAAAAAGGGCTTCAAATTATACAGTTTTAGGTGTACTGCTTCAATATACAGGTTGTCTAAAATAAATAAATAAATATAGCGCTTTTTAAAATAAATAAAAAATAACCATCCACTTTAGAGGGCGCTTTCCAAAATAAGCGCCCTCTAAACCCTTTAAATTTCCACTTTAGAGGGCGCTTTCCAGTAAAAGCGCCCTCTAAACCCTTCAAAGTTTCCACTTTAGAGGGCGCTTTCCAGTAAAAGCGCCCTCTAAACCCTTAAAAGTTTCCACTTTAGAGGGCGCTTTCTTTAAAAAGCACCCTCTAAAGTGGCCCTTAAAGGGCTTAAAGAGCCACTTTAGAGAGCGCTTTCACCAGGAAAAAAAGCGCTGTCTTTACCTATGCCAGCGCCAGATTAGTGGGCGCTTTAAAGCGCTGTTATAGACCAAAAAAAGCACCCTCTTTTCCCTTATTTGGCGTAGTGTGTACATTTGGAGTCCGTTCCGGCAAGTTGTTGGGCTTTATTGTCAGCGAAAGAGGTATTGAAGTTGGTCCTGCCAAGGTCAAAGCAATACAGGAGATGCCTGTGCCCAAAACTGAGAAGCAAGTCCGAGGTTTTCTTGGCCGCTTGAATTACATTTCGAGATTTATATCCTACATGACTGCCACATGTGCGCCTATATTCAAGCTCCTCCGGAAAGATCAGCGTCATGATTGGACCGAGGATTTCC
Organism: Lathyrus oleraceus; assembly: GCF_024323335.1. NCBI lineage: Eukaryota > Viridiplantae > Streptophyta > Magnoliopsida > Fabales > Fabaceae > Lathyrus > Lathyrus oleraceus. Next base: position 16,008,062 of record NC_066579.1, read on the forward strand.
AGAAGGCCTTTGACAGTATTAAAGAGTATATGTATGAGCCTCTGATTCTGTCTCCGCCTGTTGAAGGGAGACTGTTGATTATGTACTTGACCATGCTTAATGACTCCATGGGGTGTGTATTGGGTCAACAAGATGAATCAGGGAAGAAAGAGTACGCAATATACTATTTGAGTAAGAAGTTTACTGATTGTGAGTCTCGGTACTCAACGCTTGAGAAGACATGTTATGCTTTGGCTTGGGCCGCTAAGCGTTTACGCCAGTATATGTTGAATCATACAACTTGGTTGATATCCAAAATGGATCCAATCAAGTATATCGTTGAGAAGCCTTCTTTAACTGGTAGGATTTCCCGTTGGCAGATGTTGTTATCTGAGTATGATACTAAGTATCGAGCTCAGAAGGCTATTAAAGGAAGTATCTTGGCTGACCACTTGGCACATCAACCAATTGAGGATTATCAGTCTGTGCAGTACGACTTCCCAGATGAGGAGATTCTGTATTTAAAGATGAAAGATTGCGATGAGCCTACGCTCGATGAGGGCCAGAGCCTGGTTCCCGATGGGGTATGGTGTTCGATGGTGCTGTTAATCAATATGGAAATGGTATTGGGGCATTGATTATTACTCCTCAAGGCACACATTTTCCTTTTACAGCAAGGCTAAATTTCAAATGCATGAATAATATGGCAGAGTATGAGGCTTGTATTATGGGTTTGGAAGAGTGTATTGATCTTAGGATCAAACATCTTGATGTTTATGGTGATTTGGCCCTTGTTGTTAATCAGATTAAGGGTGAATGGGAGACGAATCAACCTGGCCTCGTCCCATACAGAGATTATGCAAGGAGGATTTCAACTTTTTTTACTGAGGTTGACTTCCATCATATTCCTCGAGATGAGAATCGGATGGCAGATGCTCTTGTTACGCTTGCTTCAATGATTGTGGTGAAATGTTGGAACGAAGTCCCCAATATTACTATGATGCGCTTGGATAGACCAGCTCATGTGTTTGCAATTGAAGAAGTGAAAGATGATAAGCCATGGTATTATGATATCAAGTGTTTTCTTCAGAGTCAGACTTACCCTCCCGGGGCATCTGTTAAAGATAAGAAGACTTTGAGGAGATTATCTAGCAGTTTCTACCTCAATGGTGATGTGCTTTACAAGAGGAATTTTGACATGGTTCTGCTCAGATGCGTGGATAGACACAAAGCAGACCTGTTGATGACGAAAGTCCAAGAGGGTTCATTTGGTACTCATTCCAATGGACATGTTATGGCAAAGAAGATGTTGAGAGCAGGCTACTATTGGCTGACAATGGAGTCTGACTGCTTCAAATATGTGAAGAAATGCCACAAGTGTCAGATTTATGCGGATAAGATTCATATTCCCCCGACACTTATGAATGTGATTTCCTCACCATGGCCTTTCTCCATGTGGGGAATTGACATGATTGGCATGATTGAACCAAAGGCGTCAAACGGTCACCATTTTATTCTCGTAGCTATTGATTACTTCACTAAGTGGATTGAAGCGGCATCATATGCAAATGTGACCAGGCAGGTGGTTGTGAAGTTTATCAAGAATCAACTCATATGCCGCTATGGTGTGCCAGACAAGATCATTACTGATAATGGATCTAACTTGAACAACAAGATGATGAAAAAGCTGTGTAGTGAGTTCAAGATTGCACATCATAATTCTTCTCCCTATAGACCCAAGATAAATGGGGTTGTTGAGGCTGCTAACAAGAACATCAAGAAGATTATTCAGAAGATGGTCGTTACGTACAAAGATTGGCATGAGATGCTACAATTTGCTTTGCATGGTTATCGTACATCTGTCCACACTTCAACAGGGGAAACCCCTTTCTCTCTTGTATATGGCATGGAGGTTGTTCTCCCCGTGGAGGTTGAGATCCCATCAATGAGAGTCTTGATGGAAGCCAAGTTGACTGAGGCTGAATGGGTTCAGAGTCGTTATGACCAACTGAATTTAATTGAAGAGAAGAGATTAACTTTCATGTGCCGTGGTCAGTTATATCAGCAAAGGATGAAGAAAGCCTTTGATAAGAAGGTCAAGCCTCGTGTGTTCCGAGAAGGTGACCTCGTGCTCAAGAAAGTCTTGTCTTTCGCGCCCGATTCTTGGGGAAAATGGAATCCAAACTATGAAGGTCCATATGTTGTTAGGGAAGCCTTTTCAGGCGGTGCTTTGTTGCTTACAACTATGAATGGGGAGGATTTCACTCGTCCTATGAATTCGGATGCAGTCAAGAAATACTTCGCCTAAAACTAAAAACAGAATAGCTCGCTAAGTTGAAAACCCGAAAGGGCGGCTTAGGCAACAATGAGCGTCTCGGTGGATTGAAACCCCGAAAGGGAGGTCCAGGCAAAAGTTAGAGACAGAAAAAGAAAAAAATGAATATATATCTCGCTTGATTGAGTACCTCACCCTGGGGCAATCTAGGCAAAAATTATGGATTTGGCAAGTAACTGCATCCTGATAAGACTTTGTTCTTCAACTGTCATCTATCAAAGATTCTCGCTCAGTCATCGTTAACTGAAGCTTCAAATACATTGGATTCGGAGTTGGTGGAGAAATGGTCATTATGTTCAATGTAGCCCTTTTTCCAATATATATCACCAATTTCAAATTTGTAAAGATCCATGGAGTCTCGCCATTTGCGGACTACCATTCTATTAAATAAATTTGAGCCTTTACCCAATTCTTGGCACTCTTATTTGTTTCTGTTTTAACAAATGTTTGCATGTTTTAATTGATAAATATCATTGTTTTAAACAAATAAAGTTTTTATAAACTGTTAAAAAAAGTGAACATTCACAATGACTAAAAGGATAGTTGGAACGTCTTCAGTGCTCTCCCAAGGATAGTACGATTTCCAAAAAGGTAAGACATTTGTTCATTTTCTAGCATCCTTATATCCTCTTCATCAGCTTTCAAGTTGTCTCCATAGCGAGCGCAGAAAAGAGTGATGCATCATTAGCTTCCCAAACGTTTGGCACTAGCATTTGTGTTTTATCAATTATATGGTTGTCATCCCTTGTATGGACTGACCTAAAATCCCTTATAGATTGATAAAATTTGATATGCTATCTATTCACGAGGAAGTTTGTCTTTCCCTAGTGTGGGTAGAAGTCTCCACCGGAGTAAGCATGTGTTCCCTGCATAGCTGCCTTTCCAGATAAGTTGTTTCCTCAGCAGGAAATTTGTCTAAAGCAGTTGGTGAAGGGCTTGAGTCCCTTTTCATCCCCAGCATGGCACTTGTTGACGAAGGATTCGTTTCCATTTCCCTCAGGCAGGACAGTTCCTTTGGAAGTACTAGTTATTATTCCCCAGTAGGTTTGCTTACTGTCCATCCCCAGTGGAGTTGCCTAATCCGAGCTTGATAATTTGTATCCCCTCCGTGGTTGAAGATCTCTTCCAGTATCGGACGGCAATGAGGAAGATGTGTTATTTCCTTCCCCAGCGGAGCAAATTGGTTCTTTCTCCCCTCAGCAGAGATTTGTCTCTCCAGCAGTTAGAATGGAGTGTTTGATTGATGGATATCTGTTTGGTGGGTGTTCCCCATAGAATTTCACATCATCCCTTGATGAGTTCCCCAGTAGAGTTTCTTCTATGACAGATCTTATTGATATCCCGCCACCTGTTCCCGAGAATTGTTGGAATATCCCCTGCAGTAGGAAGCAATGACCTTTGCCTATCCCCAATGGTGATTGGTGTATCCTGGTATTAGATCATCCCCATCAGAACTGATCTCTCCTATGGGTCTGGCTTTTCTCTTTTGAGATGTTATGCCGGATGTCCGTTCCTGGCTTTTGAGCCTATTTGTGTTAGATATGTCTGTTTGTCAGCATTAATCATACATAAATCACGCATATACATGCATAATCATAGCACTCAGATATTCATGATTGCATTATTTGCCATATATCTTTGCTTGTTATCTCCTGCTATTGGTGGAATATTCTTCCCTAAGCAGATGTTTGAGTCTGATCTCTCCATATAGAGTCAGCCCCATAGGCAGAAAATGTCTATCTTTCCGTCTTTATTCCCCACTGGGTTATGTCCTCGTGGATGATCATTATTTCAGTTTCCGCCCCAGTTATGTATCGGGATGGAATTACTCCCCTGAGTTATATCCTCATCGGGTTGAGTCTTGTTTGATTGTGTGTTTCTAGTTTGTTCCTAGATTGACTCCCTTCTTGTTATTTCTCGGCAGTTCCCTGTGGTTTAGTTGTTCAATTGCTCAGTAACCAGTAATTGTTCATCCTTTTCCCCAGCGAACTTTGTGGCTTTCTACCCAGTAATCGGTAGTTGTAAGACCTATTTCTTGGTTTTCTACCCAGTAACCGGTAGATGTAATCCCCTCTTTGTTGGTTATCTTTACTCAGTTGTCGGTATTGATATTCCTTCATTTTGAGTATACCACCCAGTAACCGGTGATATATCTCTTGGATAATTGCTCTTATCAAGCAATTTATCCCCTTGCGAGTCATCTTTCATTTACCCTTGTTTGGTAATGATTGTTTCTCCTTCTGATTGGTCGTCATTTCATTCCTAGTACCTAGTATCCCGATGTCCTTTCTTTTCGGTCGATTTATCCTGTATTAACCCAGTAACCGGTTGTGGATAATCTTCCATGCGAGTATGTTATCTACGTTATGACGGTAATAGATAACATATCTCATGAGCTCTTCAGTCGAAGTATTTTTCTTCCCCAGTTGAGTAAGATTTGTATTTCCTTGAGGAATCGAATGTCCATCCCGTAAGTCGAGTTTGCTTTTTCAGCCCTCCTTTCGGATGATGAGTGTCTTGGATATGTTCCCAATTCACGCCTGGTTGGTCACCTATTATATGCCCAGTAACTGGTATCCCTGGTGTTCCTTCCTTCTGCTCCCTATTATGACTTTTTGTCCCCAGTGGAGTCAGATTTCTTGAGTTGAGATGTGCCTTTTGGGTACTCCTCAATGTTTCGGATGATTAATATCTCTCACCCTTATATCGGTCTTAGATATTCTTTATCCCTGAGCGTGTTGTTCTCTCACCCAGTAACCGGTGTTTTGGTGACATGTCTCTCTTTGAATTTATTACCCAGTAACCGGTAATATCTCGTTGTTTCTTTCTCAGTTGAGTCATTTATGGATATCCCCGTCTGAGTCCGGATTTTCATCCGAGGTATCCTTTGTGGATAGTTTTGTTGTATTGGCGTATTCCCCAATACATGCAGCTTTGCGTCAGCTCGAGTCTTTCCATTGATTTACTTTCATGGAATCCCTTCGTGTCTCCCAGCAAGTTTTCAAGTCGTGACCTGCTCACGCATTTTCATCTTATTTTCCCCAGAGTCTCTGTCTCCCTAGTGAGCGTGTTACTCCTATGGACTTTTCAGTTTCTCCTGATTTCTTTTCCTTCGTGGCAATTATTCACCATGAAGATTTTATTTTTGCATGCTTACATTTACATCATGAGGTCTCTTAGGGACCAAAATTCGTCTCTTTGTTATTATTTAAGCCCATTCTACCTTGTCGAGACGAAGATTTTAACCTTCATATCTCCGGCTAGAATAACCTTAAATAGGGGCATCTGTAAGACCCTAATTTTGACCCTAATATCCCTCATGGCATCATATCATTGCTCATTGCATTGCCTCAAGAGTCATAACATGTTTGGCTCCTTAACCATAGGGGTGGGATTTGTGTGAGTGATTTGAGACCACCAAGCATGCTTGTATTGTATATTATTGCTTTTCTCATTTGTTTACTAACCAAAAGCACAAAAATATGTCACTAACTCTTTTTGTTTTGAAGCTCAAGTGATCATGTGCTCCTATGCTCCTAGGAGGCTCCTAAGCTCAATGAAGTGGCTAGATGAAGATGAGAATCAGCATGAAAATGGTCCACAAAGCTCCTAATCATAATATATGTCTCCCAAGTATCTAAGTTTGCCAATTTGATCAAGATAACCCAAAGGGCTTGAGGATTGTTTCCTAAGGAAACCCTAATTCAATTGTGCATTGATTGTGCCTTGCTCATGAAGCAACCTCAACATATGATTAAATTTTATCAAGGTAAGTTATTTCATTCATTATTTTATGCATATATGAGCCTATGTGAGGATCCTCAATCATTCATTCATCAAGATTTGAAGTTTGGCCTTGAGAAGTTGACCAGTCAAGTCAGCTGACTAAACTGAAGATCACTGAGACATAACTTTTGATGTGTTTGTCAAATGAATATGACCCCGAGATAAAACATGTTCTTAAGAACCATATGAACAACTTTCATGTTCATCCAAAATCGTTTTAAAACTTGGAAGGTCATCATTCATTTCAAAACATTATAGGTCATTTTGACTGAAACCCTAATTTTGGGTCAACTTCCCAAGGACCTAACTCCCTTTATTTTTATGATTTTGAGGTGAAACCAATTGAATTGGAAAGCTTAAGATGTCTAATTAAAATGTTATGTTGGACAAAATTTCATAATCCTAAAAGAAACACATGTGATAATACAAAACATTATAGGTCACTTTGGACCAAAGCTATTGAATTTGAAAAATGCCCAACTTCAAGTGCCCATAACTTTCTCACGAAAAAAATCCAAATGATGCAAAATTTGAGTCTAAATTGATCATCTTGAAAAGATCTACAACTTTGATGTTGGAGGCTTTTCCATTTGAGGCTTGCATCATTAAAACAGAAGGGCTTGAAGATGCTTACTTTTGGGGGAAATTTTCAAAGGTGATTTAAACATGTTTTGTACCCAAAACTTCACAGCCAGTTTTCATAAATTTCCAAACTCCAAATGATTTTTTGCCCAACATGACTTTTGTTCCTTATTTCAAGGGTTTTCCAACCATTACTCACATTAATTTTTTTGACTTTCCATGAGTGAGTTTCAAAGAGCTTAATGTTTATGTTCATTTTTGCAATTCGCATCATAACTTCATGTGCAAGCATATGCCAAGCCTTGTGCACGTCCAATTCACTTACCTTTGATCTCAGCATGGATTTCCCTTCACTCTTGGGCCTCACATGCGCCTGTACAGGCCCATGCATGGAGGATCCAAAATTCATGCACACGAGGGAAAGCATTGCTTTGCATCTATTCCAGCTATAAATAGAAGCTCATACTCATTCAAATGATAACCCCAAGGAGATCTAAAACGCTGCTGGATTGAAAACCAAACCCTCACCAAAGGAATTTTAGTTTTTTTCTATTCCATTTTCAAGCTTTAATTTCAACATCATTAGTTGAATTTCAAAGCATAATTCCTTAACCTTACATCACCATCACACTTTCAGACCAAAATTGGATCAAGAGCTTGGACAATTCGTGATGTTTGAAGCTTCATTTCAGAGGTATATTACCAAACTTTTTTGATTCAGATCTTAAAATATAATGTGAATTCCTTTGGTTTTTGTTGTTTTCTGAAGTCCTCAAGCATGAGGCAGGCCAGTGGTGGTCTTAATTTTGCAAATCGTGCCATTTCAGATCAAGCACCGTGATCTTCAAGCTCATGTTTCTCTTTAAATAGGAACTTTGGGAATGATCTATGGTTACAGGGGTGATGTACATCACCTCTGCTTCATTTTGATACCTTGCTTTTTCATTTTCATTAAAGTTTGATTCCCTGCGCGTGGTGGCCGGAATTGGTTGTCTGGCCGGAGAAGATGGTGGTTTCCACCACCATCCCCACGTGGGAGCTCTAGAGCCCTTGGATCTTGATAAAACGTTTTAATCATGGCCTTGTATTATGTTGACTTATTTTAATTCAATGTGTGATGCACTTGACTCACGTATACCATATGACCGCGCCTTTGAACCCTCAGCTCATTGCCACGTCAATTAATAAAGTGATCCAATGGCAGCGCATTTTTGCTATTTTTCCTATTTTTTGTTAATTCCATTTAATTCCTTTTATTTTCAAAATTCATAAATATTTTATTTGAAGTCACAAAAATATGAGACCAATGCCAAAAAAATTCTTGAAAAATCTAGTTTCATATTTTGATTTTTAATTAATTTTGTGACTTCATTTAATATTTTTTGTGAATTATTTGGTTTTTAATAGTTTTTAATTCATTTTAATTACTTTTTGATATTTGAAAAATCCAAAAATATTTTCTTAACACCTATATCATGATAAGTCAATGAAAAATAGTCTCATCAATTTCTTAATTGATTTGATATTTATTGGAGATTTTAATTCATTTGTGTTATTTTTTCATTGTTTTCATTGTTTTAAAATAGTTTCTGATTTCAAAAATTATTGAAAAAATTTGTCAAAGCTTGTTTGACCATATTAGACCTATGAGAATTTAATTGGACTTGTTGAAGTTTATTTGAATTGAATTTGAGGTTTGACCATATTTTGTCCATTTTATTTTTGCATTTATTTTTAATTCAAAAATACCAAAAAAATATGTTTGACTTGTGATCTTCATTTCTCTTTTGTTTGACATTGGTTGATGATGATTTGATTCACCTTTGACCAATTGTGTTTGATGCTTGAATTCTTTTTCCATTCATTTCATCTTCACCTCTTTCTTTTTAATTTTTGGCCAATGAGTTAATGTCTCATGGTTGGTCTTGACATATGAGAGGCTTAACCTTCTTTGATCCAAATCAAACTCAACTTGATCCAAGATCAAGTGAGTTGCTTTGTGTCCAAGATAGGTTGCTTCTTGGTCAAGCAAAAAACCTAAATTCCATACAAGGCCTTTCTCTTTTCTTTTGGCATGACAAGTTTTAGGAGCTTGGCTTACAAGTCATGATCTCTAACTTGTGTTTATTTACCTATAGTTTTATTGACCGGCCTCAGATAGGTGTGACTACTACATTAGTCCACTTACGATTGCTTAACATAGCGATAAATTGTCTTGTGACCAACTAACATAACTATACTAATTACTAACTTTAATTTGAGCATTTAATTTCTTGCAATTTACTTTAATGCAATTTACTTCTTGTTATTTTATTCATATTGCTTTTCCCTTTACTCATTTGAGCATATATTTTATGTTTATGCCATTTTCCTTTTGCTCATTTGAGCTCGTTATTGTACATAAATATATTGTTGCCTTGTGTTTGTTTTGCGTTTTTGTTTGTGTGAACCAAATGCAAAAAGGAGAAAGGACTTAGAATTAGGACTTACCTATGCTTAAAAAAGTTCAAGAGCAACTAGACCTCATGCCTTTAGAATGCTAAACTTTTTGAAGAGGAACTAGGCCTCATGCCTTTAGAATGCTAAATTTCAAAGTTGACTTCAAAGGACTTCCTTTCCAAAACTCATTCTTTGTCCATTCCTCTTATTGTGTTGTGAACTTTTTGATGTTTGTTCTTGGGTGATAGGGATTCCATCTTGAGATAGTAAGAAGGACCATTGTCATGAGTAGCCAAGTTAAGAGAGATAAGCCAAATGGAGATCCTAGGAGCTTGAATCCAAATATTGTGTGATTGCTTGTTGTTTGCTAAGTCCAAAGGAAAGGAGCATCTTGACTCATCTCTATGATTTCAAGAAAAGGAACTCCAAGGGTTTTATCTCTTCTCTTATCTTTGTATGCTTTAGGACTAGTTATTCTCTTCTTCTCATCACTCTAACCCAAGCCAAACTCTTTTTGTGCAAACTTTGACTTTGTTTCAAATTAGAAAGCTAGGCCTTATGCCTTTGACTTTTCAAAATCTTTTCATTAATACTTATTATGAATAGATCTTAATTCAACTTGGACCTCATTTTGTAAATAAATCTAACTTATAAATACAACTCACTTCAAATTGTTTTTGTGGTTCCAATGGCCACTTGTCAAAACTTTTTCATAAACATTAGTCATAGGTTTGAGTTATCATAGTGGTTGATGTAAACCTCACCTTATCCTTAGTGGTTGGATTATAATCCTTCCATACTTATTATAGGGTCAACCCCTCACTAGTATGTTGAAGCCTTCCTCACATGGTGGATTGTTGGTTTAGGTTGAGTTTTCTCCCTTTGATAACAAAAGACCTTAAGGCTTTTGATCAAATCAATTCACCAATCTTTTGAGATTTTTACTCTAAACTACGAGGTTTTGATCCTACCTTTGTGATGAGACGTAGGCAATGGGTTCATCCATTCAAACAACAAAATTGTAAATACAATCTATTCTTTTTTCATCCCTCAAATATTTTGCACATATTTTCACAAATACCAACCTACAACACACATTTGCAAAAAGAGGTTCCCTTAGAGTACTAAGGATGTTTTGGGTGCGTAAAATCTTCCCATTTCATAACCAACCCCCTTACCTAGATCTCTGACATTTTTATTAGTTTTTTATTTGATAAAACTTCTTACTTGGCTTTTGTTCGCTTTTTAGCCTTTCCTTTGGACAAATAAAAGTGCGGTGGCGACTCGAATTGTATGTTTACTTTTGGTTTAGTCAATAAACCATAAGGTAACGAATACCCCGCTACACCAAGAAAAGTTCATGAGCACTCTTCCCAAACAAATATTTTCCTCTCAAGGTATTCAATTATTTACGAAGCTTGAGGAATTGATCTTTCATATCATCCATCTTCTCATACACATCTGGACCCTCAGACGGCTCAGAGTGGTAGATAGTATCCTCAACATGAGGCAGAGTGTGAACAACAAGAGGTGGCACTGACATGACCGGGCTAGATGTCGGCTGAGAAACAAAGGTGGGCGCATACCCTTCTGGCATAAAGTTGGATGGCATCCCCCAAGGGAATCCAGTAGGTATAGAGGGAACATATTGACTGGCAGCATCAACCAGAATAGTTGAGGTAGCCACCTCATAAATAACAGTCCTCTGGGGAGGAGTTACGTGAGTTGATGAAGATTGGTTATGTGCAGCAATGAAAGATTCCGTCAGCGTCGTTAACCTGGAAATCTTATATTTCAGCTCCCGATTCTCTTGCTCTAGATGCTTCATCCTTCTTGGTTGATTAGCACGAGTGTTATAACGGTGAGTCAGCTTGGTTGATGCACATAATAAGAACTGATAAGACATATGGCGGAAGAAAACCTGTTATGCAAATGATGCATTAAATGCAATGTTTTTTATTGTTTAATTTCAAGGAACATATGAAGTTCTATTTGCAAATATGTAATAACAAAAATTTAATTGACCGTAATAATCTCTTTTTATTCATAAAGTTTGGAAGGATTACACAGAGTACAATTTCAGAAACCAAAGTACAAATACAAGAGAAAAGGAAACTATCATCCTAAGGATCCCTTAGCAACTGTATCAGATGATCTGGATGTGGGTGCATACTTCCTTCGGATGCGTCGAATCTCATACTCAAAGGATGTCTTCATCTGAGCCTTCTCAAGGACTAGCTGATCAATAATCTTCTTCCAAGCACCAGAAGGCCGAGGCGTGCTAGAGGAAGGTAGACCCTCTAGCTCTCTCTGTCTCTTCACTCCTCGGTCTTCAAGAATCTCAATAAGTGCATCCTTGTCTTTCGACTCAAGTTATAACTCTTCATGCTTTCGGCTTAAAGTATGGAACCGCTCTTCCCACACATCTTTCTCTTGCTTCATCTTGATGAGTGCGTCTTCTAACTCCTCTATATCTTGGTTAGGGAGAGTTGATGGCTCATCCATAACTAAATACATAGGTCTTTCACAAGCATACAACATCTTCAGCTCTAAATCTCTCTTCTTCACCCAAATAGTGTAAGCTTCCAAAGCTACACAGTTGCACGGACCAAGCTCAAATCTTCCCTTCTTATGTACATTATGCCAAGCATGTATCATCCTTTGCTTCAAATTTTGGGGATCCTTACCCTCTTGATAGAAAAGACCTTATAACTGAGTGTTATTAAGTTTATCTCTAAAGGGGAACCCAAGTTGACGACGAGCCAAAGCAAGGTTGTAGTTGATTCCTCCATGTGTTCCAATGAGAGACACATTAGAGAATTCACCACAACTATCAATAATGTCCAAGATACTTAATGCAGAATCATACCAAACAATATCGTCATTAGTGAGAGACATAAATCTCTGAGACCACCGTAGACATTGTTTGTTCTCCAAGAAAGCAAGCGTCTGAGGCAAGTGCAAAATAAACCACTTGTACAGAAGAGGAACACAACACACAATAGTCCCACCACCTTTAGAAATCCTCAAATGCAAAGAGAAATACATATCACCCAATAGAGTAGGAATAAGATTCCCAATCAAGAAGATTCTAATGGCGTTAACATCAACAAAATCGTCAATGTTAGGGAACAAAGCCAAACCATATATGAGCAATACAAATACGGCTTCAAAAGCACCTATACTACCGGCTTGAGCAAAGACAATAGCTTTACCAACGAGGAACTCAGAAGTCAACCCAAGAATACCTCATTTCTTTACCAAATGAACGTCAACCTCGGATTTCTTCAGATGAAGAGCCTTAGCTATGATATGAGGTATGGGAATCTCCTCCAATCCATTAAAAGGTACTTTGTCAGATACGGGTATTCCCAAGAGATGGGCAAACTCTTCTAACGTGGGCACAAGTTGATAATTACGAAAAGTCGAGCACCGGTAGAGAGGATCATAGAATTGAACCAAAACACTCAGAAGTCCTTCAACCACATCAGCAGATAATACAGGCAAAAGCTTCACATGGCATTGCTTGAAGTCCAAGGGATCTAATACAAAGGATGACAACTTCCTTAGCTCTTTCAAATCAGGACATCTGAAACCATACTTCTTAGTGTTCCTTCGTTCGTAATCCATGGTCTGAAAATATTTGCAAATAAGACCTTAGTTCCTTGAAATTTATTTTTCTATGATGAATGTTATGATGCGCATGTATGCATGAATGCAACAATCACAAACAAGGGATCACACACAAGGAAAACACAAACAATGGTCAAGGGATGGATCATGTCATCGTCAAGATAAATCATCCATTTTGGTGGATTATGGTTTTCACCTTATCAACACCCAAGTTCCATTGATATTGACATGACTTAATCTGATCAACCAAGAATCAAAGGGTTTGTTGTGAGTCACGAGCATGAAGTCAAGTTAAGAACCATCCCAAAGGAGTGTACTAAGGATAAAACTTGTAGATCATATTTTAAGAAGTTCCCAGAGTCTTAATCCCATCTATCGGATATTATAGGTTAGGATGATTGACTCATAAATCCATAATATTTTCAAGAGAAACTCGTCTGAATGTAGTATCGCGTAACAAGTGTTATCGGGTCTACACCTGAACAGCCTTTGCACTACGTCCTATATAGGCCAAGTTGGGTTAAATGTTCTACGGTCCTCAGCTTCTCGGACCCCAAATCAGAGAAAGTAATGCCTAACCACAAACAACTTGTGTGCCATTAGTAACTCCAAAAGGATCTCCAATGAGTAGATGGGTCTCAAGCCAACTTGTTAAGGACTACTCCACACAAGTTGAATATGACTATACCATCCTCCTATCTTAATTGCACTCAAGTTCGGGTTAGAACTTATCTCACCACTCAGAGATCACCAAGCACAACTGACAGATTATATCACACAAACAAACATACAAATATCAAATATACAAATATATACACATAAAAAAGTAGGCTAAACCCACTGAGGACTACTCCCCAACAGAGTCGCCACTTAATTTCTGTAACGGTAAATTCATGACCATCAAGCTATGGATAAGCCTGACGTCAATAAAACCAGAGTCACCACCGCGCTTTTATTGTTTCCAAAGGAAAAGGGAAAAGTACGAACAAAACTCAAAGGTAAGAAGTTTTCAAATCAAAACTAATAAAATGCTAGAGATTACATGTAAGGGGGTTGGTTACATAGAGGGAAGGTGTTAACACCCAAAGTGTCCTAGGTACTCATAGGGAGCCCTTTTTTATGTGTGCATGTGTTTTTGGTATAAATGATATTTGAGAAAAAAATAGAGTGTAGGGATGAGAAAAGAATTCATTGATTATATTTTTGTGTTTGACAAGACCTTTGGAGTTGTGCCTACGTACCAACATAAAAATGAGAGATCAAAACCTCGTAGTTCGTGGTACAAATTTCAAAGAAGTTTGTGAATTGCTTTTAATAAAGGTTTAATAAGAAAAGGCACAAAGGGCCAAAAGTTGAGTGGAGTTGTTAGTTCTTTTTGTCTTTTTGAAATGTTAAGTCAATATGATTAAGTTTATTTACAAATTTGATTTAAGAAAAAGGTTTGAAAATTCATTGGCATAAGGCCAAAGTTTCTAATCATTAAAACAAAGCCTAAGTTTGAAATCACAAGCAAAGAAGGTTTTGAAAAGGGGGAGAGATTTTTAAATTTAAGAAGTGGGAGGAGATGAAGAGGCTATCCTAAGCATAAATTAAAAGTTAAGGGTTGAAAAGATCTGACCAATGGGATACAATCCAACAGACAAGAATGTCATATAGAAACTCAATTTCCCTTTGGACTTTAATCAAGCAAACATCAATAAGCAATGAACAATATCAGACAACATGAAGATCAAAGCATCAAATAGAGATAGCCACATCCAAGCAAGAAATTCCCATAACTAACAGTCTTCTTTGTCTTCTCATGTATCAAATGAATTATTCCTTGATCAACTCAAAGCAAAGCATCAGACACAAGGTCAAAATAACAATTAGCATAAAGACATAGTAGCAGATGAATTTAGACAAGATCCAAGGCTTGCATCAGATGAAGGCTTAGTTCACAATAGCTTGGTCTCAAAATGTTGGCATTGGCCAAGTCCTTTTTGCATAGGGATTGTTTCCTAATTCTAAGTCCAAAAGCTCATATCAAGATCAACAGTCCACCAGATGGTTTTTAGGGTTTTTTGTTGTTATTAGGTGTTTTAAGGTTCTAAGACCATAAACATAGTCAAAACGCATAAACAAATATATATATACAATCACAAGATATGACTCAAATGAGCAAAGTGAAACTGGCATAATCATAAACAAGTTAATGGAATGTAAAATGGCAATGAATGGCAAATGACTGAAATTTAAATTGGATAAAGTAAATGACTTGAAAGTAAAGCAATATTAACAAGAATTAGTCAAAGGTTAGTCAAAAGTTATTCAAGTGTTAGTGGTTATTTTTTTATTGATTAAGTCATTATTTGGAGAACAATCAACCATTCTTTCACAAGTATGAATCCTTAAACCAAGACATCTTCCATGAGAAGGACTCCAACTTGGATAATTCAACAAGTATGCCACTAGCTCTGATGAAAGGAAAAAAAGTCAAGTCTCCACACAATACCATGAAGAATGGGAGACTTACAATCTCAATTACTAGAATTCTATGTCATTAGGGTCAAATTTAGCTATATGTTAAGCAATCGTAATTGGACTTATGTAGAAGACATAACTATCTGAGGTCGGATAATAAAAATTTAGGTGTTAATGCATGATAGAGATTTGGTATGAAGAACTAAACTCCTAAAACATACCACACACTAAAAGAAAAGATCAAGAGGGAGAGACCTATCTCAGTCATACTTATATTGGTTCATCTGACACATGGTCATTGATGAACCAATTAGCCTTAAGACATTGGAGATTTCATTGGTCAAATGAGGGAATGGGAAATAATAGGGATGAAGATGAAGAGGGAAGGGAAGATAGAAACACAAATTGGTCATGGGGGGATTTTCATCAAATCAAAACCATTAATTCATTTTGGGAAATGAAATGTACATTTCACCAATCCCCTAAATCCAATGGTTTTGATCCAACAAAAG
The DNA here is from genome assembly GCF_024323335.1 of Lathyrus oleraceus. Classification (NCBI taxonomy): domain Eukaryota; kingdom Viridiplantae; phylum Streptophyta; class Magnoliopsida; order Fabales; family Fabaceae; genus Lathyrus; species Lathyrus oleraceus. Next base: position 16,023,791 of record NC_066579.1, read on the forward strand.
TCAAATCAACCTTGACCAAGACCCAAACAGAAAGTCAAACATCACAAGACCATAAAAATGGCTCAACATAATTTTTAAGCATTTAATCAATTAAAAATCCGAGTAAAAGTGAATTAAAATACATTTTTATTTGGTCAAAACCTAAAATCTCTTCAAAACACAAAATAAATGGCCAAGAGATTATCATAGGTCAAACAAGGTCAAATGACCGTAGAATTTTTTTTTCATGATTTTTGAAAAGTCGGAAGTATTTTCAAACAATTAAAAATATGCACACAAAAATTTAATTTATGAAAAATATCAAAATGAATCCAAAAAATAATTTTAATTCAGAATATGAAAGAGAAAAATATTTAAAGATTTTTGGTGAAAATCCCATATTTTTTGGATTAAAAATGAAATTAATATGAATTAAACAAAATAAAAGGATTAAACATAAAATCAGAAATTAAAATAAAATAAGAAAAAACAAGGGCCACCAGATCTCCCTCATTAATTGAGGTGGCATATCTGATGGCCACACGCGCGCGTTCCATGGTGGTCTTGAGTCAACGTGATGTACGCGTGGTAATTCAAAACAAAGGTCCAAATTAGAACATCCAAACATGATCAGATGGCCAGGAGGTGTGCCAGCACACCACCGGAGCTAGGGTTCCGATCATCTTCTCCGGTGACCTCCACCAGACTGGTCCAACTTCATCTCAATGAAAAATAAAAACAAGGACACTATTTCAAAGAGAAAATGCCCAGGATCGTGAATTTGGCCTCAATTTTGTCCAATTCCAAGTATATAAAAAGATACAGGGATTTGAATTTTGAGGATCATGAACTGAGTTGCTTCGATTTAACCTCAAAGCAACTCAATCTTGTTGCATATATTGGTAGGACTTCAGCCAACCAAAAATCAAAGAGAATGGTGAAGAATTGAGAGAGAATCGAAGAGATGAAAATTCTTCAAGGGAAAATCATCTTTAGAATCTTGCAGAAGTTGAATTGGATCAAGGAAAGGCTTGGATTCTTGGAGCATTAACTTCAAAACTGAAGTGAAATTTAAACACGATTTTCAATTGAAAACCTTCAAGATTGTCCTCTAATGGTGAGGGTTAGCATTGCAGGTTCAAAGCTTGGGCAAGGTGTCCATAATTTTGAGCATGAAGGGTCTCATTTATAGGCAATGCAATTGGTTTTCACACCCTTCTATCAAAATTCCAAAAATAGCAATTCACCCTTGCATGGTTGCATGGGCGTGTGATAGGCCCATGAAATGATGTAATCATGTCCATTTTTCATCATGTGCAATGCTGAAAGTGTGTCATGTGATCATGCAATGGAAATTGGAATGTGAACATGAAATTCATCCAAATGAAGCTTTATGAAGAACACATGCTCAAGTCCTCAAATTCTTAGCCAAATGAGATGATCTTCAACTTTTTGGAAAGGTGAGATCAAGAGGAACAATTTTCATGTTGAACACTTTTCCATTTGAATCTTGGATCATGATAAGTTTTGAGGTGGAAGTTTGGGGAATCAAACATATTTGAGAATTTTCTAAGTACCAAGTCAAATGTTCACTTCTTCCACCTTGAATAACTTTTGCTATGGGTTTCACATGAAAAAAGTTCCTTCATAAAAGTTGTATCTATTTAAAACCTATTAAATTTGGTCACCAATTTTACCTTATTTGGATTTGGCATGAAAGAGTTATGCATTTTAGAAGTTAAGGAAAATCACTTGTTCAATGGTAATGGCCCAAAATGACCTATAATGTTTCCTCTTGGCACATGCATTTTCAAGTTGAATTTGAATTTATTCCAAGATTAAAAGTTGGAGAGTATATTTTAAAGTTGATCATAAAACTTGAATGGCCTTCATATCATAAAAATTGAGCAAGTTATGGTCCTTGGAAGTTGACCTCCTAACTAGGATTCAAACAAAATGACCTATAATCTTTCACCATAAAAAATGTCTTTCCAAGCAAAACTAGTTCTTGACTTCAACATGAAAGTTGTTTATAATGTCATAAGGAGTAACTTTTATCTTGGAATAATTTTCATATGACAAATATTGTAGGAGATAGGGTCTAGGGAACCCCAGTTTTGACTAGTTGACTTTCTCTGGTCAACCACCATTAACCATCTTGCAAACTTGAAATTCTCTTGATCTATTGGACTCATTGAGGATCATATATGTATAAGATGATGTAATATCAAGTATCCATTAAAATATTTGATCAAATGTTGAAAAAACTTGATGAGAAAGTCACACAAGATACCCAAATGAATTAGGGTTTCCAAGGGAAACAAGCTGCAAACTCTTGATGAATTATTAATCAAAATAATCAATGAAGATCAACGGGGACCCATATATGATGTATAGAATCAATGTGATCCATCTCTTGATTATTCTCCTTGCATTGAGGGTCTAAAACCCTAGATGTGAGCTTGATGAGGCATAAGTGAACACACACACTACCTACAAAAGAAGCAAACTATACATTGACATATTTTTGGTATTTTGGTTAGTAAATAATGAAAAACAAAGTATGATATAATCAAATGTGGTTGGTGATATCTCCCGATGCAAACCCAATGAATGTGGGGTAAGGAGGATGCCAAGGTGTGATCCCAAAACCAATGCATATGATGAGATAACATGAGGGATCTTAGGGTCAAATTGGGGTCTTACAGTAGTCTATAAATCGACTAGTTATCTCAGGTTGTTGAGAGAGGTTAGTTGTTGGTGTTCACTTTTAATCTTTAACCTTTATTGAGAAAGTGAATAGTAAAACAGTTTTAACCAATTCTTTTTCTTTATTCTTCTCTCTTTTGTATGCTGGAACAAGATTTGTTCATACCCTTATAAGGTTTTGATGGTAAAAAAGTATTTAAAGAACAACAGAGTTTGCTAATAGTTATTCAAGTGTGCAGGTTCTGAAGTCAAACTATATCAAGATCTCAAGTTTATCAAAAGATTCAGTTCCACTAAAAAGTGGCTCAGATTCTGATTGATCAAAATTTGTAGTAGTTCATCAACATCTGAAGACATCAGACTCTAGAGGTTCAGACTTTGGTCTTGACCTAGCTTCTGATGACAACTCGGATTCTGAAAGGCTGAAGGGCATCTGATCCGTACACTGTACCAAAGTAGTCTTGTCTTATCAAAGCTTCAGAATTCTGGACAAAGTCTATTAGGGTTTGTAAGGCTCAAGAAATAGAGATGTGTCATCTTTAGTCTGTTATGCCTTTTAGTAAAGACCTAGTACTTTGAAAGGTACTAAGAGCATTTCTATTATTCAGTGGACAAAGCTTCAACCTGATGCTAGTTTCCAATGACTCTCTTGACATACTTATTCACTAAGCTTGTTCGTCATGTTCAAATCCTCCAACGACTATTTATATGGTCCTATAAAAGGAAGTTCAAGGATACAAAGAAGTGTGTGTATATATATATATATATATATATATATATATATATATATATATATATATATATATATATATATATATGTATATTAGTCAAGTTGAGCAATATGGGCTCATTTACTTTGGTTGAAAACTAAGAATGTGCTAAAGATTCAAATATTGTACAAGTCTTTGAATAAGCTGGCAACAGAACCACATAACACAAAGTGTATCTGATACAAGTAAGAGCACTTTTGTATATATGTTAGCTTGTAAAATAGGATCTTAAGATTTCTTATCATTGTTTATCTTAGAAATCTTAAAGACATCTGAATCTGTGTTGTAACTATGCACTACTGATAAAAATATCAAGTGCATTTGTATTTACTATCATAAACTGCTATTTAGAATATGTCAAAGTCTCTTGCTGAGTGCTTGAGCAAAGAACTCTCTTGCTAAGTGCTTGAGCAGGGAAGTCTCTTGCACGAATGCTTGAGCATTGAAGTCTCATGCTTGAGGACAGAGCAAGAAGTCTCTTTCAGGGTTTGATTAAGCAAGATGTCTCTTTCCGTGAGATTGGGAAGGAAGTCCTGAACATGTTGTTCAGGCAATGAAGTCTTTTGGTTGGGGGCTTGAGCATAAGTTTCTTTCTAGTTTGATTAGGCAGAATATAATTTGTTGATTATAGTGAAAATCTCTTGTATTGCTAGGGGACAGAAGTACTCTTGGGTTGAGAGGAACCATGATCTATTGTATGTCTCTTTATTTACTTCTTCATTTACATTCCATTGTGCACAAACTCTGAAGTGAGACTCTGATCTGATTCAGACTCCTACTTGGATCAGAATCTAAGTTTGACATCTTAGGTTCTGAAGCAGGTTTAAGAAAAAGAAGTAGACTTTCACATACACAATTCAACATCCTCATTTCTTGTATATATTTTTCTCACCTTCACTATAAACCTAAATAGTATTTCTTGTGTTTCTTAAAGAAACTCAATATTTATCTGAATTTTTCTTAACAATATCAATTCAATATATATATATATATATATATATATATATATATATATATATATATATATATATATATATATATATATATATATATATATATATATATATATATATATATATATATATATTAATCACTTATTATAAATAAGAAATGTTTAAGAATTATTTTTTCAAAAAGGAATTGCTAAAAATTAGTTATACCTATAAAGATTTTTTTTAGAATAATTTCATATTCCTGTGACTTATTTCTATGTACAAAAATTCTTATAAAATTTTATATAAGTTAAAAAAAAACTACCAATATTTCTAACGACATCAAATTATATATTAAACCTGTTCTTTAAAAAACATTTAAGAATTAAATTTTCTATTTTTATTTTTGAATAATTTATTCTTGAAAAACATTTATAAGTTCTTAAAAAAATCCTTAATAAATAGAACAATTTTTTTATAATATAATTTATTTGAGAAATGAAAAACATATATTTTTACAGACGTGAATGATAAATTTAATATAAAAAAAATGCAAATAACTACTTATTAGTAATTTGTTAATATTTTGAAGAAAAAAAAGAGAGAGAAAAAATGATAAGAGGCAAAACCTCTCCCTAGTGCCGCGTGACTCCACATCCCCATCCCACCATGGTCCATCTACTCATCCTGTGGCAAACATCGAGAGTCGTCTCAAGACATTTACAAAAAGCCAAAAATACAAAAACAAAAGAAACAACTGATTCAAAACGATACCCTAATAATAAAATAAAATACGTACTGTACATATAAATCATATAGTAATTAAATAAAAATAAAACCAACCCCACCCTAGTCCCACCCACCTCTATATAAATTTTCTCTCTCTACATTACTTTCTCTCACCAATTGTACCTGCCAAGTACGCTTACCTGTACCTCCCACCCACACTTCTCGCATCATCACCTTTCCATTCTCTTCACTATTAATTAATTCAATTCCCCTTTTCATCTTCACATATATATAAACCACTCTCACTCTCTCCTTCTCTTCTATTCTATTATCATTCCTTTTCACTCTTCACTTCTCAACCACTTCAACTTTCTCTCTCTAGATTCCTCATCTTCTCATCATGAAGCAGTTGATTCGCCGATTATCTCGAGTCGCTGACTCTTCAACCTACACGCTACTCCGAACAGATTCATCAACAACAACAACAACTCGTCGCCGGCGACCTTCCCGCCGAGTCGAATCTTTCCGGATGGAAGTATTATCGAAGATCCGGAGATCTTCCACGGTTGTTCCGGAAGGACACGTCCCGATCTACGTCGGAGACGAGATGGAGCGGTTCGTCGTGTGCGCCGAGCTTCTCAACCATCCGATTTTCGTCAAGCTTTTGAACGAATCGGCGCAGGAATACGGTTACGAACAGAAAGGCGTGCTTCGGTTACCGTGCCACGTGTTCGTTTTCGAGCGCGTGCTTGACGCGCTAAAACATGGACGCGACACGCGCTGTATCGCTGAGCTTCTAAATTCTTCTTCTGAAGAAGGATTATGCTGATGGAGTTTAAAATTAGGTAAATTAGTGAGTTTTTTTTTGTTATTATGTAAATATGAATCAGGATCTTGAGAGAGAGAAGAAAACAAAAAACAAAAAAGGAGAAAGGAAATGTTGTTGTTAGGGTTTGTTTTGTGTCTCTGTTTTTTTGTTTGTTGGTTGTTGTTGTTGAGTGTAAAGAGAAGATATTATTATTATTATTACTCTCTTATGTTTGCAACCAAGGAATGAGAATCATGAATCATACGTCTCTTTTGGTCCTCAAATTTCGTTTTCTTTGTTTGATTATTAGCGAAACAAACAGAAAAAATTTGGGATTATTTAAACATTTCACCGTTTGTGTTTTGAGTGTTTAGTTCATTTATCTTTCGCCGTTTAGTAAACTAACGGTTCTTGTTACTTTTTCTTGTTTGGGGATTTTGTTTCTAAAATTTAATTTTACTTGAAAATGGTATTATTTCATCTGACTAATTAATATGTTATTAATGTTCTTTAATTTCTAAATATCAGCTAATTGAATTTAGCGGAAGTGCTGAAAAGTTCTATTTTAATGAGTTTTTTGAAAAGTAATTAATAATGGTGGAATCTATTAAATGGTTGGATAATAGAGAGATTTTTTGTTTCTTTGTTGTTGTGATATTCTAAAATAATTTGTTTTGTTTTTCAAGTAAATACATTTTATCTGAATGTTAAATAATTTTTTTTTAAAATTCAGTAATTAATTCAGTGCCAAGAACAAAACTCTCTACTACTTATCTCCTTTTATCTTTACAAAACTTTAGAAGAAATTACTTAAAATAAAATAAGTTACAGAAAGAAAAAAAAGTTCATTAAAATATTAAATTTATTAATAATTTTTATAAATTTATAAAATTATTTTTATTAAATAAATTAAATATTTGTGTTAAAATATTTATTACAATGTAGTATAATATTTGTGAAGGTAAAAAATTATATGAAAAAACAGGGTAGTGTATGAGGCATACTATTAAACAAAAAAAAAACCTTAATTATTTTGACACAACTAAATTATAACTAATTGTACTTGTTAAATACAATGAATGACAATCTTTATTTGTGTACACTTTGTATTGTTTGTGTACACTTTGTATGAGGATTTTAAAATTATTATGGTGTTAAAAAAAACTTATGAATGATGAGAAGCTCTAATGTTACTTTTCAACCCTATTTATGTAGAGTAATTGGGTTTGAATCTTAAGATTTATGGGATGATTATTTTGCTTCTCATAAGAGTATAAGAGTATGAAGTAAAATGATTTTATTTATTTGTCTGAGTTTCTATATTGTTTGTGTTTTAAGATGGATGATAAATGGATAGTTAGACTCCGTAATTTATCTGTAATTTAACCATCCATTTTATTCATTATTTACAAATATACCAGAATTGGAACTTATATAAAGTCTAAAAACTAAAAATATCTTATACTTAAGAACTAAGATAATATTTATTTTAAAATGATAAATGAATGATAACAATCATTAAAAAGTTAAATATAAATATGTTAAAATTCTTTAAGCACTTGATAAAATTTGTGTAACATCCCGTTTGAAAATAAAATAAAAAAATTTATGTTACAGTTATTTAATATTATTTAAAAAGATAATAGTTTCGAAAGTATCCTCATCTTAATAATGATGTTGTTACTTAGTTAATGATTATGATAAACAAATAGTAAGATCTAAATTTTGTACTATGTCTCTTTAACTGTTACTTTCCCTTTTATCGGGTAGAATTGTTGGGCTAGCCGTCATAACCAATGTGTGTACATACTTCTTGTTCTTTTTAAGGATAAAAGAGATCATCAATCCAATCTCGTAGATATATTGTTTCCTCATTCTCTGATCTATTATTACTAAATAGTACTAAAATTTAAGAAATTTAAACGAACTACTACTATTACATTTGTTAACTATACAGTTTCAATAAGTTTGACATGAGAGATTGTACAAAAAAAAAAAGCCCAATAATTAATGTTTTTTATTTAAAAAATAATTTATGTTTCAATTAAAAAAATAAATTATAGAATATTCTTTCTTCATAGTATTTTTATTGAGAAACAATAATGTAAACATAAATTGTGCAAAACACAAAAGAATATTGTGGTGCTTATATCATGATTGAAGCTTTGGGATTTGGCAGGTCAGCAGTGTAATTGCCGTGATATCCGGTAGTGTTTTTGAATCCAAAATCGTATCCACGAAAGGAAAGGGTAGTTTCGTCATTTTATACTGCATGAAGGATAATGTGGTCATTTAGGTGTATGTACTGTCAATAGAAAGAAATCAGCGATGGCATATTAGCATGTGGTGGTCTTGTGGTTGGAAAGTACTAGCATGCAGCTGCTACTCGATACTTTTCACTCATCTTAGGTTTAAAACTCAATCTTAAATATGCACTTTTAACCTTCCATGTTTCTTAACTATTTTCTTTCAATAGCATGATTTTGACTCCTCACATTTACTTATTTTATACGATTGTGTTAGAACAATATATCAATGTAACTTTATTAACGAGAGTATGTAATGTCTTAGTCGTTTTTTTTTTGTGTGTGTGTGAATTGTGTGTATTTTTTCTTTGGTTATCATAGCTTTATATAGTATTTTCGACCCATTATGTATTCAAGGTCCATCAAATATTATTTAAGTTGATTGTCCTCTTGAATAGTGTGATTTTTAAATGGTAATTGGAATTGGAACCAAACTTTATTGTCATGTCTTGGACCATAATGTTATCAATTAGCTCTATCTTAATTAGAATATTCCCTCCAATTAATTTTGGGTTGACACGCTTGATCGAATATATCAATTGCCTTCGCCCAACTTAGTTCTATTGGGCGAGCTACAGTTCAAGGCAATCGTTATTGATTTTGGGTTATAATCTAGTTCACTCTTGACGATCAAATTCAATATATCTGACATGTACACAGTCTCCTTAAACATGAGCCGTGTAAGGGGAAAATGATTTTCTAAGACCTCCTGAGAGGTTGGACATTTACACAGTCCCCAAACATGAGCCATAAGGGGTTAAATGTTTTCCTAAGACATACTAAGAGGTTGGACATTTACACAATCTCTCAATCATAAGCCACGTAGAGGCGAAATGCTTTCATGTGACTTATCGAGAGGCTGTACATTTACGTAGACCCTTAAGCATGAGTTGTGTAGGGACAAATGCTTTTCAAAAACTGGTTAACGATTGTCGGACATGCCCTAACGAAAAATCCCTTTTGGGCGAGCTTGCTCTACCTTTTCAAGACGTGGTGGCCTTTAACTGTGTTCGACTAATGCATGTTAGTTTCCTAACCTCCTCTTTGAATGTCCCACTTGTACTTGTTATAACATATTTCCAATAGATGTAATGATTTCCATATGCCTTGGAAATAGTAGTAACCTCGTGGCATATCCCTACTTCCTGCAACTTTAGGAGAATAACTCTAAATGTACATGTCTTCTTATTTTTTGCCATTGAACTCTTTAAATAGACTTGTATTTTTTTCAATTTCATCATTTTCTCACTTCATCTCATACTGTCGCACCTCGAAAAATGAGAACAAGACTTAGCAAAGCGCAAATGCACACTCGCAGGATTGACTAAATAGAATCGCCACCGAACTTTATTTATTTCTAAAAAGGAAAGGGGGAAAGAACGACAAAATCCAAGAAAGAACGACAATGATATTTGTCGTCGCAATCAAATCAGAGTTCAGGAGTCGATTACGCAAGAGGAAGGTATTAGCACCCCTCACGTCCATTGTAATCAACGGGAACCATTATGTTAGTTGTGTGCGTTAGTGTTAGCTTAGAAATGTTAGACTTCTCAAGTTATTAGGTGGGAGAGAAGAAGAAGACAAAAAGAAAAGAAGAATATGACAAGATACCTTTCGTTTATGAAAAGGGTTTAAAGATCAATCACGCGACGACGAGAAAAGGGTTTGATATGATGGATGCGTTTTGAGTAATGACGAGAGCTTGTATGGGCGAGATATCCATCTCGAAACCTAGTCTTCGGAGCTCGTGGTATCCACCACGTTCCTTTTCCATCTTATTTGCAAAAATATTTAATAAGAATTAAGTGTTTTTGGATTTTGATTTGAAAAAATGAACTTGACGTTGGATCAAGCATTTTGTTTGTGATACGAAAATGAAATGATTTGAAAAATTGTTTGAGATGCTTATTAAAGAAAAGGGCTTAATATTGACCTAGTTGAATTTTTCAAAGGATTTAGCTTATTTATGAAGGTTAATTGATGTTAAGCGATTGATTTTGGTTTGGAAATATTTTGGTGTGATTTTGAAAAATGTACTTGATGTTCATCAAGCACCTTTGATTTTTTTTTTGTATTTTTGAAAGGTTAATTTTAATAGTCATTTTATCCTTTTGGATTAACCATTATGCATCAACTAAAAATATAATACAATAAACTAAAAAACAAAGCATGACACAGACTATCAATTAAAGAGGTAAAAGGATTAAAAAAAGCTAAAGAAAATGAAAGAAAAAACAAAAATAAATAAATAAAGCAATACTAAGGAAACACCATAACTTTCTCAAACTTTTACGAAATTAAGCAAATAAATAACAAAAATTTATCTACTCGATCTCATAAACACAATGATATATTTAGACAGCAAAATAATAAAAAATTGAAAATGAACAAAAATGCAGCAACATATATTTGCTTGATTCAGTCATCTTATCCACCCGAATGACAAACAAATCATGGATTCATGCTCGAAGTGATGTTGGAAAGTTATTGGATACATTATTTATGTAAAACAAACATCAATTTACATTGTACTCCCTTCGGTCTCATATGTAAGCAAAAAAAAAAAAACTCACCCTTTAAGAAAGTGGCTATATATTCATTTAAGTAATGGAAAATATACATTTTTTCCATATTTACCCTTATTTATTAATTTAGAAATAAATTAATATTTTTATTATAACCATTTAATGGTTAGTCAATTTTTATTAATACCATTTAATGGTTAGTCATTTAGTGGTTATATATTCCACTTCCTCTTACTAAAATTTCCTGTAGAAATTTGTCCCGCCTAAAAACAACACTTCTTAGTCCATTTACTGTATTCTCCACCCGCCTAAATTTCCATGGTCCCGTCCTGTAGAAATTTAACATTTTCATAGTGAGTTCTATAAATACTAAAGCTTTTGGTTCTCATTTTCATAGCCAAAATTTTACATTTCCTGTATCATTATCTTTTGGTTCTCATAAAAATGCCTCTTAATATTGATCTAAACACTCCATATATTGATCATGAAATGATGGAATGCAACATAGCATCATCCATTAATCTAAATGATCCTTCTTCAAGTAATTTTAACTTGTCTTTTAAGGACCTACATGGTAGTTCATCAAATGAAGAATACATGGAAGAAGCTAATATGTTCAATTGTGAAAATGATTTTGAACATGGTTTTTTTAATATTAATGAGGACATTGATGTTGATGCTTTATATTCAAATGAAGTTCATGTCATGGAAGAAGGTAATATGCTCTAATACTTTTATGTTAGATAATTTTTGAACAACTTAATTAATTTTTTTCACTTTTAATACTGTTTTATAAAATTGCAGAGAGTGAATTTATTCCAAATGAAGAAGATGGAGAGGAGACTGAATTTAATCAATATGAAAGTGATGGAGAAACTGAAAGTATTGCAGCTAGTAAGATTTTTTATCATATCATTATATTTTTGTTTGTTCATATCATTTCTGTGTCATCTTTTTTTCATATCATATCATTACTTTTTGTTTTCTATTCATTACTACATTGCCATATTTTGTTTATAAATATAAAACATGCATGAGTCATGCATTAGCAACAAACATGAGACATGCATAAATTAATATAAATGGAGTGTCATCATTTGTTTTCTATTCATTACAGAGCCATATTTTGTTTGCCAATAAGAACATGTAGTAACAAACATGAGACAGTAGCAGCGTAGCAGCATATACTTGTTTCTTAATTATTTTCAATTTTTTCATGCAGTGTCCACAATGGTTCAACATGAACCTGAAACTTTTAGGAAAAAAAGATCATTTTTAAACAATGATCAACGGAAAATAATTGCTCAATTATTGATAAAGAATAGTTGTGGTGGAAAACTAAAATCCGGAACTGTTATATGGTTGGCATCCAAATACTCGGTATCCATCGATGTTATTTATCGAATTTGGAAGCAAGTATCTCAAACAGGTGATGCGTCTCATAAAAGAACAAAAAATTGTGGTCGGAAAAGAGTTGCGGTAGATATTGAAAAAGTGCGGGATATTTCGTTAGCTAAACGTAGCACTCTTCAGAGCCTCGCATTTGCCTTGGGCATTAGCAAAACAGCATTGTTTAAGTTTGTAAAGGATGGGACTTTGCGTCGGCATTCAAATGCTCTAAAGCCACAAATGAAAGATAGCAATATGAAAGATCGTCTTAGATTTTGCTTGTCCATGCTTGAAGAAACTAGTCTTCCTCATGATCCGGAGTTTAAGTCTATGCATAATATCGTCCACATAGATGAAAAATGGTTCTACATGACCAAAAAATCAGCTAACTACTACCTTCTTGAAAATGAGGATGAGCCATATCGCACATGCAAAAATAAAATTTTTATTGGAAAAGTCATGTTTTTAGTAGCAGTCGCTAGGCCTAGATTTGATGACGGTGATAAGGAGATATTTTCGGGAAAAATTGGCGTCTTTCCTCTTGTTCAAAAAGTTGCAGCAAAAAGGTCAAGTATCAATAGAGCTTCGGGTACACTTGAAACTAAACCGATTACTTCTATCACTAAAGAAGTTAGTCGAAATTTTCTAATCAATAAAGTGTTACCTGCAATTAAAGAAAAATGGCCGAGAGAACATGCAATGGAAACAATTTATATACAACAAGATAATGCTCCGTGTCATGTTTCTATTGACGATGAAGAATTTCGTAAAGCAGCTTCTGAAGGAGGATTTGACATCCGTTTATCTTGTCAACCACCGAATTCTCCTGATTTAAATGTTTTAGATCTGGGTTTTTTCAATGCCATTCAATCATTACAACAAAAGGAAGTTTCAAAATCAGTTGATGAACTCATTGAAGTTGTGCAAAACTCATATGATAATTTTTCTAGCAAACAATCTGACAAAATTTTTCTCACACTTCAATCTTGTATGATTGAAATCATGAAAATTAAAGGATCTAATAATTACCGAATTTCCCATATGAAGAAAGAAGTGTTGCTTAATCGAGGCATACTACCTACGCAACTAAAATGTGACCGAGAGTTAGTTGAAAATACTTTTCAATATTTAAACAATGATAATTAAGGTACGAACTTGTTGGTTTATATAATCGTATTTTCTATAAATTTTTAAATAAAATAGTGTACGCTAATTTTTGTCAAATTTGATTTATTCATTTTTCAGGAGGTTGGTTCTAGATCATGGAATTTACATGGAGAAGGAAATATGAAGAATGCTAGTTAGTTACATTAGACTTATTAGTTTATGTGTTGTACTACCTATTTCATATTATTGGTACTGTACATTACAATAAGAAGAAAATATGAAGAATGCTAGTTAGTTTACATTAGACTTACTAGTTAGTTTCATGAAGAATGCATGTTAGTTCCTTACTGATGGCACTGGTACTGCACGTTAGAATTTTTTAACAAATGAAAAATAAAATAGACAATGACATTACTCCAAAAAACCAATAGAAGATGATTAGAAAAATAAACATTAAACATCACAATCATAAAGAAACATAGCAGTACAATTCTTTAACAGTGCAATAGAAACAACAAAGAAACATTAAACATCATAAAAATCCAAATAAGAACACACCTAGTTTAAATAATCTAAGTAAATTTTTATCATATCTTTAACCTCTTCTTTCTTGACACCAAAGTTCAATGCTGGTAATTTGTTCAGATCAAACTCATCCATATCTAAGTATTCAACAATGGTGTTTTCATTTGTTGGAGTTAGAGCATTTTCACTTTCATTCTTTGGAGTGATATTTTCTGCACTTTCATTTGTTGGAGTTTGAATTGTTTCAGGAACTTTATTGTCTTCGATACCTAAATCAAAAGATGGAAACTCATTAGCTAAATGATGTGGGTTTGCCATTTTTAGAGTATAAAAAAAAGGAAGAACAAGACTCATGGAGTTTTGTACAAGATGATACTGCACCATTTATAATAGGATATGACTTTTCAAAAGCCAATGATAACAAATGCAACGTTTCAGAATAAATGCTCTTTTGGAAGTGTAAAAAGTGGAGTTATTATAGGAATAAACATGAATATTGAAAAACTAAATTTGAGGGTAAAATTGGAATGGTATATTTAATTGTAACCATTGTAATTAATTTTTGCTTATATTTGAGACTCCAAATTTTATTTTTTTTGCTTACATATGAGACCGGAGGGAGTACCCTTTTTCTTCATTAAGGTTCAAGAATACTTTAAACTCTTGATTTTAAATCAATGGAGTTTTCATATAAAATTGTGGTGATTAATTAAGTGCAACAAGAATAATAATGCAAATAAAATTAAATAAACGAAAATTAAATCATATTGAATCACTTTTGCTCATGGAGGTTCAAGAACACTTTAAATTCTTGATTTTGAATCAATAGAGTTTTCATGCAAAATGATGATGATTAAGGTGCTAATTAAGTGTAGTAAGAATAATAATGCAAAGAAAATTAAATAAATGAAAAATTAAATCACATTTAATCAGTTTTGCTCATGGAAGTTCAATAACCCTTTTCAAATCTTGATTTAAAATCAATTGAGTTTTCATGCAAAATAGTGATGATTATGGTACTAAATAAATGAAGTAAGAATAAAAATGTAATAGAATTAAATAAATGATAAATATAAAAGCATACCTAAAATAAAATTCAATAAAGAAAAAAAGGAATGATTTGAAGAAAAATGAAAAGAGTTTTTGCTTAGTTTTTTTGAATGGTTGGTGGTGAGATTTGTGAATAAGAATGATTTTATTTATAGACTCTAAAATGGGTAGTTTATGAATTAGGCAAAGAGTGTAAGTGTCTTCTAGAAAATTATTTAGTTAAATAGTGAATAATGATGTAATATATGTATGGAATAAAAATGTATTATATGCATGGAATAATGATGTAATAAATGAGGGGTATTTTGGACCTTCTAGAAACATTGATTTTTGTTTTATGATGCATAAAAATGATTAATAAAATTCAAATGGATATTTTGATGATAAATCAAATGATCATGAATTTATTTTTCAAAATGCATAATGAAAAAAATGCAATTTTAGTCAATTTCTTCAACATGTATTATGTTGACTTTTATACTACAATGTATATATGCATGATTATGATGACTTTTTTTATGATAAAAATGAATATGGCTAAAAATACAAAACTTTACAAATGGACATGTATCGGATGAATTTAAAATACTCGAACAAAATTGTGGTATAACAATTGCCCCTATTTAAATATCTTCAACCAGAGAATATGAAGAATGTCATTCTTCATATGATCATGGTGGGAGATAGTTAAATACTAAGAATACCCGAATTTTGATTTTGAATGCATATGATATGGTATGATATGTTATACATGCATGACTCTTTTTTTTTATGATTTTGATTCTACTAGGGACATGATGCAATATGATATGAATCCTAACTGAATGATGGATGAATGATGAAAGACACGTTTGTGGGGGATGATGGAGACAAAGGGTGAATGTGGCCCACAAAAAACAAAAATGAGGATAGAAACTTGCTAGAGATAACAATCCAGCTAGAGTAAAGACAACTCTAGGGAGTATGCAAAGAGATTTTATCAACAAGTTCATACATGACCTGATGAAACTTGGGAAATGTTCAAAGAAAATTTCAACAAAGATTCAGACATAACCTGACAACACTTGGGACATTTAAAGAGAATTTCAACAATGGGTTCATACATGACCTGGTCATTGGAATATTCAAAGAGTTTCAATAACAAATTCAAATATGACCTGACAACACATGAATATTTAAGTAGTTTCCACAACAGGTTCAGACATGACCTAACATCACTAGAAAACAAATAAAGAAATTTTTAGCAATAGGTTCATACATGATCTGACAATGTTGGGGGATATCAAAAGGTTCCATCAATAGGTTCAAACATGACCTGACAAAACTGGAAAACATGCAAAGAAAGTTCCATCAATAAGTGCATACATGACTTGACAACATTGGAAAACAAAGAGACTTTGAACAACAGGTTCAGATATGACCTGACAATACTAGAAAATCAAGGAAAATTTAATCAAACAGGTTCAGACATGACTTGAAAATACATGGAAAAATTCAAATAAAGTATATCAACATGTTAATACATGATTGATCAGTGCATTTTGATGCACGTTCTTCCATGTTTGTACTTAAGCATTTCTTCAGTTTGCTTTGATTATTTTTATGTTTTAATGTGTTTTCATAATTTAATTTAATTTTGCACTTATTTAATTTTCGTATTTAATTTTCAGCATTAACAGCTTTCGCGAGAAAAATCATATCTTGAGCTAGGAGTATCGGATTGAGACGTGCTACCAGCCGATGGAAAGCTAAGAAAAAGATCTACAACGTTTGTTCAGAAGTCGAGAGCTGAATCAGACTGTAGAAGGGCCAGAAAAGTCGTTGAAGTCGCAACATTAGTTTTATTTAAGTTTTGGGTCATTAGTTTTTGGTTTGTGTTATGTTTTCGATCCAGTTGGGTTGTAAACCAAATTCCTTGTTTTCCATATACCTAGCAGCCGCATAACATGAGGAGGAGGACTATTCACGAAATACTGAAAAGCTTTGGCAAGAATTCTCATAAAGAACTAATCGGTCCAAACAATTTGCTGTATTCGGGTTCCGATACCTTGAGATTTTAGTAATTCTTATTCAGGTTTTTTATTCCTTTCAATATTAATATATGTATTTTGTTTGCTTAATCCGATTTACATATGCTATATTGATTTAATCCGATCGATTATGTGATCCTAACTATAGTCACGATTTCGTTTGCTTAATTCGCTATCGAGTCCGTTTAATTCATGTTTGCTTAATTCATGAAACTTAATCCTGTTTGCTTAATTCGGATAATAGGAACATACAACTTATACTATCAATTGCGCTTGTCAGTTGATATTATAATCGAATAGGAATAGTTAATCTGCGGTTGGAATTGCGATAGTCGATGATAGGCAAAGACCGAATCAGTAAATTGTTGCTACAGCTTATTTCAATAATCACTTATTTTAATCTATTTTTTTTAATTGAATCCTAAACCAACCAAAACCCCATTAATCGTTACTATCATTGGTTAATTCATTCAAGAATCCTTGTGAGAACGATATTCGAGTCAATTTGTCGCTAAACTACATTTTTGAAAAACTACTCGTTTTGATCCACGTGCGACAGTGGATCAATGACCTGATAACACTTGAATATTCAAAGAGATATTTGTCCACGGGTTCATACATGATCTGACAATACTAGAAAACAAATGGAATTTCAACAACAATTTCAAACATGACCCGATAATTCAGAAAAAGTTCAACAAACAGGTTCATACATGACATGACAATTCAAAAAGTTTCATCAACAGGTTCAGACATGACCTGAAAACACTAGAAAAATCAAAGGGTTTCAGTAACAGGTTTAAACATAACCTCAACAACATTAGAAGATTCAAGGAAAGGTTCAACAACAACTTCAAACATGACCAGACTACACCTTAGAATGTTTCTGAAAATTATGGAAATCTCTCACAAGAAAGTCATCCAGTCAAAAATTCTGGAGATTCCTTAATAGGGAATATATCCATACAAAAATATATTGGGTTTTTCTTACGAGAATATCATCAAATCTTTTGGGGAATTCCTTTCAATGAAAGAGTCACACCGACAACTTTCTAGGAAACATCAAGACAAATAGAGTACAATCTCTGAATGTGCCAGAGAAAGCTGAACTTTATGCCAATGAAGACCAAACCATGGTTCAAAGGTGCCAAATAACAATTGGACTTTTGAATATGAACTACCAGACGAGAACTGGACTTGAAGGATAAATTACCAGATAGGAACTAGTGTTAAATGATAGATTACCAGATGTGAACTGGTGTTTGTTTTGTGTTAGTTTGTGTTTGTTAGACGAGAACTAACTTTCAAATAATCTACCATATGAGAACTGATTTAGTTTGATTTATTGTCAAACGATAACTGACTTAAAATGGGTTACCAAACGAGAATTGGTTTTGAGCAAAGGTTACCAGACAAGAACTGGTTTACAAATAGGCCGCCGGACGAGAACTGGAGTTAAAAGCAGGTCATCAGACGGGAACTGGTTTTAAGAAAAGACTACAAGAGGAGAACTAATGTTAAAAATAGGCTACCAGACGAGAACTAGTTTCAAGAAAAGGCTACCAGCCAAGAACTGGTGTTTTGAAAACTGACTGTTAGACGGGAACTGACTTTCAAATGATTTACCAGAAGATATCTGGTTTTTGATGTTTGATTTAACATGCTATGGGCATGTGCTTGATGAATGAGATGATATGCATGGCTTAATGCTAGACCAAAGCGACATGATTAATGCATGAGAATGCTTTACGCAAAGACTCGAAGGTTTCCAAAATGTTGCCCTTGTGATGGGTAATGGATGGAAGGTCCCTTTGCAACAAAGTTCCTTTGACAAAAGGCAAAAGGTTAATTGATGGGGTGACAACATGATTCCCCGACACTCGTCTTGAACTCGTTATTTGCTGACGTATGGCATAAACTTGAGTAGCTTGAAGGCATGGAAATGAGTTGCGCCTCTGTGGCTCATCTTGCCCCGGTTTGTTGGGTATTTGAATACATTCTCCTCACAAGGAGTCTGGAAGATAACTTGTCACAACAAGAACTTGAGGTGAGTTGCCCAAATGTTTGAATTTTAAAGGGATCTGACCCTGGAGAACCGACTCTTTGAGTGGTAGACTTCTGATTGACTGACCTTTTAAGAATTGGACTCAACTTAGCTCTTCGGGTGACTTGCCCCTGTCTGGACTTCTTTTGAATGATCAAGTTCCTCAACTGGATGACTACGCATTGTTGGGATTCCTTTGATGCTAAATGTTGACTTGCAAATAAAATTATTCATTCAAAAATGGTAATTTTAATGTAGTTTTTATGAAATTTTGAAATCAATCACTATTGAAATGATAGTGAGACACAATGAACAAGTCAATGACCAGAGCACCATGTTGATCTAACCATTCACAGGATGAAAGATGATATGATCGATATAAATGATTAGCAAAGATCATTTAGGAGCCAGGTTAACACAACCTTGTTGTAGTATGCTTTCAAAATAAACTCTGCCTCAATTAGGTCTTTTAAGGGTTATAACATGGTTTGGTTAACAATTTTTTAAAGCAAAAGGATATAAGGCTCAAAATTTAATTTTAACTCACCCCTTCTTCTTGATGTCTTCCAGTCCTACGTTCAGATAAATTGACACACGCATTCGACTTCCAAGAGTGTTCGAAGGTATAACAGTGAATATGAGGATTCAAGATGAGATTTTATTGAAATGTTAGTCACATTATTTTATTTTGGTTGAGGATTTGATGGCCTCTTTTGATTGTTTTTTATCCTTGATTTTGCATGGACCATTTCTTTGAAGTTTTTGGTTCATCGGGATGCCCTGATTTTAACCTAAGTTGTCTTTTGGGAGTTCAACTTAGCGGGCTCTTTCTTTCTTCTTTTTTTATTTGAAAGATTGTGACTTCCATGTTATTGGTGGATAAGGATCAACCAACAGAAATTTTAGCTTTCCTCAACTTCTTCAACACTTCAACATGTGTGTGAAGGATAACATATGGTGGAACCTCTTTGGAGGGTGTACAAATGGACAAATTCTCTTGAAGGTCGAATGCACGATCAAACTATCTGAACACAACTACCCTTCCCCAGATTAATATTAAGGGTTTGAATTCCAAAAGAAACACCAACTTCTAGGCTCAAAATGTTGACTAGGGATTAACTCCGCATCTCTTTAGTGTTTAGGGATTTGAAATAATGCCTTACATCATCGGCAAAATTTTCTACGAAAGCATACCACAACAATTATGGGTAATGATTTTCATCCTCCTCCCTCCAATCTTTGCCAAAACAACAATTTTATTAAGTGTGGATAAGAGTAATATTTTTGTTTTTTTTTGCATAAATGAAGGAAAATTTACAAGAGTGAATACAAATGGATTAATTCAAAATGTGTGATCACTTCATTAATAATACCATTAAAAGATAACAATGATTATAAACAAAGTAGCATTTAAAGAACAAAGAAAACACATATGCAAATGATAATAATGCCTGATGACCGCCAGCGTTGAGGATGTATTCCTATCTGATCCACTGACTTCAGGAGATGCCTCTTAAGGTCTTTGCACCTTATCAAGGCAA
This sequence comes from Lathyrus oleraceus, assembly GCF_024323335.1. Taxonomy (NCBI): domain Eukaryota; kingdom Viridiplantae; phylum Streptophyta; class Magnoliopsida; order Fabales; family Fabaceae; genus Lathyrus; species Lathyrus oleraceus. The sequence goes on from NC_066579.1 coordinate 16,044,235, forward strand.
GAGGTTGACATGTACTACCAGGCTTCCTTCTAGAAAAAATATGTACTTCTTTTTGATCAATTGTTGAACCTTGAATTTGAAAGCGTTGTAGTCTTCAATTGAGTGCCGTATTGAGTCGGCGTGATATCCACATTGCACGTCAGGATTATACCCAGGCGGGTATGGTTGTGGAACAAGATTCCTAGGTTTGGGATCCACCAATGAGCTTTGAATCAGAGGCTATAGAAGCTTACTGTACGTCATAGGAATTGGATCAAGAGGAACATTCCTTCTTTCCAGGTTGTTACGAGGCTTATGCTGGCTCTGATGATGATTCTGATATCCTCGACCTTAGGCTCGCTGATTTGAATGGGGAGCAATTCATGGTTGCTGGTATGGCGCTCTAGGCATTGTTGATTACCCATAAGGATATTGAGGCATTGAAAATGGTGGTTGCTGAAAAGCTAAGGGACCATAGTGTCTTGCTGACACACCATGAGAATACTCAACATCTGTAACAACTGCATTGACATCCTCTTCTTCCTCTTGGGAATGGATAATGGATTCATTCTTTCTAGTCCGGCTACTCGAAGCACATTGGATTCTTCCGCTCTTGAGGCCATTCTCGATGCATTCTCATAATCTCACAAGTTCAGAGAAGTCTAATGACGCACTGCCTACCATCTTTCCAAAGTATGAACTTTGCAAGGTATCCATGAACATGTCAACCAATTCCTTATCTAAGAGTGGTGGTTACACTTGGGTTACCAATTCTCTCCATCGTTGTGCATATCCTCTGAAGGATTCGTCGCTCTTTCGAGATAAACTTAATAGTTGTCTTCGATCCGGAGCCATGTCCAAGTTGTATTTGTATTGCTTCAGAAATGCATTGCCCAAATCTTCCCAAGATTGAATGTGGCTACTTTCTAGCTTCATGTACCAATTCAAAGATGCTCCACTCAAACTGTCTTGAAAATAATGAATCATTAACTTATCATCGTGAGTATAAGAAGCCATTTTTTGACAGAACATCACCAAATGGTGTCTTGGGAAATTGTCCCCTTTGTACTTCTCGAAGTTGGGTACTTTAAACTTTGGAGGTATAACCAGTTTTGGCACTAAACACATGTCATCAGGACTTAACATGCTAAAACCTTCCATAACTCTCAATCGTTTCTCCATATCACTGCTTATATCTACAACTTCATTCATTTGAGAAGGCTTCACTTTTGTCACCAAATGGGCACTTTGAGAATTTGGCATATTCCTTGTGGATTGAGGATTTTCTTCATCATTGTTAACGGTTGGGATCTTCTGTACCATGAGAGCTTCACTAGATACGGGGATATGCACCAGCTAAGGTCGAGTAGGAACGTCCACTTGTTGAAGAGAAAAGTCACGGGGAAGATCATATGTCAGGTTAGTCACCACAGTAAAACATGGTGGAGGACCAACATTCTCTTCAACATCATTGACCTTGGATAATAAAAAGTCATAACAAATAACACATTGGGACATTTCAAATAATGCATACTTGGTTACTATCAACACATTGGGACCACTACAAAGTAAAGTAAATAATAAAAAACATACATTTTCAACTTCAACAATCTTGAACGAAAACAAACCACACCTGTGTTACATGCAAACTACGAAAAATGACGATTCGACCTTCCACCTTGGACGAAAATAAACGAACCAGTTTGCAATTACAAGAATCAAAATGTAATGATATTGAAGATGAAGCAACTAAAAATGTAGAGTTTGAATTGCAGGAGTGGAAATGAAGATGAATAGAAGAAAATAGTATTGAAGTTGAAAAATTAACAATCAAGTCTAATGTCCCGAAATTGAAAAGTTACTAATTAAGTCATTACACAAGTTACTTTGAATAAATGTCACATGCAATTAAAAAAAAGACAACATGTACATGACATGTCACTCATTTGAATGTTTTGATTTAATGAAATTTTAAAATAAAAAGAATCTTAAAATATTAAAAATGAAATCTTATTGTTTATTTTCACATAGAATATTTTCAAAATTCGTCTATATAATACGGGGAAATGGCTATTAACCCAAAAATCTATAACCAACCTATAATATGGATGAGTCATAAAATATGAGATTAATCCACATATATCTCATCATCAACAACAAGTTTTGGCATCACATCAACCAAAAATAAAGTTAGATATCTCAAATAAAATGATAACATATTCAGACTAATTGCCAAATTATCACTCAAGATTGGAGCATTACTCTAATTCACACACTTCAAAAGAGCAATAATTGATCAGATTTTCGGATAAGTCGAAGTACTACCTACTATGATCTCTTTGTGGTTCTTCATGAGTTCTTGCTTAGGGGTCTCTTTCCTTACACTATAGACTATAGTTTTTCTTTTGTACTTTCTCCTTGTTATTTTTCATCTTGTTAAAAAATCAACTAATTTTATTTTCAAGCAATTATAATCTCCAGCCACTTTTATATGTAAAAAGCAGTGCTTTAAAATTACTCACAATTAGAAAAAGTAAACCTAAATATCAAAATTTGAAATATAAGCTTAATGTAAACTTCTCAATTTTCCCCCACAAAATTGATAATGACAAAATAGAGATAAATTTCATATTTTTCTCTCTCTAATTTTTCTCGTTAATTTAATCTATCATATACTTTCAATTTGAAATACAATTTTTGCCAAAGATATTTTAATGCAAACTTTAAAGAATAAAAATATTTTACGTGCATATTCGATAAATATATATCCTATCATTATTATTAAGAAAATAATTGTCACATATATAAATGTTAGAATATGACTGCTAGTGTGGAAACCTATTTTTCAAGTTAGTGATACAAAAGAAATTGTTTTTTTAACAACATTATTTATTTAAACTATTGTATTAATTGAAAACTAAAAAAATATAAAATTATTAACTTCAATCTTTGAAACGGAGTGTACGTTCCAATCACTTATAATAATGTTAACAATTATTACTTATATTTTGTCAAACACAAGTTATTATATATATATATTTATAGATAAGACTCTCTTTAATCAAATTATTTTAAAAATGAATGAATATGACTGTATGGACCACTGATTTAACAGAAATGCCCTTTCGTATAAAATAGTTGTTTACACAGCTGATTTTGACAAACTACTCTTTATTTTTGTTATTTTTAAATTTAACTTAGATCAAAATGTATTTAAACAAATGAGAACGTCATATATTCATATTCATATAATATAATTCGTACCATGTTTTCCAAAAAATATATAATTCGTACCAACCAACATACCTTTTGTTTACGATTAAAAACAACTATGCCTCTTGCTTATTTTAAAATGATTTATTTCTCCACAATAATTGTAGTTAAAATTTGTTATTGTATATATAGTATTAATCACTCTTGGTTTTAGCCAACATGGAATTTGTTATCTTAATTAATACAGCATATTATTAGGTTTGATATCCATATAAATGGTAAGTATTTGAATTGATAGGCTGTTGATATTATGATATTATAAGAGTTTAAGTAACTCATCTTTATAAAATCCATTTAAAACTCTGCTTTTAAGATAAGAAGTGTCACTTTATATAAAATCTTTCAAGGTTTTATCTCTAATCAATATCAAATTTGTGATTTTTCCAATACATCCCTCACGCCCAACTCTCTTTGGGGTTTTGTGCATAGATATAAATAGTGGGCGGTCTATGATTCGATCAATAGATTTTGATACCATATTAGAGTTTGATCTAACTCATCCTTACAAAATTGACTTGTAAGGTGAAGAATGTTATTCTATATAAACTCTTTCAAGACTATATCTCTAATCATTGTAGGACTTGAGATTTTCCCAATACACTCCATCAACAAATGATTTAGAAGTAGATGACAAATGACTAGAAGACACATACGAGGAAATAGGATAACCACAAGTATGTTTACCTTTGTGTAAAGCAATTAAAAGGCCATTTGCAGAATCTGTAGGCACTAGAGAAGGAAATGAAAGCTCTTGAGCATAACGACACTTGAAATTTAGTTTCTCTTCCTGCAGACAAGATGAATGCAAATGAGTTTTTATTATCAAGATGAATTCAGATGTCAGTGGCCCGCTTAAAAGCACATCTAGCTGACAAAGGATATGTCAAACATATGGAGTTAACAATACCAATACTTTTTCCCGTGGCTAAAATTTTATCTATTTGTATTATTATATCTCTTGATGCCAAACACCTCCGACCCTTATTTCAATTAGTTCTAAAGAGTGCCTTTATGAAAGGTGACTTACAAGAGGAGGTGTATATGAAGTAACCACCTTGTTTTGTTGCTCGGGAGGAGCATGGACATGTAGTTTGTTTCAACAATCATTGTATGGTGAAACAATCACTAAGTCTTGGTTTGTGAGATTCAGTGAAGTGGTTTTGACATTTGGAATGAAACGATATCAGAGTGAAGATATAATATTTTTTGATAAAAGCAATCGTGAAAGTATTTTACATGTAGTGCATGTTGATGATATTATAATTACAGAAAGTGATAGCAAAGAAATTGACAAACTGAAGACTTTCCTCATAACCATGTTTCAAACCAAAGATTTGGGAATCTTGAAGTACTTCTTGGATATTGAAGTTATGTATTTAAAGAAAGGGATTTTAATTTTACAAAGAAAGTATGTTCTGGATCTATTATATCAAATCTATATGATAAGATCGAAACCATGTGACACTCCCATGAAGTTAAGATGACAGTAGATGGAGCTCTACTCTCGGACCCAAAGAAATATAGAAGGTTAGTTGAAAAATTGAATTACTTATCAGTAACGAGACCTGATATTGCTTTTCTTATAAGTGTTCTAAGTTAATTTATATTTTCAGCCTTTGATACTCATTGGGAATCACTAATTCACATTGTTAATATTTGAAGAAAGCGCTGTGAAAGGGCATTGAGTACCAAGAACATGAGTATATGCAAGTGGAGGTTTTTTCTAATTCATATTAGATAGGATGTCAAGTGGATCGAAAGTCTACCACATGATATTGTGTATTCTTCAGATAATTCGATATGCTAAAAAAGTAAAAAAAATACAAATATAATGTAGTAGCAAGATCAAGTGTAGACGTAGAATACAGGTTTATGGCGCAAACTACTTATGAGTTGATATGGAAAAGACAAATCTTGGATTATATGAAATTTAAGAATAATTGTCCTATGAAATTATGGCGCGATAACCATGTTATCCTACATATTACATCAAATGCAATCTTTCATGAAAGAACAAAACACATTGAGGTAGACTGTCATTTTATCATAGAGAAGGTTCAAGAAAATTTCATATTCACTTCTTATGTTATGGAAGAAGATCAACTAACAGATTTATTTACAAAAACATTGAATGAATGAGGTGTGTAGTAATTTTATTTGTAACAAATTGGACATGGTTAATTTATAATATAATAATATATTAAGATTTATATTATAATAATATATTACTAGAGTTTAATATAAAGTTATATGAGTTTATATGGGCTTGATCCATTTATCTTTATTATGTATTACTCTTTTAACATATAAATATCAATATCAATATAAATATAAGAATCACTACACATTATAATTTATCTAATTGATTATTCATATTAATATTTTAAGACTCTATCTATAATTAATATAGAACTCTTGAAAAATAAGTATAAGTTGTGTTGAAAAACAAGTCTGAGTTCTAAGTCCCACATTGTTTAGAAAAATGGAAATTGAATACTTTATAAGTAAGAGAACTCATACACCTATCACCTTAAGATTTTGGATGAATATGTGGTGTATCTCTCACTTATTTGGGTGAGTATTTGACGTGAGTGTTTGACCCATGATAAATGCTTCACCCTCATGACGATCCATAAACTAGTATCAGAGCTAAGATTCCGATCAAACGAGGAAGGAAAAGTAACATTTATTATGATTAAGGGATGAAGAAGTTGAAGATATGTGAGACTTTGAATGAAGGAAGAGAATAACATTTGAGTATTAATATAAATAGAGATAATTAGTTTTACTTTTCTACAACAATAAAATGTAGTTTTTTTGGGTGTATTGGGGATTTGGGTAGTTGCGTGTCTAGAGAAGGTTTTCTATTTTTTCCGTTCAAAAATAGTTTGTTGATAATGTTTTCTATTTTTTATATTCAAAAATAGTTTATTGGGAGAGTTTGTAATTTTTCCGTCCAAAATTGTAATTGAGAGAGGGTTTACAATTTTTTTGTTCAAAAAATGTAATCGAGAGAGGGTTTGTAACTTTTTCATTCAAAAATTACAGTTTGGAGGATTTGTAATTTTTTCCTTAAAAATTGCAATTTAATGGGAGAGTTTGTAATTTTGTTTTGTAAATATTTAAAGTTGAATTATAATTTTATGAGTTTTTTGTTTGGATTTGTTTGCTCTTTTTTGTGGGGATATGTTTTTGTGTGCGTAAAATTTTGTTTTAGTGTTATTTTTCCATCAGTGGTATCAGAGTCTGGTTCGAGTAAGAGACCAACTCCCTGTGTCGAAAGTTTTCTTGACATGGTGGTCAGACGACGTGTTTCGTTGAAGTGCATATGACGAGATAAGGGTATCTCTCAACGGCGATACAAACATGTGGATGAAAGAGTTTCCGTTTAAGGGGGGGATAGTGGATTGACTCACTTGACGGAGAGATTGTTGAGAAATAAATGTGAGTTCTAAGTGGAGGTTGAACACTTTATAAGTGGAGAAACCATACACCTATCATCTTAATATTTTGTGTGAATATGTGGTGTCTCTCAATTGTTTGGGTGAGTCTTACCTTTGACATTTATATTAGTGTTTGATCCAATGTGAATGCTTTCCCCTCATGTGACCGTTTTTTTAATACACTTACTTACGTTCAATATTTTTTGAACTTTGTGTGTAGATATAAATGGTGGATGATCCATAATCCGAATATTTTATTAGAATTTGAAATAATTCATCGTTATAAAAATCATTTTTATAAGATGAAAAATGTAAGTTGTATATAAACACTTTTAATACCTTTTGTCTCACCAATATAGAATTTGGGATTTTCCCAATCCAATAAAATAATATATGCTCTTCAAAGATGAATAGGATAAATAATTATTAGAACAACTGTTTGTAAACTTTCTAAAGTTTGAAGTAATTAAAAGGGAATGTAAAACAGTTGAAAAAAACAACACTGTCTTGAAACAATACAAGTAAAAAGAACAAAACAACAGTGTATAAGATTTGGAAGTTAAAGAGCATGCAACCAAAACCAAAGATTTTATTCAAAACCTACCCCTTGATTTCTCTGTCTCAAATTGGCATTACATGCACAAGTCAATAAGGTGGTCATTTCAAAATTTGTGTTCACTCTATTTTTGTTTTTTAATTAATCATTATGTCAAAGTTAGTGAACCAAAGTCTCATTTCATTCACCAAAACAAAATTCAAATCCTAAGTGGCTATTTGATATATTTTTTTTATAGTTAGATCAAGATCAAACAATTTATATTTAAATATATTTTTAATTTATCTTAAAATAAAAATATTAAATTTAAAATTAATCGTCTGATCTTAATCCAACAAACAAAAATATATCATATACGTGAATGTTACAATGTGTGACCATAGAGAAATATGATCAAGAGTTATACTATAGTTTTTCCGATTTCTACTTGATTTCTCTTCTCTAATACTTATAAACATTTAGTTTTGTTGTGTTGTGTTCAAATAGCCCAAACGTACCATTTGACGTGAAAATGGGGTTATGGAAACATGTTTGGTTGTTACCAATGATGTTACATGTTAAATAGCAATGACTCATCGACTTACTCTTGAAGAATCATAATTTCGTTCATACTTGTCAAACAAATTTGTAAGTCTCTATGTCTATTTCAAAGAAGCCTTCGATTGTTGTTTACTTATATGTTTCTCCGTTGTTAAGCTTTCAATTTTCTACTGAGAGTGACTACGCATAACAGAAATGATTTATGAGTGAAAAATAGTTTATATATCTTGAAATAAAAGTAATAATAACAGTAATAACATTGATTTTAATAAGTATTTTCGTTATAGGTAAAAGTTATACTAATAGTGTTCACATGTGATAACAATTTCACTTTGTTCGATGTATGTCTTTCCATTATAAATTGAAAAAACAATTGTAAGTTATTTTAATCATATTTATTAAAATTTACATCAATAAATCTATCGGCTAAAAACTTTAATATGAATTAACTTTAATCTTAAATCAATCTTTTAAATTTATTTATTAAAACTGAATAATTTACTATCGAAAAAATTACAATTGTTTTATTTAAAATATAAATTTTATGTTAAAGTCATCTTTACAAAACCGACTTTTAAATTAAATTGTCATTCTATTTAAAAAAAATTTAAGCTCCGTGTCTAACTAATGTGAGACTTAAGATTTGGATTTGGTGTGCATATAAACAATAGATCACCCAAATCGATTGGTTAGTAGACATGGCAACATAACCCGTACCCGCGGGTAGCCACCCGAACCCGTCCCGAAGTTGACGGGGAAAACCCGCTTTGTCTGGGTTTGAGTTTGGGTTTTCCCGGATTATAAAATATGGGAACGGGTCGGGTAATGGGGACACTAGTACTCACCCCGAACCCGCCCCCGAACCCGTCCCGTTTATTTTATTATGTACATTATTATTTATTTTGATGATTTAGAATATTAAATAAGTGGTCAATGTTTTAATATTTTGATTTGTATTAATTATTTAAAATATTTTAAATGTATGTATGGTATTTTTTTAGATTTTTTAATTTTATTATTTGTAATGCAGTTTGATTTTTTAAAAATTAAATATTTCTATTAAAAAATTGATTTCACTAAATGGATGGTGGCGGGGCGGAGATACCCGAACCCAACCCGAACCCGTTTGGGACGGGTTTGAGTTTTAATTATCCATCCCAGTTTGGGTTTGGAGCGGGGAACGGGGATTGTTTGAGGATTCAGGTTTGAGTTTGGGGAAGGTAAAAACCGTCTCCGATCCACCCCGTTGCCATGCTTATTGGTTAGTGCTATTATATTTTAACAAATGTGGTTGTGTCTAACTCAACCTTACAAAACTGATTTATAAGATGATGATTGTCTCCACTTATAAAGACATGTTTAAGTCATTTATTGTTTGATGTGAGACTTTTAACATGTCTCCTCACGTCCAAGACTAGACAACTGAAGCGTAGAAATAAATGGTGGATGACTCGATAGCAAAAATCATATTTGATGATCCACCGAATCTTAAGCGAAACTTTTGATATCATATTAGAGTTTGATTTAAGTCATAGTTACAAAATTGACTTTTAAAGTGAGGGGTGTCAGTTTATCTAAACTCTTTTCAAACTTTATGTCTAACCAATGTAGAACTTATGATCTTCTTATTACATCACCTCACACCCAATATTCTTATAGACTTGATGTATAAATATAAATGATGGATGACTCGAATTATCGATACGATACATGAGATTTGATTTTTCCAATATTATATGAAATGAAATAACGAATGATTGTACATATTATAAAAAGAGAAATGATAATATTAAATTCATTAACGGTGTTAATATGCATAAAAATATTAAAAAATGTATAAAACATATTTTTTAAATATAAAATGTCAACCATATTATATCCAATTTTTGGGTAAAAATAACATACCTAAAAATTATACATTAATTAAATATACTTTTATGCATGCAAACCGTATATTGTGAAGGTTATATTTGTTGGATCACATATGAACATAATGGATCAATAACAACACATAAATAAGAAAACACTACATGATCATTCAATTTTTTTAAAAATAATCAATATTTCAGATAAAATACTGAAATAACCACGTTTCAAAATATGGTTAAAGCATGTGTCAACATTAGTGGCGTCTCCTCTTGTTTCAAAACAGATGCGCCAGATGAACTGACACATCCATTTTAAAACAAGATGAGGCGTCACAGATGCTAACACATGCTTTAAAAGCAATGCAAGGAGGCGCTAGCAACCATGGCGCCTATGCATGGGCATTGGTGTATGCGTCAATTCATCTAGCGCATACACCTTTATATATATATATATATTTTTTTTTAATTTTTAATTTTATTTTATTTTTAATAAATAATGAAATATAATATTAAAAAAAATTATTCATGATATAATAAAAGTTACATGAGACTGACAAAAATTTAATGACCGACCCGATCGAAACGTCCCCCTGTTCCACATCCAGGTGCGTTAGTCTGTCTTTGAGGTCCCCCACGATTTTTTTGAGGTGTTTGAGGTCTTTGCGTGCTGACCTGATCAAATGATGTCTGGTGTGAAGGTTTAGCGGATGTTTCAGAGGTATTTGATAGATGTGCCACCATATTAAGGGGACATTCTATGGCACAATGAAGTTATGCGAAGGAAGAAAAATGGTCGCCCAAACAGCACCCGTATTCGAACCGAAATGGATACGGCGAACAAAATAGTTATATTATGTAGTTCATGCCGTCAGCCAGATCACAATCGTACTAACTGTCCTAGTGTTGGAACGAGCACAACAAGATAAATTCACATGTACCTCTGTTGCAATATATAAAAAACTAAATTTATTTCATATTATAAGTTTGTGAGGAAATACCATTACATAAACAACAACACAAACAATTAAAATACCATTACAATAACTAAGCGATTACAATCATCAAAACAATTTTGAACATGTAATGCATCATCCTATGAACGTCTCTGTCAGTCTTAATATCCACCCATTCACGCACTTCTCCATTTTGGTTAAACGTGGACACAAGCCATTAGATTCTTCTAATCATTTCACCATCTTCAATTTCTCCATCTAACCAACTGTTCAACGTCCGATTAAGACGTTCAAACGAATCTATATTCCAAAGTCGAATCTTTATCGTAGACGCAACGACGGAAAAGATTAAATCAACATTTCGCTTGTGAATGTATTCAGACATGGTTAAAAATCAAAAACTTGAAGAAAATTGAAGTTGAATTAAAGAAAATGTGGTTGTAGGGTAAAAGTTGTGTGAAAAATATGGCTGAAGGACGAGGTATTTATAGAGGAAGTATAAAAATGCATGTGCCAAAGGGTTAGGCGCCACACTTGTCAACACATGTAGGCGCCACACATGTCGACACATGTAGGCGCCACATGTAACACCCGAGGCCGGAGAGGACAAAGAGTGGTTACATGTTGCATCCGAGGGCGAAGAAGTGGTTGTCGGTGCACGAGGCATGACAATGAGACAATCCTAGCAGCTTCTAGGGAAAAACCGAATTCACATCGGAATGAGAGGGATCCTGAGATTATGAAGATATGAGACTGCATGGTTGAAGGAAGGCTTATAAGGATTAATTGGTACTACCTATACCAACAAGATGCATCTTCGTTTTGGTAGCCTAACCAATAAGAACTCCATAGCTCAGCGTGCTTAACTTGGAGTAGTATTGGGATGAGTGGCCTTCTAGGAAGTTTCTTGGAAAGTGTGTGAGTGAGGACAAATATAACTAAAAAGACCCGTGTTGGTTTGTGGGGTCAGTCGATAATCTTGAAAGCAGTCTGAGGCGTTACAAATGGTATCAGAGTCAGACATTTCCCAGTACGATGTGGTTCGGGGACGAACCAAGCAGAAGCTGGTGGGCATGTAACCCTCGAGGCCGGAGAGGACAAAGAGTGGTTACATGTTGCATCTGAGGACGAATGAGTGGTTGTCGGTGCACGAGGCATGGCAATGAGACAATCCTAGCAGCTTCTAGGGAAAAACCGAATTCACATCGGAATGAGAGTGATCCTGAGATTGTGCAGATATGAGACTGCATGGTTGAAGGAATCCTTATAAGAATTAATTGGTACTACCTATACCAACAAGATGCATCTTATTTTCGGTAGTCTAACCAATAAGAACTCCATAGTTAAGCGTGTTTGACTTGGAGTAGTATTGGGAAAGTGTGTGAGTGAGGACAAATCCTACTGAAATGACCCGTGTTGGTTTGTGGGGCCAGTCGATAATCTTGAAAGCAGTCTGGGGCGTTACACCACACATGTCAACACATGTAGGCGCCAGAAGCATGAGCCCAAACACATGCAAGTATATGCATGCGCCATAACCCTTGGCGCCACCATGCATTGCTTTTAAAGCATACGTCAGTGGTGCTGGCGCCTCCTCTTGGTTCAAAATGGATGCACCAGTTCATTTGGCGCATCTGTTTGAAAGGTGGTTATTTCGATTTATTTATTTTTGAAATATTGGTTATTTTAGATTTTTTTTTTTAAAACGTGATTATTTAAAAAAAAAATAACTGGATCAAAATTTAAAATGATTAGATTTATGTGTCCACTCAATTTTATAATGCTTAATCTTTTATTTTTGAACAATGTGTGACTTTTAATATATATTTGTATCACAACAATATTATCTATCTTTTTATAAGACTTAAAAAAATAATTGAATGTTAAAAAAATTAGTTGTAATAATAAATTTACAATTTTTTTTATTTTACATAATTATTTATATATCTTATGATATAATAAAAGAGTAAATAAGTTTATGCTTTTTAATTTTATATTTAATTGTTATATTTTATTAAAGAAACTGAAATTTACAAAAAAAATCTTAGTTATATTAAAAAATAACATATATAAAAATATATGAATCCAAGTAATTAATTATTGTGAAAATATTTCAAAGGATAAATTCTTATTTGAGCATAATCCTAAATAATCTCTTCATCCCTCTCAAATTATAAAATATTTTTGACATTTCATGCAAATTAAAGTATAATTAATTTTTTTTACAAAAAATAAATTATATATAATTTTATAACTTTGTCCATCATTAATTATATAAAAAAGTGAAATTAAATAAATTCTAAGAAATAAAAATAAATAATAAATGGTATATTGAAAAATAATTAATTAAAATTAAAATTTCATAACTTAAAATAAAATATTTTGTAAAGCAATTTATAATTTGAAAATAAAGTAATAGTATCTAAACACACTCACATAAATACTAGCATATATAAATTAAAAAATAAATAAATAATGTTATATGATTTAATTGAAATATTATTTTTATTATTTAAGTGATTCTAAATGATTTTTTAATTTGTATTTTTGACTAACTAAGAGTTGTTCTACTCCGAAGCAAGTACTATAGTACACGTCAAAATTAAAAACTGATTCTTCTTGGTCTAATCGAACATTCCACAGCCTTGAAATTCTAACTTTGAATTTCGAGGTTAAACTTTATACTATAGGTGTACGGAAAGTAACAAGAATAATAAATTCCAAAAATGGGATTAAAAAATTCTGTGTGCTCTCTATTCAATGGAAATGCATGTGAGTGATTATGATTTTAATGGTCACAAAATAAGGTGTCACGGAAATTTTGTAGTGAAAGTTTTGTCCATTTCTTAGGTTTCTGTTTTTTCCTCTGGCCCCTCATGAATTTGGACGAGCATCAACGCATTCATATACAAATCGACCGGTCAATTAAATTATATTTGATTAGGATGATAATCAAGGAAACATTGGCACACTTAACTGATGCGTACGGCGTTAAATAACTAGAAAGCCACAACTTTTTTGTTTACAAGAAAAACACCACTTCTATGGCTTTGTTTGATTATAAAGTCGTGTAGATCTCATCATTGATAAACTAATTATAACTATTCTTCTTCATAGAATCAGAGACATTAATGAAAATCTAGTGGACTTGAGTTTCGATGTGGTGGAGTCACCTTTTGGTGCAACGAGGATATACCTGTAGACCTACATGGTTACAGTGCGTCAATGCGTAAATGGTAGACTTGTATGATTATCACTCTAACGCTTAAGTTAGTGAGTAAGTGAAAAACTAGTTTGAATGTATGAATAAATAGTCTGAAATAATGCGCGTTGTGCTTTATATGAGACAAACAGATAAAATCATCTCCAAGAGATCCACCATCTTATGTGGGTGGCCGTTCAATCATATCCAATAGTCGGAAGTGTGTTGAAGGTCAGAATCGTGTGCCTTCAAATGGGATTGAAGTCATACATGTGTCACACGATGCTTGATATTGGGCATTACGTTGTGAGCCTTGTGAGCGGCCCAAAACAATTCCTCACAAACCCTTGTTCATACTTGAAGAATGACAATTTATTATGAATGTTTTTAGTTTGGTATCCGACAAAAGGAAGTGGAAGAGTTTTTATGGGACATCAATAACATTGGGAACATGTGCATTAAATATCTTCCTAATGATAAGTAACATTTAACAGGTGAACCTCAATGTGTGGCCATATGTATGGCATCAATGATACCTTCTTGTAATAGAGTATTCGAGTATTCTGACCAATCTGAAATAAGATCTTGATTGTTGGAGGGTGCGATTTGAATTTCTCCATATACGTTGTTGTGGATCGTAAAATTGTCTTTGTTGTGAGATATATGGAGAGTCATGGACTTACCATCTCCCTTTTTGTTACTCGTGGATCTTGAGAACACTTCTTTTGTGTTTACAATTCTTTTATCTTCATTAACATCCTTTGACTACTAATTGCTTCAACCCATTTGCATCATCTCTTCTGGAGTAGTGTTCAAAGAGCAAATTTTCGAGATCATCTTTTTCAAAGTATCAACTGTGAATATAAATATAAAAATTACGGTTGATAGTATCAACTGTGATAAAATGTCTATGATTTTCACAACGATTAGTTTATAGAAGCAATCGTTGTGAAAATCATAGACATTTTATCACAGTTGATACTATCAACTGTAATGAAAAATATCACATATATATGTAAGCGAAACTTTTCTCATTTCTGTACAGAAAAGTTATAACTCCTAATGCAAAACCATAACATCTCTCTCACACCTTATCCCAATCTCCATTGACGTTTGAACATCATTTTTTCACAAAACTCCAACATATCATCTCTAACTCGTATGGATCAAGGAAAGGTGCCACGAAATATGCAAGACGCAAACACAAAACTCATTTCTTTGACTTCCTTTTATCATTTCAAGTACTTGAGACATTTCCACCTTTCATGTTATGAGTTATGTTGTTGTTGTTGTTCAAAATATTTGTTCTTTCTGTTTTTTTCTTGTTGTTGAGACAATAAACCCTTATAGGTTGTATGTTGGTGATTTTTGTTTCGTTATTTTGTTGTTTTTATTGAGGTTGTGTATTGTTTTTGTTGATAAATGTTGTTGTTTGTGTTATTGTAGATGTTTTTGTTTAGGCATGTTGATGTTTTTATTAAGGTATGTTGTTGTTTTGTTAAGGTAAATTGTTATTTTTGTTATTGTAGATATTTTTGTTTATGTATGTTGATATTTTTGTTTATGTATGTTGATGTTTTGTTAAGGTAAGTTGTTGTTTTTGTTGATAAATATTATTGTTTGTGTTATTGTAGATGTTTTTGTTTAGGTATGTTGATGTTTTTTGTTGAGGTATGTTGTTGTTTTGTTAAGGGAAATTGTTATTTTTGTTATTGTAGATGTTTTAGTTGAGGTATGTTGATGTTTTCGTTAAGTTATGTTGATGTTTTAGTTTATGTATGTTGTTGTTTTTGTTGATACATATTTGTGTTATTTTTGATGTGTTTGTTGATGTATGTTATTGTTAATATTATTCCTTATACATTGTCGCTTTCATTTCGTTCAGCTAACATGTCATAGAATATGAGTTTATTATATTGTATGTGGTTTTAGTTTTTTACCAACCCCTCACTGAATAAATAAACTTTCGAATTGAATTAGAAAATAATAATATGAAAAATTAAGTTATATTAGAAAAAAAACTTACATTGATCAATATTTTTTGAGTTTTCTACAATCTATTATCTCTATCTCACTCTTTAACGGTTAAAATTTGGTTAGATACTTCTACTTCTTAAGGAATCACTTATTTCTCTACTAGTTATGTATGCAAAGTTAATACTTTGCTGAATGAACTAGTAGAGAAGGAAGTGTTGGTTGAAGAATTAAAATCATTGAAACAAATTATAAATGTTAAAGAGCGAGATACAGATAATTAATTGCATAAATCTCGAAAAAAACATTGGTTAATGTAACTTATTCTTCTAATATAACTTAATTTATCATATATTAATTTCTAAATCAGGTTGAAAGGTTATATGTATAGTGAGTAGTTGGTCAAATAAGTATTCCACATAAGTTATAATAAACTAAAGTGAATATACTACCATAGTTAGAAGTCATAACTATGGTGAAATATTGTGCGTTAAACTCTTTCATTACGGTTGGAACATACAACCGTGGTGAAGTATTGAAAAATCTCCCAAAATGTTGGTGTTAGATATCGAACTCATGACCAACCCACAACCTCCTTACACCAACCTTTTACTTAGGTTGAACATGCCACATATATATAAATTGCAATGTCACAAGAGAACATGACTCTTGATTTACAGTTCATCATGATCTAATCAAACACTAAATTACACAAATTTTACTCTAAACTCTTTGCTTTCTCACAACTAAAATAATGAAAAGTGCATACAATAATTTTTAAGAAGATATTGAATAAGAGACAAGAGTATAATATCCTATTTTCATGTTTGGAAGTGAACACAAGGTATCCTGTATATGAGAAGAAGTTTGGAAAAAAGGAAGGAATTAATGGGCAAAGGCATATCGCTAATCGAGTTGCCTGAGGCGCTAATCGATTATATCTAGCTAAATATGAAAGAAACTAGACAGATTTTGAAGCCTAATCGTTTAGAAGATTTCCCAATCAATTAGTTAGCGAGTCTCCTTCATAATAAATTAGATACATGTTATAATTTATTAGAGAGCAAGATTTTTCTTTCCTAACTGGTTAATACGCTTTTAATCGAGCAGTAAATGGCAGAAAATGATTTTTAAGAAAGTTTTAAAAGAGATGAAGTTTTTAAAGCCATTTTAAGTGTATTTGTGTGCATTACTTTAATACAGTGGGAACTACTCACACTTATTTACACATTATTGATCCTAGACAAGTAAAATACACTGAGGTGCAAGATGAGGTGAAATTTCAAAGACTAGTGTTCCTTTGATTTTGATCTTTAGCATTTGTCTTTTTTTCTCTATACATTGGAACCTACTTATCTTCTCTTTTTTAAAAACTTCAATCTTTTTCTTCTTTGATGATGCACATGATTATTTTTCATTATTCTTTTTGTCATTGTCAAAACAACGGTTGAATTTAGAGTTACGTTTAAAACACATAGAACCACAAGTGGTCGAAGGATTAAACGGCTTGGTGGCAAATGGGGAAACTTCCATGTGGTTGGAGACCTCTTTTCAACAATTGAGCTCTAGTGGGGAGATTATAATTTGAAAGCCAGCAAAGGAAATTATGGACTTTATTTGAAACAATAGATTTCCAAATTTATTTCCATAACTTGATAAGGTGAGAGTTTGAGGATTTTGGAGATTTTTGATTGTTTAAGTCCTTTATAAGCTAATAAGAAGATCAAACTGAATATTTCCATGCTTCTCCCAATGCCAAATAACCTTGTCTACTGCAAGTCTCTGTAAGATATGTATTATGAAAACCTATTTTCGTTTGAATTGGATAAAAATGGTAGATACCAAATCTTTGTCCTATTATTTAGTGTTCAAGTTAATTCGAGTTGTGGTAAGACTTGTATCATCTAGGCCTTGCACATGATTTCTAACATTGAAATTTGTTTGATGAGGAAGCCAATAATTCTTCCAGATCTTTACTTTTAACATGTTATCATTTTCCACCTCACAACCTTTTTCATTAATCTTTGGAACTAAGAATACTTCTTAAAGCATATCTTAGTTGGTACCCCGCAATGGATTCTAAGAAGATGTTCATATGATAATACTTAGTTTTTAGAACTCTTTCTAAAATAGGATCCTTCTCTTACATAAGCCTCCAACTATAAGCGCCTTCTTGAATTCTTTAAACCCTCTAAAACTCTTACGACCTTTTTGTTTTGTTTCTGATATGAAGTTCTAAGGCATCCATTGAATATTTTCTTTCTCATCCTTAGATCTTTAGCAAAACTTGGATATCATAGCTTTAATCTCTTGAAACATGCCATAAGGTAGTTTACAATAACTCATGATGTAGTTCGACATTATCTGGGCTACTTAATGGTTAAGTATATCGTACCTTGCAGTGTATAATGTTTCTCTAATTAATACGAATGCAATATAATACGACACAATCAACTAAGCTTCATTTATTTATTTTCTCTCATTAATCTTTCCTTATATGTGTGACCCTGTAGGTTCTCGTGATGTTGACAATTATATTAAATCACACATTTAATATGATAAGCAGTGAGTGGTATCTAGAAAAACCCCACTACTATCCAAGTCATAAAAATGTCATGTGATATGATGCAATTTTTGTGTGTGTGATAATGTTTATGTTTACACTCAACCATTTTCCCTTATGTATATATTCAACACAATACATTGGTTGTGTCACTCTTATCCAGTTCAATATTGGACTCTTAGACATTTATACAATTACGTATGATGGAAATATTTCATCCAACTCACTTACGTCCCTCAACATGATTTTTGTAGTTCTATCAACCATCTTTATGATTACCTTGTTAAGGATAATGTTTGATCAACAATAAAGTACTCAACTCCATATCTAGATTCCATAATGATTTCAGGTCAAAGGGTGATATACATGACTATCACCTTTAGAATAACTTATGACACTTCTATAATACCTTAATTCCTGACTCGACATTTAATAAGATAATTCAAATTAAATTCCACAATTAGAGTCTCACGCATGCTTCACCATAGCATAAAACATCAAACTCAAATATTCATATGAAAATAAGCAGCGAAAATAATCAAGATCAACATATAAGTCCTAACAACAACAAAAATCCAACATAAGAAAACATAATGCAAATAAAGAATGAACATCTCATCCCCAGTGCTACATATCAGAATAAATCCTCTCAGATCAAATGATAAAAGCTAAAGAGGCATTGGCATCATCCTCTAACTCAAGTGGCTACTCCTGTACCTAATTGTTTGTACTCTCGAAGAGTATATACGATATAATAACAAATAGGGGGTGAGAATACATCTAATAAATATTAACGGTGAAATTCAGCATCAGGATAGTAATAACGAATTATAACATACATCATTCACACCCCAAAACACAATCAAAGAGATAACAGTGCAAATGTAATGCTAATACCACCAATTATTCTTAAAATACATGTGGTACCAAATCTATAGGATCAGAGGTATATTAATGATTTTCCCATGTCTCAGGTTCCTCTCTGAACCTTGTCCCTCTCTAGAGGTGAGACTGTCATAGTCCCTCTCTGAACCAGGCCATCACTGGACCGAAGTCCTACCTAACTCCAGAATATATGCATACATAATCATGTATAAGAGAAAGCATGCAACTCATCAACATCATAGTATTATAAAATCACAAATCTCAAAATATTCTAAAAAATGTTCCACTCTTGAATATATAAGTTGCCATTGACAAGTCTCATTGTAATCCCTCTGGACTATACTCAAAATTGCCAATTAAGGTCTCATTGTAATCCCTCTGGATTACTATACTTAAAAATATATTTTTAAAATAATCTTAATTATTTCTCATCACAAAGGGTAAAGGTGTGTTATTACCTCAAACCAATAACTCATCCAAATACTCAAAGAACTCCAAATGTCTCAAAACTCATGATTCTCAAAAAATAATTGTATTATCAAGAAGTGCTCCACCACTAGCAACATCTAAACTATTTCTTTCTATTGGTAGTAATCCCTCATAAAAGTATTGTATTAACTGCTTGAATCTTTCCCAGTATTCGGCCAATGATTCCATGTCAACCTGACTAATACCACATATTTCTTTTTTGATTGAAGAAGCTCTTGAATCAAGGAAAAATCTTTCTAAGAAGATTTTCTTCATATTATTCCAACTTGAAATAGAATTTAGCTCAAGATAATATAAATAATCTTTTGCAGCACCTTGTAGTGAGAATGGAAATGCTCTAAGCTTGACATGATCTTCGGTAATTCCTTGAGGTCTCAATGGTGTAGAACACAATCTGAAATTCTTTTAGATGTCTATGCGGATCCTCATCTGCAAGACCATTAAACTTTGGCAACAAGTGTATTAAACCAAATTTCAATTCAAAAGGTACAACAACAACAGGGTATTCAATACATAAAGCATTATAGCTAACAACAGGGGAAACAAGTTCTATCAGAGTTCTTTGGTCAGCAATGTTAAAGTCAATGGAAAAAAAATCCACAAACAACGAGAAAACACATAACTAATTCAGCAATGCGGCAATAAATAGGAAAGTACCGATAATGTCCATATTAAGAAAAAACAATTGAAATACGGAAAAAAAACTATTAAAATAAAAGGAAAAAATATAAAAACACAAAAATTAATCTAATAACGTCAATTAAGAATTTTGAGATTTTTTTCGTAATTTTCTAAAACTATCAAAACAGAAAGAAAAAAATCATAAAAAAATAGAAAAATAAGGAATTTCGGATTTCTTATGACGACTTCCATTATTTAGTTTCTAAATAGAGGCTTTTGATTCTTGATTTTTTCCTAGTGAATCGACAAAGAATCCGAATAATTTGAGACAACTTTCTTAAAAAACAGATTTGTTTATCCTAAAATGCGAAAAGACCAGAACGCAAGAAAGTTAGGACAAAAAATGCTAAAACACAACACATATGACTATAATAATTGTTAGATTATAATAATGGTTAAAATCTACAAGAGTCCCCGGCAACGGCGCCAATTTGATCTGATGTCGCGCACGTGTCAAAAACAAGTAACTAAGAACTGTAGTCTAGGGAAGCAACACTCGAGTATCGTATCGCAAGGAATATTTACAAATTAACCAAATAAGAAAACTAAATATGAGGGATTTCGATTTAATTTAGAATAAGTGATTATAAAAAGTGATTATAAAAAGTGATTATAAAAAATGATTATGAAAAGTGATTATAAAAAGTGATTATGAAATAAGTTGATATACTGATTTGGTTTCCTAACTTATCATTGGTTAATATAATTTTCATGCCCTAAGAGGATTCTAATCCCTCTTCGATTAAAGTAACAATAACAAGCGCATTGATACTAATATATGATATGTGTTCCTAATTTCTTATTTAAGCAAACAGATTCTGAATTAAGCAAACCGGTTAAGCACACGCGAATTAAGCAAACGCGATTATGGAATATATATCAATCAAAACTAATCAGCACATATTCTATAGAACTTGAATAAATCATACAAGACATAGAACAAAATATTGAAATGGAAAAGACATTTGATTGAAAATTAAGAAACCTCAAAGTATCGGCGGAAACCGATTACAACAGATCAACCTTGTGAATTTTAGTTCTCCATGAAAACCTCTAAGAAATATTGTATCTTCAAAATTAAGAATATGATTCATGTAGCAGTGAAATACCTAATATAATAAAAGAGAAATTCGGACCCTTATGGGATCCGACCCGAAAATTACAAAAACTGGCTCAAACTAACTATTTTAATTAAGTCTGGAACTTCAACGAATAATCGACCCTTCTTCATTCTGAATCTATTTTTGACTTCAATATGAAACTTTTAGTTCTTTCTATTAGCTTTTCAACGCGTATTAGAACGCGTCAATCCGACTCCCATAACTCAAGTTATGATCTGCATAGTGACAAGGTATCAAATAACTATTTTTGCTAAAAATAAAGTACGAAAATAAAATAAAGGCAAAAATAAACTTAAATATAAAAATACACTAAAATATTAAA
Source organism: Lathyrus oleraceus (assembly GCF_024323335.1). Classification (NCBI taxonomy): domain Eukaryota; kingdom Viridiplantae; phylum Streptophyta; class Magnoliopsida; order Fabales; family Fabaceae; genus Lathyrus; species Lathyrus oleraceus. Next base: position 16,066,084 of record NC_066579.1, read on the forward strand.
AATAATAGAATAAATTATAGAGTTTCATAAATAGAATAGTAGAAGAATGTGCATCAAAATGCACTGATCACTTACCCCACTCACATGGCTCCCCATTTCATAGGTCAAATCCAAGATGACTATAAGTTCATGGTCTCGTGTTTATCCGAGTAAGTATTATGGAATTTTATACGTTGTAACCCTAATATTATCTATGTGAGTCAAGGTGTTATGAAACCATATAAGTCTTTTACACTCATTCGGTTCATAACTTCCACGCTTATCAGACTCCCTGACAATTTATACATTGTTCCACATACCTATTTGTACCTTCCAAGTTAGTGACTCTTCTAGGAGGTCCCCATGAATTCACTACACCATGAATTAACACACGATAAGGGCGCCATTACACTAAGGCAATCTAGCTTACTCAATATAAGCCAAGTGTAACCACCACTCTAATATAGAGCTTTCAACTTATCAACCTCCTAGACACTAGTCCCAACTATGTATATCTTTAAGGGAAACCTTAACCACTTTGATCTTCTTAATGCTTTAACTTACCATAAAGTTATCTACAATTAAGGAATCATGCCAATCACTTATGTAATTTTCCACGATTCTAATCATTAATCACACATTACTTGAACATAACTGCATTTAATGTTGTTTATGCTTAGAATGACAATCATCACTTAGCGGTTGCTAACCCACTTAATTTGGAACCTAAAACATGAAAATGGGGTTTTAGTTCAATTTGGGGGTCATGTATCAATTCATGAACCTTCTTGAATCAATTCCAACAAAAAGAATGTAAGACCATATGTCTTGAATCGACTCAAAGAAGTATTGATCAGATTCAAGCCTACAAAAACTTCTCTAACTCGACTCAAACTCTTTATCTTCTAAAATTGTTCTCTTTAATTTCCTTTTTATAAGTCTTGGAATTACATGTGTCTCTCATTTTTTTTCAAGAGTTGTTCTGATTCTTCTTAGCTATACCATGAAAAAGAGGTTGAACTTTTAACTTTCTACTTTTATATCTCTCTTTAAAATGACCATAATGCCTTGCTCGTGTATTTTATTCCAACTTTGACCCTTGATTCACCCAGTCATCTAAAATTAAAATTTTACTCATTATGTTATAGTCAAAGTAAAACATTGGGCATTAAAGGTATTTCCTTTACCACTATGTTTGGTGGTGAAATAAAGTTGAGTAGAGAGAAATAGGTGGATTAAGAGATGAAAGAAAGAGAAGAGAAATATAATAGATTTCACATATTGTTTGATATAAGTGAATAAAGAGAGAAATAGAAGAGAAAGAGATGGTACTATTTTTTAAAAAGATCATCCTTGAGTTAAAATCATCATATATTTTATATTTTCTTTAGCCTTTTAAAAAAACATATACTTTATAGTTAATCAAACTAATAATAAATTTTAATTTATCCATAAATTTGTTTTGGTTAATTTATTATTTATATCTCATCAAAAAATATTTTATCTATTGATAGAATATTACTAACCCAAAAGAATTAAAGACGTGCGCTCAAACCGTTGCAACAATGGTGAGAGGTAATTAACACTTTTATTTTTGAATATTTTTTAAAATAATTATTTTTTCAATTTAAATACTTAAATAACCTATTTTTTAAATTAATTATCGAAATAACTACCTTTGATTACTTATGCGTCAGTTGAACTGGCGCATCTAATTTGCAATGAACTGGGGCGCCCAACCCATTGATGCATGCATGCATTGCAGATGAGAAGAGGCGTCAATTCCCTTGGTGCATGCATGGATTGGTGCCACATGCATTGGCATATGCAGGTAGGCATGTGAGTGTGCACCACATGCATGTGTCATGTGTGCGTATGTGCCTAAGGCAATGGTGCATGCATGTGCGTGCTCTATAAATAGATAGCGTATCTCCCATAATTTTTCATACAACTTCTTACCCTCCTTCCATTTTCCTTCAATCTACTTGAATTTTATTTTCTTTAAAATGACTGAATATTCCTATATTTCACAAGAGAAATGTCGATTTAATCTTTTCAGTAGTGCAACCTCCGATAAAGATCCGACTTTGGAATATAGAAACGTTCGAACATCTTAATAGGACCTTGAACCGTTGGTTAGATGGAGAAATTGAAGAGGGTGAAAGGATCAGAAGAATCCAATGGCTTGATACCACGTTCAACCAAAATGAAGAAGTTTGTGTATGAGTGGATATTAAGACTGACAAAGATGTTTACATGATGATGTATAGTTATTACAAAATTATTTTTATGGTTGTAATCACATAGTTATGTTGTTGTAATCACATAGTTATGTTGTTTATGTGTTGTATTTGTTAGTGATGGTATTTTATTTGTTGTGTTGTTGTTTAAGTGTTGTTTATGTGTTGTATTTGTTTGTGATAGTATTTCCTCACAAAATTATCATATGAAATGAATATTATTTTTAATATAAAGCAAAAGAGTTAGAATTAAAATTATCTTGTTGTGCTTGTTCCAACACTAGGACAATTATTACGATTATGACCGGGCTGGCGACATGAACTATATAATCTAACCATTTTGTTCGTCGTATCCATTTCAGTTCGAATACGGGTGACGTTTGGGCGACCATTTTTCTTTCTTCGCATTATTTCATTATGCCAGAGAATATCCCCTTGATATGTAGGCCAGTAATCCTCTTTTTCTACCACTGAAAAGCTAATTTGTAAACATTGCAAAGGATTATGACTTTGTAAATGTCAGATCTTTAAACATACCGCTATGACATGGGAGCAGGGCATACGAAAGGCTTGAAACTTTCTGTTAGAACAAGATTTTAGGTCTATAATTGATCTCTAAGTTTTGATGATAACAAAGGATGAAAAAAACTGGTATCCTGACGAATTTATCTAAGTATGCATGACTCTAACAGAAAATGGACCTGATAGACAACATTTGACATCACACGAGTCTAGAGCAGATGACTTAGAATCAAATAAAGCAGTCGTTCTGACTCTGAAGACAACGACGCTTACAGTATCTGAAGACTCAGATATTCTGAATCTGAAGGATTCCACACTTAGTTACTCTGCTGATCCGTACATCTGAAGAAGGTTAAACTAAAGACATATCAAGAACTTCTGAAGAAAAACCACTTCTAACAACTATCTGGAGAATACATGCTAAACAAGAAGATCTGGATTTCGCGTACTCTGACTCACGCCAACAGATCAACGTTAAAGACTTAACAACGAAGTTTCCACATATGGTATTAATCTTTATTTGGAGAAAAATATATACTCTCCAAAATTGCTATGGAAAGGACAACAAACTTAATGTCAATTAAGTCTAATCATTGTCAAGATATCAACATCAATGCTTCAGCCAACAATATCATATCCAAAGCACTATATAAAGGCCATGTCATCTTCTTACAAGACACGAACAATCACACAAGAATACTGAAAACTCATTATATATTTTAATTCTTGTTCAAATATGTTCACACGAGTTGTTTCTCTTAGTGTGAATTTTTATTGTTCTTATTGTCTTAAAATTGCTTACCCAGAAGCACAAAACATTTCCTTATAATTCTCAAATAGTTGTTGAATAATTCCTCAAGTGGCTTGCGAAGTCTGTAGACTTGAGAGGGCTAAGAGAGCTTTGTTCTCTTAGACGCCTTTGTTGTAATCTTTCTAGATTATTGAATTAAGTTCTTGTTGAAGGCGAAATTACCTTGGCCAGGTGGACTGGAGTAGCTTTGAATTTCAAGCGAACCAGGATAAACTTCTATGTTGATTGCTTTATCTTTCGTGTGTGTTGGTTGCAAAAGTTTTTATTTTTCAGTGAAAACAATTCAAACCCCCTTTCTTATTTTTCTCTACCTTCAATTGGCATCAGAGTTTCGGCTTTGTTATTGATTTTCAAATCAAACACTTAACAGTGTAGAGAAGATCTAGCGTGAGAAAAACATAATGACTAACACCAGTGAAAGAGATAGCTACAACGCTAAACCTCCAGTGTTTGATGGAGAAAAGTTTGATTATTGGAAGGATAGATTTGAAAGTTTCTTCCTTGAGTATGACGCTTACCTATGGGACATAGTTACAATTGGCTATGAACCACATGTATCTGATGATGATATTGCTATTGCCATAAATAAGATGACTGATGATCAGAAGCGTGATTTCAAAAATCACCACAAAGCCAGAATAATCTTGTTGGATGTTATATCCTACAATGAATATGAAAAGATCACAAACAGGGAAACTGCTAAAGAAATACTTGACTCCTTAAAGATGACCCACGAAGGCAACACTCAAGTCAAAGAGACAAAGGCTCTGGCTCTAATTCAAAAATATGAAGCCTTTAAAATGGAGGATGATGAAGTTGTAGAGGTAATGTTTTCTAGATTTCAAACTTTAATTGCAGGACTCAAGGTTCTGGACAAGGGCTACACAACTGTAGACCATGTTAAAAAGATTGTCAGAAGCTTGCCAAAGAAGTGGAAACCTATGGTCACTGCATTGAAGCTATCAAAAGATCTGAACAACATAAGCCTGAAAGAAATCATCAACTCCCTCAGGAGTCATAAGATATAACTAGAGGAAGACGAGCCCCAAAAGAAAAGCAAATATGTGGCTCTGAAGTCTAGATTAGAAAGGCGCAAGCCAGAAAGGAACAAAGCCTTTCAAGCTGAAGAAGAAGACACTAATGACTCTGAAAAGGATGATTCTGATGATGAGGTAGGGATATCTCTTCTAACCAAAAGAGTTAAACAACTATAGAGAAATAGGAATAACAACTTCAGAAGATCAAGACAGAAGGGAGATCACTCAGAATCAACTTCTAGAAGCAAACCAAACAAAGAGGTAACATGCTATGAATGTAAAGAACCAGGACACTATAGAAACGAATGTTCAAAGCTCAAGAAAGACAGTTCCAGAAAAGAAGGGTTCAAGAAAAACTCCTTAAAAACTAAGAAGGGACTCATGGCTACCTGGGATGACTCTGAATCTGATGCCTTAGAATCAGACTCTGAAGAAGAACAGGTAAATGTTACATTCATGGCTACCACATCTGGAAGTACATCCGAAAGAGAATCTGATCCTGAAGAGGTATTTTCTGATCTATCTCGCTCTGACCTTGAATCTTGCTTATCTAAATCTCTAAGCTCCTATCAGAAGCTTCGACAGAAGTTCAAGGCTCTAAATAAAGTCCTTGAAGGATTTGTTGAAGAATGTGATAAGCTTGAGATAGAAGTTTCTGAATTAAAAGGCAACATTTTTGTTTTGGAAAAAGAAAATGAATTTTCAACCAAAAAATGTTTAAAACTTGAAGAATCTTTATCCAAAGCTCCACAAACTTCCAACACAATAATATACAAATATGAAAAAGCGTTTCAAAAATTTATAAAAAATAGGCTAGAAAGAAGCAAAAGGGCTTCTCTGATTTCTGGAGTTAGTCAGAATAAGAAAAAAGGAATAGGATATGGATCTAAAGAAGATGAGCAAATACCTTCTGCAGATGATAAACCTAAATCTCGCTTTTCTTATCATTACACACATGCACAAACCAAATTTTTTACTAATGCCAGACAACCCAAAGTTTCCATAAACTCTGGGAGAACTAATCATAAAGGACCCAAAAGATTCTGGGTACCAAAAGATAAAATAGTGTATGTTGCAGATATCCTATGCCACAGAGTTAAGACACCAATCATGGTACCTGGACTCTGGATGCTCACGACACATGACGGGAAGAAAGCATATGCTTCAAAGCCTGGAACTTAAAGATGTTGGCTTCATAGGCTTTGGAGGAAATCAGAAAGGAAGAATCAGAGGCTCCGGAACAATTGGTAATGGATCTCTTCCCTCTATTTCTGATGGTCTTTACGTAGAAGGATTAATGCATAACATGTAATCCATAAGTCAATTAAGTGGTGTCGGTTACGATATAGTCTTCAATCAAAAAACGTACTAAGCAATTAATCAGAACAACGAGACAGTTCTTTTCACTGGCAAGAGGAAGAATAACATTTACAAAATAAATCTTTCAGATCTCAAATACCAAAATGTAAAATCTTTAATGTTTATAAATGAAGAGAAATGGGTATGACATAGACGCTTGGGCCACATTAGCATAAGGAGGATTTCTCAGCTAAATAAACTCGAGTTAGTCAGAGGTCTACCCAAGCTGAAGTTTTCTTCAGATGATTTTTGTGAAGCGTGTCAGAGAGGAAAATGTTCTAAAACAACTTTTAAAAATAAAAATGTTGTTTCTACCTCTAAGCCTCTGGAACTTTTTCACATTGACTTGTTTGGAGCTGTTAAGACAACTTCAATCAATGGTAAGAAGTATGGACTGGTCATCATTGATGATTATAGTTGTTGGACATGGGTAAAATTTCTAAGACACAAGAATGAGTCACACTCTGTATTTACTAGTTTCTGTTCAAAAGTGCAAAACGAATTTGACTCTAAGATCAGCAGAGTCAGAAGTGATCATGGTGGTGAGTTTGAAAACATACTTTTTGAAGAACTTTCTGATTCCAATGGAATATCCCATGATTTCTCCTATCCTAGAACTACACAACAAAATGGGGTTGTAGAAAGGAAGAATAGGACTCTCCAAGAAATGGCCAGAACCAAAGATCAATGAAACAAATGCGGCTAAGCACTTTTGGGCTGAAGCAGTAAATACAACTTGTTATATTCAGAATAGAATCTCTATAAGACGTGTTCTGGAGAAGACTCCTTATGAACTGTGTAAGGGAAGAAAACCCAACATTTCTTATTTTCATCCTTTTGGATGCTCCTGTTTTATCCTAAACACTAAAGATAATCTGAACAAGTTTGATTCAAAAACATAAAAAGGTATTATGTTGGGATACTTAGAGCGCTCTAAGGGCTACAAAGTATACGATACATAAACTAAAATTGTGGAAGAATCAATACATGTCAGATTTGATGATAAGCTTGACTCTGAAAAGTCAAAGCTAGTTGAAAAACTTACAGATCTGAAGATAACTCTTGTAGGTTTTGACGAAAAGACTAAAGAACCTGAGGAGGATGAAAGGGAAACATCAGAAGCAACCAAAATCTCAACTACACAGAAAAGATCAAGAAATAGAATAAACGTCTCTGAAGAATTGATTATGGGAAACAAGGATGAACCTATCAAAACAAGGTCTACATTCAAAGTATCTGAGGAAATCCCTATGGGATTAGTGTCTCTGATAAAGCCAACATCTTATGAAGAGGCACTTCAAGACAAAGAATGGATTCTGGCAATGAAAGAAGAACTTGATCAATTTGCAAAGAACGATGTCTGGGATCTTGTACCAAAGCCAAAAGGTACCCACGTTATTGGAACCAAATGGGTGTACATAAAGAAACTAAATAAAAAGGGAGAAGTAGTCAGAAACAAAGCAGCACTGGTAGCACAAGGTTATAGTCAACAAGAAGGTATTGACTATATCGAAACCTTTGCTCTAGTCGCCAAGTTAGAAACTATTCATTTACTTGTATCATTCGCTGTAAATTACTCCACCAAACTATATCAGATGGATGTCAAGAGTGTATTTCTGAATAGATATATTTCTGAATAGATATATTTCTGAAGAAGTGTATGTTCATCAACCTCCAGATTTTGAAAACTCAAAATGTCGAGAACATGTTTTTAAACTGAAAACATCTTTGTATGGCCTAAAACAAGCTCCTAGAGCTTGGTATGAAAGACTAAGCACTTTTCTTATGGAACATGAATTTATCAGAGGCAAAGTTGATTCTACGCTCTTTTGCAAAAACATCAGAAATGACCTTATAATCTGTCAGATATTTGTTGATGATATAATCTTTGGTTCTGCTAACCCTTTGTTTGTCAAGAATTCTCTAAGTTAATGCAGGCAGAATTTGAAATGAGTTTGATACAAGAACTAAAATTCTTTCTGGGAATTCAAATCAACCAAGCTTCAGACGCTTCATATGTATATCAAAGCAAATACATAAAAGACATTCTGAATAAATTTGAAATGTCAGAAAGTAAACCAACAAAGACTCCCATGCATCTTACCTGCATTATGGAGAAAGAAGAGGTAAGTCAATAGGTTTGTCATAAGCTTTATCGAGGTATGATATGCTCTCTTCTTATCTGACTGCTACACGACCATATATTCTCTTCAGCGTTTGTATCTGTGCCAAATTCCAATCAGATCCAAGGGACTCTCATCTAACAGTTGTTAAGAGAATCCTAAGGTATCTGAAAGGAACTCCTAACCTTGGCCTGATGTATGAGAAAACATCAAAGTATAGGATTTCTGGATATTGTGATGCAGATTACGCTGGAGACAGATTGGAACGAAAAAGTACATCTGGAAATTGTCAATTTCTGGGAGGAAACCTTATCTCTTGGGCTAGTAAAAGACAGTCAACCATAGCACTCTCTACTGTAGAAGCAGAATCTATTTCAGCTTCATTATGCACTACTCAGATGCTCTAGATGAAGAATCAGTTAGAAGACCTTCAGATATATGAGAGTAACGTTCCTATCTTTTGTGACAATACTGTTTCCATATGTTTAAGTAAGAACTCTATTTTGCACTCCAAAGCAAAACACATAGAAATTAAACATCATTTTATCAGAGACTATATTCAGAAAGGGGTGATAACATTAAAATTCATAGATACATACCACCAATGGGATGCTATCTTCACAAAACCCCTAGCTGAAGATAAATTCTCATTCATTTTGAAACATTTAAACATGGCAAATTGCCCAGAATGAGTAAAAAATATGTGCTCCTTCTCTGAAATGTCAAAATAGGCTCTAACTTAAATCTTCTGGCATTTGGATCTGACTCTGAAATTTCTACCAATTAGAAGTAATCTGAATTAGAAATCCTCAGGACCTAATCTCTTGGTATTCCTAAAGTCAGATATATCAACTGTGGCCTCTCTTGCATCTGACCTTGGATCTTCTAGACAATTGTCTAACACAGAACTCAAGATCCAAACTATTGAGATCTCCTCAAGCAATGTGCATATTTTTGGGATTATACATCTATCATTAGATGAAATTAATTTCCCCCTCGCTTGTCAACTCAATTTTTGTGCTCATTAATGTTTGTTGTTTACTATTCCCATGAAATGATGTCGTTTTGCATGTTAACCTTGTGTATATATATTTGTCACAACTCCCACTCTCATACTTTTCACTCACTATCCAACATAAACCCTTGTTACCAACAACAACAAGTTCTTCAAAGTTCTTCAGTGTTCTTCACTTCATCTCCATCTTCTTCATGGATGCACAACAACAACAAGTGTATAACTTATCTCAACAAATGGAATCAATTGAACAACATACAAATGTTTCCCAATAAACCACCAGTGTAACTGCTACAATATCAACTCCAATCTACAAGTAACCACACATTTTGGATTGACCGACCCACATTCATCTTGCAACTCCTTTTGACAAACTGGAAGTTCTTGTGAATCTCTAGTAGATTTTGAAAACATGAAGCAAAATGGTATTGATATCACGGAGGAATTAAGAAAGCAAGGTTGAGAAAACTACTTTCTGAGACTCTATGGTCCATTCTACACTTTTCTGGTCAAGGAGTTCTGATGATTTGCATATTGCGATGACCACTGCATCGTCTCACACGTTCTGGGGATGAAGATGGTTATTACTGAGAAATACATCACAAAACTTCTAAATATGGAGAAGACCGGGGGAATACGAATCTACAACATCAACCCTAGGGAAAGATATATATCCCAGGAGATTATTCCCACCATCTTCAAGCAGAGCGCAAAAGGAAAATCCTCCAAGAACAAGAACTTCACCAGAATTTGAAAGTTTGGCTGAAGATCATTCTGGGTACCATTCATCACCGCCCAATATCAAATTCATCAGATTACATCAACACTTACCAGAAATGCATCCTTTACTGCCTTCATAAAGGACTCACGTTGAATCTGTCAACCATATTGTTCAAGTATCTAAGAGATTCCGTTAGGGACACCAGAAACCACATGAAGCCCAAAAATTACATTCCTCTGGGAAGGCTCATCTCCGACATTCTAAAAGAAAACGGATTGGTGGATCATCTGATATCCCACAATCTGATAGAAGACGCGACAGTAGACATCGACAAGCCTCTGAACTCAAGAAATCTGAAAAGTATGGGGATCATTGAGAGAGTTTTAGTCAAGCCAACTCTGGACACCTCTTTGGAATCTCTGAAGGATAAGAGGAAGATACCCAATGGTCTCTATCTATTCTCTAAGATAGATCCCCCCAGAGGTCATCGCCTACTATCTACATGACCTGGAAAATCAAGGGGTAGACATCTCTGACTTCTGGGTGGATTGGCTACCTGAATATCCACCCAATTTCATGAAGAGGATGCGAGAGCCATCTGAAAGAAATTAAAAGAAGAAAACTCAGAAGCTAGGGGAACCATTTGTATCCAGACCACCCGTGCCTATAGTCTCCTCCTCTCCATGTAAGTCTTAACACTCTGAATCTCCTACTTTTCATTTAAGGAAATTATCCTTTTCCTTACCTCAACCATCCCCAATCTACACACACTCTAAACTCACAACATCCACCACAAATCCTTCTGAAACTCATACCTCTAACCCACTCTCACCTCCCCTTCAACACTTTAATCTAACCACCACAACACTACCAATATCTGAGGCCTTACTATTCAATGAACCCATATCACCACCCTCATCCACTCCCTCAACTCCACCTTACTATAACATCTCATCTGACTTTGACCAGCCTGGACCATCTGACCCTCAATCCCCTACTCTTGCGCAACTCCAAGCTCACACACTCTCTACTTAAAACCCATCTAATCCAAAAACCTCCATCCTTTCCCCATATGAACACCAAATATCACCACCCTCTGAACATCACATCGAAACTCCCTCTGAAAACCCTGTCACCCAAACATCTGACCCTCCCACTGAAACCATCCCCGCACCACCAGAACCTATCTCTCCCACCTCTAAACTTGAACCCATCTTCCCATTTTGGAAGAGGAAATCACCTTATTTGCTGAGTATTTAATGGAAAAGCTTATATCATTGTCTGAAAACTCTAAAATAAGTGATGATCCCCCTGCAGTGAGGATTCACTGGAATAGAGTAATCAGATGAATGACATTTGAGGCTTTCAAGCTGAAAGGCCTCTCTGAACAAGTCAGAAACGAATTTATCAAAGAAGCTGGAGAGAGGTTAGAGGACCATCTGGACAGAGAGGAAGAAGAGAGAGCTCGCAGAGAAGCTGAGAAAAATGCTCGCTTAGAAGAAGAAGAGAAGCTGCAGAAAAGGTTGTCGCTAAGGCTGCTGACGCTGAAGAAGCAGCACACACTGCTGCGGAAGAAGCTGCCAAGGCTAATGACAATGCTCTAACTCAGGGGGAATCATCTCACTCTGATTTTTCTCCATTAGTTTTAAAGACTCTAAAGGAACTACAGAAAGAGCAACAGATTTTGAGAGCCAGACTGGATCAACAAGACTCTGTCAACTCCAACATTCAGAATCTGCTGACTCAGCTGCTGCAGAGGATGCCGCCTCCTCCGAACCCTTAGGCACACTTAGGATTTTGATGCTATATTTCTCTAAGTGTTTAACTTCTATGTTTTTCCTTTAAGTTTTTTCTTCTTTATCTTATCTGTACTTTTCTCTTATCGATGGAATTTGTTTTGCCTTTACTTGCCTTGCTATGTTTTTTTGAGTCTGACAAAAAAGGGGGAGAATAAATTAAACAGCCTCTAATGAAATAATCTAAGCCTAATAATGCACTGCACACATTTAAAAAAATATTATTATGAAGTCTAAATCTCTGCAGGAAGTATCTGAGTTAAAACATCTGAGAAACAAGCTATATGACTTAAGGAGATCTGGTAAGAACATCTAAACCTTCTTAATCATCTAATTTAGGGGGAGATTACTTATCTCAGGGGGAGTCATCATACATCTGACTATGAGATAACTCCTTTAAAGTTTTTTTAAGTATCATTGTTTCATCATAAGTCTGAAGTTTTTGTCATTATCAAAAAGGGGGAGATTGTTAGAACAAGATTTTGGGTCTACAATTCATCTCTAAGTTTGATGATAACAAAGGATGAAACAAATTGGTACCCTAACGAATTTATCTAAGTATGCAAGACTCTAACAGAAAATGGATCTGATAGACAACATATGAAATCACACAAGTCTAGAGCACATGACTTAGAATCAAATAAAGCAGTCACTCTGACTCTGAAGACAACGACGCTCACGACATTTGAAGTCTAAAGACTCAGATGCTCTGAATCTGAAGGATTCCACACTTAGGTACTCTGCTGATCCGTACATCCGAAGAAGGTCAAACTGAAGACATATCAAGAACTTCTGAAGAAAAATCACTCCTAACAACTATCTGGAGAATACATGTTAAACAAGAAGATCTGGATTCCGCGTACTCAGACACACACCAACAGATCAACGTTAAAGACTTAACAACGAAGTTTCCACATATGGTATTAATCTTTATATGGAGAAAAATAAATACTCTCCAAAATTTCTATGGAAAGGACAACAAACTTAATGTCAATTAAGTCTCATCATTGTCAAGATATCAATATCAATGCTTCAGCCAATGACATCACATCCAAAGCATTATATAAAGGCCATGTCATCTTCTTACAAGACACAAAGCAATCATACAAGAATACTGAAAACTCATTATATATTTTAATTCTTGTTCAAATATGTTCGCACGAGTTGTTGCTCTTAGTGTGAATTTTTATTGTTCTTATTGTGTTAAAATTGCTTACCTAGAAGCACTAAACACTTCCTTGTAATTCTCAAATAGTTGTTGAATATTTCCTCAAGTGACTTGTGAAGTCTGTATACTTGAGAGGGCTAAGAGAGCTTTGTTCTCTTAGACTCTTTTGTTGTAATCTTTCTAGATTATTGGATTAAGTCCTTGTTGAAGGGGAAATCACCTTGGCCGGGTGGACTGGAGTAGCTTTGAATTTCAAGCGAATAAGGATAAACTTCTGTGTTGATTGCTTTATCTTTCGTATGTGTTGGTTGCAAAAGTTTTTATTTTTCAGTGAAAACAACTCAAACCCCCCTTTCTTGTTTTTCTTTACCTCCACTATCCGCATTCGCACCAACCTCTATCTAGTTCCACTCGATAGTGTCCCCTCAGCATGCCTTCACTGTGATCCATGGATACAACAACACTGTACAAACCTTTACGGTCAAAAACCGTGACCACATGTGTGTTAGCTTTGGAAGCTTTGTCTCTAATGAATTTCATTGAAGCATCACTAAACAACTGCCCAGATTGTAACAATGAACTCCATTTGGAACATCTGGTCTCAAACATCGCCCATAGCCTGAAATACGTTGTCTGCACTAAAGCGGTTATAGGTGGGTTTATGATGCCTTTGAAGACAAAGTCATTGATTCCACAAGATTTATTGTCATGTGGTCCCAACATTGACCGTTGTCGTATGCCCTAGTCCATTTCTCCAATGGAATATTGTCGATCCATCTTACTGGATCTGCGTTTGACAATCTGATGTCTTTGCAATAGTGTTTGAAAGAAGGTTCTGTTAATGCATACTCTGTATTGACAACCTTCTCCCGTAACTTTTTGTCTTTGATTTCCCACATGAAATTTTGAGTGATATGTCTAATGCAGTAGATATGCATCGACGGAGGATCCTGCCAGGCTTATCAATGATTTTGTAGGCACTCACTATTTAAGGGTGTCAGTCTGAGATTAACATAAGTTAGGCTGAGGAGTAACGTGCAATTAGAGATTTTGTAGGAAAAAACTTCATTCCTCAGCAGTCTCCCCTTCAACTAGGGCAAAGGCGATTGGAAAAATGTTATTGTTGCCATCTTGTGCCACTACCATCAGTAACGTTCCTTTATATTTCTCGTACATCCATATACCATCACTTTGTAGAATAGGTTTATAAAAAACAAAACCTTTGCTGCATGGTTGATACGCCCAGAAAAGTCAGTGGAATATTCCATTACCAATAGCGCAAGTCCTGTTTGGGGTATACACCGACAACATTTCTAAATTGACAATAGTCCTTGGAGCATAATGTTTAAGTGCCACCAAGTATTTTGGAAGTTGTTTGTAAGACTCCTCCTAATTGCCGAAAACGTTTTCAACTGCCTTAGTCCTAGCTATCCAAGCCTTCCTGTATGATGGAGTATAGTTGTATTGTGTTACAATATACGAGATTATTATACTCACCTTTAACGACAGATTTTCTCTAATGACAAATAAAATTTCATCACATATTAACTGAGAGTTGAGTTTGTGATGACATTGCATTGAGTTCGTGATTAAGAATGTGTGAACTGGACCTATAGAACCAATCTCCCAAGAATCATTCCTCTTCCGGTAAGATGCTGACAACGGAACAGGCAAAGCTCATTTCGACAATAAATCTTATACCTCGTTGCATTAGTTCGATCAACCCTATAATCAGTTGATAATTCCATGTGATACTTTTTAATGGCTCTGGAACTGTCTTCTTTTGTGTGAAATTTGTCTCCTTCTTTCAATGATCCTTGAATTTGCACATAAGGATTGTAAAATATATCTGACGAAGGTTTATCTGCACCCAAATTCAAGCTTGTCATGTTTTGAGATGGATAATATACATGACTATCTGGTAATGGCTCTTCTTCTTTTTCACCATTCACCATTGAATCAACCAATAACTCGACTTCTTCTTCTTCCTCGTCAACAACATTGACTTCAGCTTGTTCATCGTCACCAGTTTCACAAAACACTTGTGACAGATCAACAAACTGAGACACTTGATTTTGTTATGTTAATATATATAAATCTATATCAGTGTACCCAAATTGTTCATGATTGAGAAACATATGTTGAATATCATCATCATCTCGAATCTTCAATTGATAAAACGTTACTTGGTTGTCTGCAAAGAACACCGAATGTTTGTAGATGATTTGTCCCACCTGAATACACTGAAATTTCTTTTCTATTCTTTGTTTCAAATATGAAAAATTTGATCGTCGATTTATTGTAAATTGAGTTACTTATGTGTTGCAAAAACAAAAACCGAATAAGTGACACTCAAATATTTTACCATCAGTATGGGCATTGATCATGTAATATGGTGATAAAGACATTGTTTTAAAATGTAAGTTTAATGATTGATGGTGAGTGAATTAATCACATATTAGCATGCAGTTAAATAGGGTATATGGCGAGGCAACACATGCAGAAGACAAGGCAAGTATACTGATAACGTATTAACTTTTTTAAGAATCAGAAGGATTCAATGCAGAGACAAGACAAGGCAAGCGCCCTTACCAATGACGCCTGCAACATTCTTTTGCCCTAATAAGCCAAGGCATATGCCTGTATGATTTTATGCAAAGATGTTTTTGCCCTAACAAGACAAGGCATGCACCCTTATCAATGGCGCGTGATCACATGCATAAAGCAACCCATGCACCCTCTTCAATGGCGCCTACTCACATGCATGCAACAACATAAGGCATACGCCCTTACCTTTGGCGCATCCTCACATGCATGCAAAAGTAAAAGGCATGCGCCGTTACCAATGACGCCTACACTTATATATCACATGCTACAACTTACTAATCTATCTCATCTATAAATATTGTAACAACTCAACCTCTGCAACACTCAATATCTGCAACACTCAATACCTGTAACACTTAACCTCTGCAACACTCAACATCTACAATACTCAACCTCTGCAGCACTCAATATCTCAGTCACACCCAACCTCTCTGCAACACTCAACCTCACTGCAACACTCAACCTCTCTACAACAATATGTCTCTATTGACTATGGGTGATGAACATCGAGGAATAATCAATAATATTGCGACATTTGTATGTTATTACTTAATCTATATTGTTTATTACTTATTCTTATTACTTCTTCTTAGTTATTTCTTACTTATGTTTTATTATGACCGAAGAGATTTAGATGTCGTGTACATGAATATGTACCACGCGATCCTTTGATAGAACCATATATTCGAGGATGCAGTTTTGGTAATCTACTCAACATAGTCTCATACTTGGTTGACTACAAATTTATTCTTGCTTTATTAGAGAGAAGGAGACCTGAGACCCACACATTTCACCTTTCTTTCGGCGAGTGTACCATCACACTTGAGGACGTCTACATGTTGTTAGGTATACGTATCGATGGTAAGGTCGTAAATGGTAGAATTAACAAAGATAACTCTATATGCGATGAATTATTGGGTGCTCCTTTGTGTAAAGACACAACTACAGGAGAGACTTCTTGTCAAGCTAGGGGTCAAGGTATTAATTTAAAATATCTTAAACAATATTATTCAAGTATAACATTAAACGAAGAATCTACCGAGTATGAAAAGATAATTAGAGCTCGGTATTATATTATGATTATATTTGATAATTTTTTATTTCGTGAAAGTACTGGTAATACGGTAAATCTTATGTATTTGTCGTTGTTACGAAACATAAATAAGGTAAGCATATATAATTGGGATTCAATTGTTTTGTCCCATCTATATAATTCGTTGTGTAAAAATACCATAAAAATACTTGTACATTTTATTCTTGCGCCTATTTGCTACAAGCATGAGGTTGGTCAAGGCTGCCGTCACTCGCCCCGGTTAACGAGAAGCCATTCACATTCCTCTATGCAACAGAGTAAGTTTAAAATTCTACCATTTAATTTATTAGACTTTATACTATAACTAATTGTAACTAATATATTTCCAATATTTTCGTTCTAGGTGGTCAGTTAAAGGGATGAACTACAACAGGTGTCCGAAACATGTTGTAGTAGTCTATCGCAATCTTTTAGACTATATTGGACCAGACAATGTAATACTACTACACAACTCTATATTTGATTTTTAAAAAAATTATTCAATTACATATCCTATAATCATGTCATATTATTGTACAATTTATCTGGAGGTCATATCTGGGTCTTGATCATCAGGTTAACCATGATGATGTTGCAGTTTGGACATCAAAAACACCAATTATCCAGTTCACTATTGTGGAGATGCACCAGAGTGACCGTGTAACTGCAGTTCGGCATGCAACAACAAATTCCAGAACCTCCGACGTGTTTGGGAGATTGACATCAACAAAGAGTTGATAGCCAATGTGATTATTCCGATTGGAGAGACTTTGCAAAAGAGACGTATCATCATTGGAGGAATCGATAGCAACACGTCTTAAATGAACCAGTCATACATGGTGCTAAACCAACTCAATATTATATGGCAAGGTATTTGATTGATCAACGCCAACGAGCTTCGTCATCAAACACCCAACAACAAATCCCCGCCCAAGAACAACGTCAACCCATCCAAAGCCAACGACCAACCTCACACCATCACCCACCATATACATCCAACCACCAAACACCCAACCTCGCAACCAATTCATGCCGCACACCCAAACTCAAAACCAGGAATCAAACCCTAACCACCAACAACCATACGCAGCTACCACAACAGTGTATAGCCCATATGATGACAAATCTATCAAATACCGCTGGACCTTCCACCGAACCTTCACACCATCCACCATTGCATCATGTCAGCATTCAAAGACCCCAAAGACCTCAGAGAAATCGTGGGAGACCTCGAAGACAGGCTAATGCACTTGGATGTGGAACATGGGGCGTTTGAATCGGGCGGGTCATTGATTTTCTTTTAAATTTTATGTATTTTTACTTTATAATTTAATATAATTTTTAATTTAAATATTTAATTTAATTAATTATAAATATATAGGACAAAATTAAAAAAGAAAAGAAAAAGGAAAGTGTATGCGCCACATGCATTGACGTATACACTGATGTAGTGTATGCATGTACCAATGCATGTGGCGCCAAAGCATGCATGCGCCAAGGGCATTGGCGCCTATGCTCATTTGTAATGCATGCATGCACCAACGAATTGGACGCCTCAGTTCTTTGTCAATTAGATGCGTCAGTTCAACCGACGCATAAGTAATGAAAAATTGTTATTTCGATAATTAATTTAAAAAATAAGTTATTTAAGTATTTAGTTTTAAAAACATGGTTATTTAAAAAAAATATTTATTATATTTAATTTATTGATCTTATGGTTCTTATGTTATAGAAACATAAGATCAATAATTTAATTCTAACACTCATATTTTTATATTTTATTGTTTTGACATTAATTTTAAGTTTTGATTAATTTTTTTTAATTACCCATATCAAACAAAAATTGACCATTGTCGTGACATCTTTGTAGCTTAAAATGTAACAAAATATTCGAGGAATTAAATCGTGTAACACTTATAATTAAATGGACCACAAGTGAAAGAAAAAACCTATAGATCCAAGTGAAAAAAATAGGGATATAGACGAAAATAAATTAACATTTATTCCACTTTGTTGTTGGAAAGACGTAAATTTTGGACAAGATGATGAATGCAAGGTACATGTACTTTAAATACGTCTATTAAAACACATGCAATATATAATGTGATAAGATCATGTAAGATTTGAATACGAAAATCGTCTAGTTATTTTCTTTATCTTTTTCCTTTCCGAAACTTTTGAAAATTTGTTGGCTGGTCAACTTCTTTAATATTAAAAAAAACAATATAGGTTTGGATTATAATTATAAATTATATAAAGAATAGGCAATAATATTTCATCTTGGTAGAAGGTGTATCAGATAGCACTTTGAGTAATGTTGATTAGTGTGAGAAGTGGATCATGCTCTAATTCGTAGTAATATTTAAAGCTTATCACATATATAAGTTATCACATAGTGTAGATATATATGTAGTTGGAGTAATATACTATAATCATAATCCAATTAGCTAGCCAGAAGGATGATAAGTGATACTAGTAACGTAAATTAAAAGAACTAATCATTGATCGATTGATAACATTCAAAAAGTCATATCCAATCATCAATATATATTAGTACTCCATATGCAATTATATCAATATTTTAAAAATAAAAATATGATATGATAGAATATAATTTTTATATCAAGTTGATAGTATAAAAATATTTCTCTTTTTTAAATATAATTTTCTGAGTTCTTATTTTTTAGTTTTATCATTTTAAAGATTCAAAAAATTATTGACTACTATTTGTCATAATTATTTGTGATTTTTTTTTATTGTAAAATGAAGGTGATGTAATGTGATTAAATATATTTTTATATGGATAAATTTTTGTATGGACTTTTAAAATTTTTAGAATTCTCAAATCTTTTTCATGTTTTAGTTTTTTTTTTTAAGTTTTGAAAATAATTAAGAAAGAAATATATTTATAAATTTTGAAATTTAATAAATTTTGAATAAACCTAAAAACAAAATTAAACGGATTTGTAAATCAAAACAACGAAGTTTAGTACACGGCATGATCCATGTTTGATGAATTCAACTTTCTTTCTATTAAACTCGTGAGAACTCTTTGCTACAATCACATGTCAGAATCGAGTCGTTCACTACCGTGTTATAGACAAAATTCGATTGTGGCCACTACATATCAGACATTTGATGGTTGCCGTCAACTCTGTTGGTAGACTCCCAACTCCAACACCCGCCACCGTCAACTTCGGTCAACACCCACCACCGTCAACTTCAGTCAGTCACCTCAAATTTTCCTCAAATTTTTTTCTTGTTAATTTACTGATTTCTAACAATTTCGATATTTTTTCTTTCTCGTCATTACACGAGGTTTTAAAGCATTAATTATTCTAAAATATTTCACTATCATGCTGGTAGTTTCACAAATTTTCTAAACTATTTCAAAATCACCTTGGTTGTTTCACAATTTTTCTAAAACATTAAAATGGGTAGGTATTCACTCTTCACAAATAGTAAATAAAATGAGTTATATAGTTAGTAGTTACACGCGATGAATAGGTTGAAAATAGCATTGCATGTCCTTAAATTGCGCAGAGAGCACATGGGGGGACGTCAACATCAAGCCGATATATCTTCATATCTGGCATTAGCTAAGCCATCACGTTCTTAAACGCCAAGTCATATTCACCATTTTCGATTCTTCTTCTTCTTTCTCTGTTAGATCATGCACGTTTCATATAATCCAGACTTTGTTTTTGCTTTGCTGTGAGCTATAATTTCTTCGAAAATGATTGGAGATCCGATATAGTAGCTAACTTCCATATCCTCAATTATATGGAAAACTAGCTAATCAAAACACTTGTCCCATCCCGGATACTATTCACGTGCTTGCATTTACTCCATTTTGTCTCTCACATTAATTACTTACTCATGTATACTCCAATGTTACATCTTCAACTATTCTCCTTAGTTTGGTCTCTCTTCATTATTTCCTCTCTTTTTTCGAGCTACTACTAGAGGATAATATGCGGGAAGTAAAGTATTAATCGGAATGTTGTCAATGTTTGTTTTGATATGTATAATCGGTATGTATAATCGGTCTTCATAGTTTGGATAAAATGAAAGAGTTATCTTAGA